>NC_064829.1:64009635-64312665 GCF_024166365.1 Elephas maximus indicus | reverse complement strand
AGCAATCATAATATTTTTCATTCTGTCAAAAATAATAGGATAATATTAAAGGCAGTCTCAAATAACTTCAGACCAAATGTAAAGACAAAGGAGGAAATGCATGCTATCTTATTTTCCTATCTCCTTGGGTAGACAAGTGTGGAAAAAGCATCTACTTATTCAGGTAATAAGTGTTCAAAGGGAATTGTAGCAACTGAATCTCACACAGTATTAGTGATGGCACTGGAATGTCACTGACTGTTTTTAATTCCAATTCATGGCAACCCCATGTGTGCAAAGTAGAACTGCCTCCCTCATAGGGTTTTCAAAGCTGTGAACTTTCAGAAGCAGATCAAGCAGGCCTGTGTTTATGAAATGCCTATAGGTGGGTTCGAACCACCAACCTTTTAGCTAGTAGTCAAGTGCTTAATCATTTGAGCCATCCAGGAGCTTGTCACTAACAACTGAAGCGAAACCCTAGAGCAGTGGTTCTCAAACTTGACAATCAGAATCACCAGAAGAACTTGTGAGACAGATTTGCTGCGCCCACCTCCAGGCTTACCGGTTCAGGAGGGTAGGATGGGGCCCCAGGATTTGCATTTCTAACAAGGTCCCAGGTGAGGCTGATATCATTGTCTGGGAGTGACTTTTTGAGAACCACTGCCCTCACAGGGAAGGAACCTTGGTGGCACAGTAGTTAAAGTACTCAACTGCTAATCAAAAGGTCCGCAGTTTGAACCTCCCAGCCACTCTGAGGGAGAAAATGTGGCAATCTGCTTCCATAAAGATTACAGCCTGGGAAACCCCCTGGGGCAGTTCTGCCCTGTCTTATAGGCTTACTATGAGTCAGAATCAACTGACTCAACAGTAGCAGGTTTGGTTTGGTTTTGGCCCTCACGGGCAGCTTAGCAAAGCTGAAGCACATGCATAGCTCCACCACATCTTAGCTCTCTGGTCTTGGGTAAGTTACTCTGTGCCTCTGTGCCTCTATTTCTGTGTATGTAAAATGGGGGGTAGTAATATCTGCCAGAAGTTCAGGCCAGTTTCAGAAGAGGACGTGGAACCAGGGATATCATTGCTGATGTCAGATGGCTCCTGGCTGAAAGCAGAGAATATCAGAAGGATGTTTACCTGTGTTTTATTGACGATGCAAAGGCATTTGACTGTGTGGATCACAACAAATTATGGATAACATTGAGAAGAATGGGAATTGCAGAACACTTAATTGTGCTCACGAGGAACCTTTACATAGATCAAGAGGCAGTTGTTTGGACAGAACAAGGGGATACTGATTGGTTTAAAGTCAGGAAAGGTGTGTGTCAGGGTTGTATTTTTTCACCATACCTATTCAATCTGTATGCTGAGCAAGTACGAGAAGCTGGACTATATGAAGAAGAATGGGGCATCAGGATTGGAGGAAGACTCATTAACAACCTGCGTCATGCAGATGACACAACCTTGCTTACTGAAAGTGAAGAGGATTTGAAGCACTTACTAATGAAGATCAAAGACCACGGCCTTTAGAATGGATTGCACCGCAACATAAAGAAAACAAAAATCCTCACAACTGGACCAATGAGAAACATCA
The DNA here is from genome assembly GCF_024166365.1 of Elephas maximus indicus. NCBI lineage: Eukaryota > Metazoa > Chordata > Mammalia > Proboscidea > Elephantidae > Elephas > Elephas maximus. Next base: position 64,311,098 of record NC_064829.1, on the reverse strand, counting down.
TGATAAATGGAGAAAAGATTGAAGTTGTCAAGGATTTCATTTTACTTGGACCCACAATCAACAGCCATGGAAGCAGCAGTCAGGAAATCAAAAGACGCTTTGCATTGGGTAAATCTGCTGCAAAGGACCTCTTTAAAGTATTGAAGAGCAAAGATGTCACCTTTAAGACTAAGATGCACCTGATCCAAGCCATGGTATTTTCAATCACATCATATGCATCTTCTTTCCTCTAAGCCTAGCTGGACAATGAATAAGGAAGACTGAAGAAGAATTGATGCCTTTGAATTGTGGTGTTGGTGAAGAACATTGAATATACCATGGACTGCCAAAAGAACAAACAAATCTGTCTTAGAAGAAGTACAACCAGAATGCTCCTTAGAAGCAAGGATGGTGAGACTAAGTCTTACATACTTTGGACATGTTATCAGAAGGGATCAATCCCTGGAGAAGGACACCATGCTTGGCAAAGTACAGTGTCAGCGGAAAAGAGGGAGACCCTCAATGAGGTGGATTGACACAGTGGCTGCAACAATGAGCTCAAGCAAACAACGATTGTAAGGATGGCCAGGACCATGCAGTGTTTTGTTCTGTTGTGCATAGGGTCGCTATGAGTTGGAACTGATTCGACGGCACCTAACAACAACAACAACAACTGTATCTGCTACTCCAGGTTTTGGTATGTGTGTGAGAATATGTGTGTTTGCATGTGTATCTATGTAGGTGTGTGAAAAATCTATATGCCACTGGTATGATGTGCTTCACCAGCTTGGGGGAACTAATGCACGTCCATTTCTTTTACTTTTCCAATTAATCATTCCTACTTCCATATGGCCAATTTAAATACATGTCCAATAGCTGCCTCTTGAGACCTCCTTCTTCCCCAAAATATGTGGCCCAAGTGTTTACTCAGTTTAAAGGGCCAGAGAGAACCAGAGAGCTTAATCGATCCACTTACACTGTTACTTCTACCCTACCAGACTACATCCCCATTGAAAACTCAGCTCACACGGCCAGATGGAATTTGTCATCTGTACAATGCCCTTGAAAGGCCAGATTCCACACAGGCCACAGAGGTGCCCAACCTTGGGGTCCAAGACTGCAGCTTTTTCAGTTCATACTCAAAGGCTCAGTCATTGCCCCAAAACATGCTAACACAACGGGGTGATGATGTCTGATGGATTTTGAGTTTTGGCCACATGCTGCACTAATTCCAGCAGCTCCCCACGCTGCCCTCCTCCAGACCCTGTTAGGGCACCAGAGTTCCCAGTCTTGTCTCCCCCTTTTCTCATGATGAATCCCCTTTGGGACTCTGGGTGTCCTTTCCTGCAAGCTCCAAAAAAAACCAAACCCAAACCCACTGCCATTGAGTCGATTCTGACTCATAACCATCCTATAGGACAGAGTAGAACTGCTGCATGGCAGAGGTGTGTCTATGGAAAATAGCACTTATGGCAACCACTATAAGCTATAGGTTGTGCCCCTGTCTGGCTGTCTGACACCCACCCTTCTTTTAGATAACTTTACCAAAATATCAGCTCAAAAATCCAAGTCAAACTCGTTAATCTTTTACTTAGCATAATATGGCACTACATGATAATTACAACTGCATCTTCCTTGCTTTGCCTGTTGAAAACTGATCTATGATGTGCTCAAAACCATTTTTTTCAGTTTCTTCTACACTCAGCAGAGCAAGGTTATACAGTCTGCCTTGACCCATAAACCAAAAACCCATTGCCATGGAGTCGATTCTGATTCATAGCGACTCTATAGAGACCCTATAGGACAGAACAGAACTGCCCCATATGGTTTCCAAGGAGTTGCCGGTAGATTCGAAACACCGACCTTTCGGTCAGCAGTCAAACGCTTTATTCACTGCACCACCAGGACTCCCCATGACCTCGACTCATAGAGGCTCTCAAATAGAAAAGTATTAGTTTTAACTAGATGAATGATCTCTCACAGCTGGTGATGGAAACTGCAATGGTTAATAGAATCCGCTCAGTGTGGCAGCCCTTCAAGTGGTGCCCAGGGCATATGCCATAGCTTCCATACCTTAGACACACCTCTGCTTAGGGTCTCTGAGGCTGTAAATCTTTATGGAAGCAGACTGTCACATCTTTCTCTCTTGGAGCAGCTGGTGGGTTCGAACTGCTGACCTTTGGGTTAGCAACCAAGCACTTTAACCACTGCACCACCAGGGCTCCCCCTGCAATCTCAGTTTCTCTCATATGGACCATGCCTGTGCATCTGAAAGCTTCTTACAACCTAAAAAAAGGAAAGGGGCTGATACCTCAATTCTTTTCTTCCAAAATGAATTCTCAACCTTATGTAAATGTACCCACCTCCACGAACTGCCTTTACTAGTTTTGCCAGCCATCTCCATTTTCATTTCTCCCCATCCCTCTGCCTCCTGCTAGGAGGGTTCTCAGCATGCCGTAGGTGATCTCGAAATGGCAGCCATTATTATGACTACAAGGAGCCCTCGTGGTGCGGTGGTTAAAGCCCTTAGCTGCTAACTGAAAGGTCAGTGGTTCAAACCCATCAGCTGCTCTGTGGGAAAAAGATGTAGCAGTTTGCTTCCATAAAGATTAAAGGCTTGAAAACCCCATGAGGCAGTTCTACCCTGTCCTTTAGGGTTGCTATGAGTCAGAATCGACTTGACAGCAACAGGGTTGATTATGACCACTAACCCTCTCATAAGGAGCCCCAATGGTGCAGTGGTTCAGCACTCAGCTGCACATTTTTCTGCTAACTGAAAGGTTGGTGGTTCAAACCTGCCCAGCTGCTCTGCAGAAGAAAAGACCTGGCAATCTGTTCCTGTAAAGATTACAGCCTAGAAAACCCTATGGGGATTTTCTCTGCCCAGTGGGGTCACTATGAGTCAAAAATGACTCGATGGTACCCAACAGCAATAACAACCCTCTTATAAGGTTCCTAGGTAGCACAAAGGGTTTGCGATCAACTGCTAACCTAAAGGTTGGATGTTTGAACCTGCCCAGCCATATCTCAAAGAAAAGGTCTGGCAATCTTCTTCCATTAAAATCATGTTGTTAGGCGCTGTCAAGTCAGTCTGACTCATAGTAACCCTATGTACGACAGAGTGAAACACTGCCCGGTCCTGCAGCATTCTCACCATTGTTGCTATGTTTGAGTCCATTGTTGCAGCCAGTGTGTCAATCCATCTCGTTGAGGATCTTCCTCTTTTTCACTGATCCTCTACTCCATTAAAATTACAGCTAAGAAAGCCCTACGGAGCAGTTCTACACATGGGGTCGCCATGAACTGGAATTGGCTCCATGGCAACTAACAGCACAACCCTTTCTCAGGCCACTGTACTCTCCAAGGTGCCTATGATGGTTAAGATTGTGTGTCAACTGGGCTGGGCCAGGATTCTCAGTGTTTTGGCAGTCGTATAACGTGATCACTTCCCTGCTGAGATTTGATACAGGATCACACACACGACAGGACCTGCCGTGAGTGCTATCAGTGAGGGTGGGATCTGTGGCAGCTCAATATCCCCTCAGCCTTCATCTCTCCGCCCTCAGCCGCGGAGTCCTTCCTGCTCTCCTTGCTGGGGCTTTTGCTTGTTCTAGATCCTGCAGCTGGGTCCTGTTCATCTGACCTCTGGTTCTTGGGACTTGAGCTAGTAGCTTGCCTGCAGTCTTGCCTGCCGATCTTGAGATTCGTCAATCTGTACAGCCTATGAGCAACAGTCCTGCTCTCTGGCCTGCTGTTCTTGGGTTTACCAGCCCCTGTGGCTACATGAGGCAGGAGAAGCTACTTTCCTGATCCACGGACTTGGGATGTTACAGCCTTTAAAAACCGTGTGAACTATTTCCCTGATATAAATCTCTCCCTCTGTGTATGTATACACTTTACTGGTTTTGCTTCTCTAGAGAATCCAACTTAAGACAGTGCCAAAATGGGGTTCCCTACTTCAGATGTTGGGGTTTCCCTCACCCCCTTTCCCCAGTGAGAACATGTCCCTCCAAGTGCCCTGCCAATCTGCTCACCTCCTGGAATTTCTGCACTCTTTTGCCCTGCTGAGATAGCATCTCAGTCCCTTAGTGCTGCTGTAACAGAAATGCCACAAGTGGGTGACTTAAAAGAAAGAGAAACTTATTTTTTCAGTTTAGGAGGCTAAAAAAAAAAAAAAAATTTCCTTCCTTGTCTATCTCAACCTCTAGTAGCTGCAGTCCTTGGAATTCCTAGGCTTGTAGGTTCACCTGCCTCAGTCATCTTCTGGTAGCGTCTGTCTTTCCCTGTTTGTGCTTGTTTGTCTCTGTGTGTGTGCAGCTCCTCATAACTCAGCAGTGACTAGATTTAGGACACACCCTGCACTGACAGAGCCTCATTAACATCACAAAGAAAACCGTACTCCCAAGTGAGATTCCATCCACAGGTACAGGGGTTAGGATACCAACACACATTTTGGGGGAACACAATTTAATCCATGGGGTACACGATGCCCTTTTTCTTCTCTTAAAACCTGGACTACAGCCAGTTCCCAGCAGGCCTCCAGCACTCCCTGGACCTTTTAAGACTTCATCACCCTCACAACAGAAGTCACATTAAGGCCTATCTTACCCTCACCAAGGGAAGAAAAAAGAGGAAGGAGACCTGCCCTACCCCCACTGAAGACTTTGAGTGTGTGACGTGGACATATCTGAGAGCTAGTTCTTCCAGAATTCCGAGGTGGGGCTGGGGGCCTGGCAGAAAAAGGAAAGGATCTGCCGGAAACAAATGGATGAGGTAACAGAATTAAAACTTTTCCTCAATGTTCGGGAAACCCTGGTGGCGTAGTGGTTAAGAGCTACGGCTACTAACCAAAAGGTTGACAGTTTGAATCCACCAGCTGCTTTTTGGAAACCCTATGGGGCAGTTCTACTCTGTCCTATAGGGTCACTGTGAATCAAAATTGACTAGAAGGCAACGGGTTTGGTTTGGGTTTTTGGCTCAATGTTTGTGTGCAGAATCTTTGTATCTAGTGCTTTTTTATTGTTGTTGTTAAGATACAGCAAAATACTAATTATCCAGTCATTCAATTAAAACAATTGCCCAGTGTTCTGTGCAGAGAACTACGTTAGGTGGTATTGATGGATACAGGAAGAATCAAACAAGGAGTCTACCCTTTGGATGCTTTGGGTCTAGCTGGGAGCTCTGGTGACAGGATGTTGATGACGCGAACATCAGTCATGACAATTCGAAGTTTAGAATGATGAGTGCCGTAAGAGGACCACAGGGTCACACAATCGAGAAGGCAGAGGAATTTCTTTCTCCTGAGGGGGAATTAGTTCTCTGTCGTGCTATGCATCCCTGAGTAGCATAAGCTGTTTGCGATTGGCTGCTAACCTAAAGATTGGCGGTCTGAAACCATGCAGTTGCACTACAGAAGAAACAAAAATTGCCATCGAGTCAATATCCAACTTCTAACTACCCTATAGAACAGAGTAGAACTGCCTCTTAGGGTTTCCAAGGAGTGGCTGGTGGATTCAAACTCCCACCTTTTGGCTAGTAGTCAAACTCTTAACCACTACGCCACCTTCAAAAAAAAAAAAAGAAGACCTGGCAAACTGCTTCTGTAAAGATTACAGCCAAGATAACACTGTGAGGTGCAGTTCTCTGTAACACATGGGGTTGCCAGGAGTCAGAATTCACTTGACTGCAACAGGTCTGGTTTGGTTTTGTTACTTTGTTGTGTTGTGTCTTGCAAATAGAGATATCTCTTGGCCTCTTGACAATAAGACATGCTCTTTGAATGTTTTTTCCTGGTCGAAGAAATAGCGAGTATCTTACTCTGCACCCAGTTTGCCCCTTTCCCTTTAAAACTGACAGTAGACCTCTGTGAAATGGGTTAACCAGCAGCAGGGGTGCAGCCTGTGGTTATGAAACCGAGTCATGCTAGCTGTTAGTTTAGTAACAGTATTGAATATTTAGTTAGAGCCTGCCTGTTCCATCTATTACGACTATTCTAATAGTCCATAGAAATATATTCTGGGATTGATAATTCCATATTTCAGATCATATATGAGACTCTTAAAAACAGCTTGAGCTACCCAATTTAACGCTTAAGTAACAATTTGTAATTTACAAAGTTTGTGTGAATAGATTAGCTCGTTTACTCTTTACAACACCTCCATAGAGCATATACAATTATCTCCATTTTTATAGATGAAGAAACCGTGGCTCAGAGAAGTTCAGAGGGTTGCCTAGAACAGTGGTTTTCAACCAGGGTGATTTTGCCCCTCAGGGGACTTTTGAGAATGTCTAGAGACATTTCTGTCACAACCTGGGGTGTGCTACTGGCATCTAGTGGGTAGAAGCCAGGGATGCTGCTAAACATCCTACAATGCATTGGACAGTCCCAGTAACACAGAAGTATCCAGCCCAAAATACCAATAGTGCCAAAGGTGAGAGAACCTGATCTAGGATCACACAGCTGGTAAGATCTGAACTCAGGTTTTTCATCCTAAATCCACATTTTTTCTACAATCCCCAAAGTGGAACACTTTCGTCTTGAATCAAATAGGGAGCATAATTTATTGCATTTTAATTTTATGTTCATTTTTGCTTCTTTTATTCCTGAGCTCCAAGAAAGGTGTGGGAAGGGTGTGTTTAGTAGACAAGAAGATGTTGCCTTCCTATAAAATTTTTGCCAGGAACTCTGGAACATCTTTCAGCATAAATTCCCCCTTTTCCAATTTTATCCAAAGATGTTGTATCTGCAATCGCAATTCTTTAGACTACAAAGGGTGATAAGATTGTACTGTGCTTCCCGATTCTAAGACTGAGGTAGACACCATCTAGAACCATGCAGGAGAGATAGGAGGTGGGAAGAAATGATCAATTAACACGTGTGTCAGTACTCAATTATCGATGGTAATGGCGCGTGGATGTGATGTGGATTTGCCAAAGTGGCTGATAATCCAAAAGGCATTTTTATTGAAATTTGGAATACAAAACATTTTTTAAAGGAGAGTCATCTATCTAATAATTAATTTTGAGGCAAGCTACGATGGCAGTTATTTTAAATTCCCTAAATGCACATCAAAGGGGAAGTAGGAGAGGCATCCAAGAATGTGCTAGTCAGCAGGGGGATGCCAACAAAGATTAAAAACTGGAAGAGGATTAGTAAAGGAGAGCTAAAAAAGCTGTGGTACAGGCTTAGCCTAGCAAGGGGCAGTAGAGTTAAGGACATGAGTTCTAGAGCCAGACAGCCTAGGTTCCAATCCTGACTCTAGATGCTTACTAATTTGAGCAAGTTATTTAATTTCTCTGCACCTCAGTTTTCTCATCTATAAAATGGGAGTGTATATAATACCTACCTCATAGAGCTTTCCTGAGAACAAAATGTGTTTAGAAATATGCCTGGTACATAGTAAATGTGACACTGTTTCTATTTTCTATATTGTTGTTGTTGTTGCCCAGCTGGCCCCCAAGTCATGAAGGCCCCATACACAATAGGATCAGACCATTGTGATCCATAGTGTTTTCACTGGCTGATTTTTGAAAGTGGATCGCCAGACCTTTCTTCCTAGTCTATTTTGGTCTGGAAGCTTGACCTGTTTGGCATCATAGCAACACTCAAGCTTCTACTGACAGAGAGGTTGTGGCTGTGCTTGAGGTGAATTGGTCAGGAGTTGAATCCAGATCTCCTACATGGAAGGGAAGCATTCTATTGCTGATTGACCATTGCCCACTTTTTCTATGTTGTTGTTAGGTACCATTGTATCGGTTCTGACTCATAGCAACCCTATGCACAACAGAACGAAACACTGCCTGGTCCTGTGCCATCCTCACAATTGTAGCTACGCTTGAGCCCATTGTTGCAGCCACTGTGTCAGCCCATCTCATTGAAGGTTTTTGGCTTTTCACTGACCCTCTACTTTACCAAGCATTATGTCCTTCTCCAGGGTCTGATCCCTCCTGACAACATGTCCAAAGTATGTGAGACATAGTCTCGCCATCGTTGCTTCTAAGGAGCATTCTGGTTGTACTTCTTCAAAGACAGATTTGTTCGTTCTTTTGACACTCCATGGTATATTCAACATTCTTCCCCAAAACCACAATTCAAAGGCTTCGATTCTTCTTCGGTCTTCCTTGCTCACTGTCCAGCTTTTGGATGCTTATGTAGCAATTGAAAACACCATGGCTTGGGTAAGGCGCACCTTAGTCCTCAAGGTGACGTCTTTGCTATGCAACATTTTAAAGCGGGGTTTTGTAGCCGATTAGCCCAATGCGATGCGTCTTTTGATTTCCTGACTGCTGCCTCCATAGGTGTTGACTGTGGATCCAAGTAAAATGAAATCCTTGACAATCTCAATCTTTTCTCCGTTTATCATGATGTTGCTTATTGGTCCAGTCGTGCGAATTTTTGTTTTATGTTGAGGTGTAACCCATACTGAGGCTGTGATCTTTGATCTTCATCAGTAAGTGCCTCAAGTCCTCTTCACTTTCAGCAAGCAAGGTTGTGTCACTCTATATAATGCAGGTAGTTGATCAGCCTTCCTCCAATTCTGATGCTGTGTTCTGCTTCATGTAGTCCAGCTTCTCGAATTATTTGTTCAGCATACAGACTGAATAGGTATGGTGAAAGGATACAACCCTGAGGCACACCTTTCCTAACTTTAAACCATGCAGCATCCCCTTGTTCTTTTCAAAGGACTGCCTCTTGATCCATGTACAGATTCCTCATAAGCACGATTAAGTGGCCCAGAATTCTCATTCTCCACAATGTTATCCATAATTTGTTATGATCTAAACAATTGAATGCCTTAACACAGTCAATAAAACACAGGTAAGCATCTTTCTGGTATTCTCTGCTTTCAGCCAGGATCCATCTGACATCAGCAATGATATCCCTGATTACACATCCTCATTTAAATCAGGCTTGAATTTCTGGCAGTTTCCTGTCAATATACTGCCGCAGCCACTTTTGAATGATCTTCAGCAAAATTTTGCTTGCATGTGATATTAATAATATTGTTCAATAATTTCTGCATTTGGTTGGATCATCTTTCTTGGGAATAGGCCTAAATATGGATTTCTTTCAGTTGGTTGGCCAGGGAGCTGTCTTTCAAATTTGTTGGCATAGACGAGTGAGCACTTCCAGAGCGGCATCCGTTTGTTGAAACATCTTAACTGGTATTCCATCAATTTCTGGAGCCTTGTTTTTTGTCAATGCCTTCAGTGCAGCTTAGCTTTCTTCCTTCAATACCATCAGTTCCTGATCATATGTTACCTCCTGAAATGTTTGAATGTTGACCAGTTCTTTTTAGTATGGTGACTCTGTGTATTCCTTCCATCTTTTTTTGATGTTTTCTGCATCGCTTAATATTTTCCCCATAGAATCCTTCAGTATTGCAACTGGAGGCTTGAATATTTTCTTCAGTTCTTCCAGATTGAGAAATGCTGAGCATGTTCTTCCCTTTTGGGTTTCTATCTCCAACTCTTTACAATTTCATTATAATACTTTATCTTCTCGAGCCGCCCTTTGAAATCCTCTGTTCAGCTCTTTTACTTCATCAGTTTTTCCTTTTGCTTTAGCTACTCGACTTCCAAAAGCAAGTTTCAGAGTCTCTTCTGACATTCATTTAGGTCTTTTCTTTCTCTCCTGTCTCTTTAATGACCCGTTGCTTTGTTCATATATGATGTCCTTGATATCATTCCACAGCTCCTCTGGTCTTCGGTCATCAGTGTTCACTGCATCAAATCTATTCTTGACATGGTCTCTAAATACAGGCGGGATATACTCAAGGTTGTACTTCAGGTCTCGTGGCCTTGTTCTAATTTTCTTCAGTTTTAACTTGAACTTGCATATGAGTAGTTGATGGTCTGATCCGCAGTCGGCCCCTGGCCTATTTCTGACTGATGATATTGAACTTTTCCATCACCTCTTTCCACAGATGTAGTCAACTTGATTCCTGTGTATTCCATCTGGAGAGGTCCATGTGCCTAGTTGCCATTTATGTTGGTGAAAAACAGCTTGCAATGAAGAAGTCGCTGGTCTTGAAAATTCAATCATGTGATCTCCAGCATCGTTTCTATCGCCAAGGCCATATTTTCCAATGACCAATTCTTCTTCTTTGTTTCCAACTTTTGCGTTCCAATCACCGGTAATTATCAGTGCATCCTGATTACATTCGATCAATTTTAGACTGCAGAAGTTGGTAAAAATCTTTAATTTCTTCATCTTTGGCCTTAGTGGTTGGCGTGTAAATTTGAATAATAGTCGTATTAATTGGTCTTCCTTGTAGGCGTATGGATATTATCCTATCACTGACAGCACTGTATTTCAGAATAGATCTTGAAATGTTCTTTTTGACAATGAATGCAATGCCATTCCTCTTCAAGTTGTCATTACCGGCATAGTAGACCATATGATTGTCTGATTCAAAATGACCGATACCAGTCCATTTCAGCTCACTAATGCCTAGGATATCGATCTTTATGCATCCTGTTTCATTTTTGACAATTTCCAATTTTCCCAGATTCATACTTTGTACATTCCAGGTTCCAGTTATTAATGGATGTTTATAGCTGTTTCTTCTCATTTTGAGTCGTGCCACATCGCCAAACGAAGGTCCCAAAAGCATCGCTCCATTCATGTCATTAAGGTTGACTCTACTTTGAGTAGGCAGCTCTTCCCCAGTCATATTTTAAGTGCCTTTCAACTTGAGGGGCTCATTTTCCAGCACTATATCAGACAATGTTCTGCTGCTATTCATAACGTTTTCACTGGCTAATTCTTTTCAGAAATAGACCACTGGGTCCTTCTTCCTAGTCTGTCTTAGTCTGGAAGCTCAACTGAAACCTGTCTGCCATGGGTGACCCTGCTGGTATTTGAATACCCGTGGCATAGTTGCCAGCATCACAGCAACACATAAGCCCCCAAAGTATAACAAACTGACAGATGCGAGGGTTTTTTTTCTACATTACAGAGCTATTAATATGAATCAGGCAATCCTATATATACCAAAAAACCAAACCAAATGAGTTGCAGTCGAGTTGATTCCAGCTCAGAGATCCTACAGGACAGAGTAGAACTGCCCCGTAGAGAGAGTGGCTGGTAGATTCGAACTGCTGACCTTTTGGTTAGCAGCCTGAGCTCTTAACCACTGGGCCACCAGGGCTATGAAAACATGGCATAACATACTGTTATATTAAAAAAAGAAAAAAAGTAAATCACTGAACAATAATTATAGCACCATCTCATTTATATTTTAAAAATCCCTGCTGACTAAATATCTGAGTTATGTGGTACATGGTGAGGAAGAACTTAAACTTTTTTTTTTTTTCAGCAAAAGAAGTTTACAATCACTTCTTATTTGGCACTAGGTGGACACAGAAGGTCACTTTGAAGCACCGTGTCTTTTACTTTTCTCAGCAATGGAATGTAAGAGCAGGAGACCCATTTGGCCCTAGGGTAAGGGGGTAGAAGGACCGTTTAAATTCCATCCAAAGTTACCTCTCCCAACAGCAAGAACATCGTTGTGGCTGTGGGTAACATCATCGGATTATGCAGGACCAGCACCGTGACAGCCAGGCAGGAATGGATTGGGGTGCCAGCTCTCTCTCCTCCTGCTTTCTTGAAGCAGGATTGATCTTTTAAAATAAGTACCCAGAATAAAAGGGCAATCAGGTGAAGCGGTATAGACTGGATGCATTGATATAAATGGAGATGGAGATGAGAATGTAGATTAGGTGTAGATAGATCAGTCAGAAGTAGATGAATAGACCGATGTACAGATAGGCAGCTCAAGACATTTTGACCCTGAGGAAGAGTTTGACCTTAGTCATACATGTGAGACTCCAGCAGTTGCAGACTACGCAGAACTATTCCAATTTGGTTCAAAAACCTGGACCTGCTGTAAACCAGCTCAGTTCAGGATGGTTTCAAGGCTAGAAATATCAGCATCACCTGGGTGCTTGGAAATGATATGTCCAGTGGTGTGCTGGTGAAGGTTTAACAAGTGGCTCTCTGGGAGGAAAAAGCCCTCATTTGCTAATTTCGGTGGTTCCCACCTGACCCATTTCAAGCTCTCTGTGTGATGATGTCAAGGAGCCCTAGTGGCATAGTGTTAAAGCACTTGGCTGCCAACCGAGAAGTCTGCAGTTGGAACCCACCACCCACTCAACAGGAGAAAGATGTAGCAGTCTGTTTCCATAAAGATGACAGCGTTGGAAACCTTATGGGGCAGTCCTACTCTGTCCTATAGGGTCATTATGAGTTGGAATCAACCGGATAGCAGTGGGTTTGGTTTTGATTTATGTGATACCACTGGGTGTAATTGGGAAGAATGCACACAATTGGTTCTTGTAAGCCAGAGCAAGCTGGCTCCAACACACCATTCTGTAGGTCCCTGTCCTTCCCTAGACCTGCTGAATCAGAACCTCTGGGGGTGGGACCCAGGAATATGTGTTTGCTCACAGTAAGTCTGAGAAGCACTACTAAATCATCAGGAAGTCAGCAGGCTGCCTAGGTTTCCTACACAGATGAGGTCGAGTAGAGAAGTACAGTCAATGAGAACTCCCAAAGGTGTAACTTTGTTGAAGCTGCAAATTATCCCATGTGAAGGGAACATACAGTAGTAGACTTTCATCTGGGAACTCAGTAGGAGAATCTGTGAGTTCAGACAGAAAAGACAAAGAGCCCAAACAACAATATATGTGAAGAAAAAGCAGCCACAGAGGCAACTAAAATATGGAAGACATGAGAGAAGAATGTGTCAATAGTGCAATCCTAGAAGAGCCAAGGAGGACTTCTTAAAAGTTTCTTGTCAATTAGCTAAGAAGTAAATATAAAAACTAGCCTTTATCAACTTGTTGTTGTTGTTGTTAGGTGCCGTCGAGTCGGTTCCGACTCATAGCGACTCCACGCACGACAGAATGAAACACTGCCCAGTCCTGAGCCATCCTTACAATCGCTGTTATGCTTGAGCTCATTGTTGCAGCCACTGTGTCAATCCATCTTGTTGAGGGTCTTCCTCTTTTCCGCTGGCCCTGTACTCTGCCAAGCATGATGTCCTTCTCCAGGGACTGATCCCTCCTGACAACATGTCCAAAGTAGGTAAGATGCGTCTTGCCATCCTCGCCTCTAAGGAGCATTCCGGCTATACTTCTAAGACAGATTTGTTCATTCTTTTGGCAGTCCATGGTATATTTAATATTCTTCGCCAACACCACAATTCAAAGGCATCAATTCATCTTTGATCTTCCTTACTCATTTTTCAGCTTTCACATGCATACGATGCGATTGAAAATACCATGGCTTGGGTCAGGCGCACCTTAGTCTTCAAGGTGACATCTTTGCTCTTCAACACTTGAAAGAGGCCCTTTGCAGCAGATTTGCCCAGTGCAATGCGTCTTTTGATTTCTTGACTGCTGCTTCCGTGGCTGTTGATTGTGGATCCAAGTAAAATGAAATACTTGACAACTTCAACCTTTTCTCCGTTTATCATGATGTTGCTCAAGTTAGATTAGTACAAATATACAACCTAAATGTGATCTGAAAGTGGCTAAAATAGCATAAGATTAAATTTGTCACCAACTGAAAAACAGCTGGAAGAATCAAGTCTATAAAATTTAGATTCACAAACTTCGCTTAGAAAAATTAATCTTGATAGAAATAATGGCCATATTGTTTGTTTATTTTGAATACACATATGTGTTGTAGTGTGTCTATTTATAAAATTTTAAATTCTGAAATTAAAAAGAAAGCACATTTTTGGTCATTAATTATTATTAATAAAATTACAATAAATCATAATCAAAAATCATAGCTAGAGGTTTGTTGAGAATTTAATGACTCACTACCTCTTTGCATAACTACAGTGTTAGGTATTGGAAGAACAAAAACCCTAGGGCAGTCTCTGCCCTCTAGAGACTTACAGTCTAATTGAGAAGGCAGGAGAAATATATAAATACATAAATTACAATATTGTATATTAAAAGATTGACACAGTGGCTGCAACAATGAGCTCAAGCATAACGATTGTGAGGATTCCAGAGGACTGGGCAGTGTTTTGTTCTGTTGTGCATAGGGTCGCTATGAGTCGGAACCGACTCAACAGCACCTAACAACAAAGACATATTAAAATTAATAAATTCATCTCATATATTGCTGGTGTGAGTGTAAATTGGTAAAAACCACTTTGGAGAACTATTTGGCAGTGTCTGTTAAAACTAAATGGAGCCTTAGTGGCTCAGTGGTTAAAGAGCTTTGCTGCTAACCAAGAAGTCGGCAGTTTGAATCCACCAGCTGCTCCTTGGAAGCTTTCTGGGGCAGTTTTACTTGGTCTTGCAGGGTCACAATGAGTCAGAATCAACTTGATAGCAACAGATTTGGTTTGGTTTTGGTATTAAAACTAAGGAGACCTGGTGGCACAGGGGTTAAGAGTTCGGCTGCTTACCAAAAGGTAGGCATTTTGAATTCACCAGCGACTCCATGGAAATCCTATGGGACAGTTCTACTCTGTCTTAGACGGTTGCTATAAGTTGTAATCAACTTGGCGGCAACAGGTTTGGGTTTTTTTGTCTGTTTTTTAAAATTAAAACTAAAATATACCTTCCTGTGACCCAACAATTCTAAGCACATAATCCTAGTTACATAAGCAAGGGAAAGAAGTGCATATGTCCACCAAAAGGAAACCCTGGTGGTGTAGTGGTTAAGTGCTACAGCTGCTAACCAAAAGTCAGCAGTTCAAATCCACCAGGCACTCCTTGGAAACTCTATGAGGCAGTTCTACTCTGTCCTATGGGATCGCTATGAGTCGGAATCGACTTACTGCAATGGGTTTGGTTTTTGGGTTTGGGTCCACCAAAAGACATGTACAGAGAATGCTCAAAGCGACTTTGTTCATAATAACCAAGCGCGAAAGACATAGCTTTTGGGTGGCTGAATGGGTACCTAAGTTGTATAATGACATACCGTACAGCAATAAAAAATAATGCCCTGCTCTTACACATAATCGTGATAAATCTCACAGATATAGTGAGGAGTAGAAAAAAACAGATACAAATGAGTATGTATCAGATGATTCCAATAGAATCGGCTAAACTTATCAATGGCTACAGATGTCAAAGAAGGTGGGTACTGACTGTGAAGATGGAGAAGGGTTTCTGGGTTGCTGGAAATGTTCTGTATGTTTATGTGGGTGGTGGTTACAGTGATGTATATATATGTAAAAATTTATTGAGTTGTACAGTTAAGAGTTTTAGTTTCTATTATTGTGTAATGCAATTTAAAAAACTGTTTTTCCAAAATTCCTTCTACTCTTTCTACATTTTTCTTCTTACATTGTTGGCTTTTTTATCCATCTTTTCTTTGAAGATGAAGGAAGAAGTTGCATTTGAAATAATATGTAGTTTGAGAAGAAAAGAAATAAGATGAAAACTTGATTAGCTTTCTTTTCTCCACTATGACCCTAATTACACTCAGTATCAAAGCAATGAAGCCCAACGATTAAAGCCATGGCTTTAAACACTTTGATGGTAACCCACCATGTATCTACTATACTGTTTACACCAAAACCAAACCTGTTGCTGTTGAGTTGATTCCAACTTAGCCACTCTGTAGGACAGAGGAGAATTGCCCCATAGGGTAGCTGGTGGATTCGAACCGCCAACCTTTCGGTTAGCAGCCAAACTCTTAACCACTATGTAGACTTCTGTAAAACGATTAAAAAAAAAAAAAAAGCCAGCTGCTTTTGAGTCGATTCCGACTCATGGTGACCCCACGTATGTCAAAGTAGAACTGTGTGCCATACATAGTGTTTTAAATGGCTGCAATCTTTTGAAAGTAGATCGTCTGGCCTTTCTTCAAGCTGCCAACCTTTTGGTGAGTAGCCAAGCCCTTAACTGTTTGCTCCACCCAGGGACTCTACTTACTTTTAATACATGCCATGTATGTTGGTATTTTCTATGTTATTCTATTTCACAGCCCACTGTATCGATTTCACAATCATTAAAGAGGTGAGGTCTGCAGTTTGAAATATGTGACACTGAAGTCTACATATCAGAATTTCTAGATCATGATAGCAATCGCAATCACAACTGCTAGATGGGCACTGTGCTAAGTGCTTTTGTAATATTCTATTTAATCTGTCATCATAATTGTATGGCAGATTACTATACACGTTTTATGGTTGAAGAAACTGAGGCTTGGGAGTACAGGAAATTGCCCAAGGTCACACAGCTGATACATGGTAGAGTAGAGATTTAAACCCAAGTGGGCCATGCTCCTGTTTACAGTGTAGTGACATGTGCCTTGGCTTCAGGTCACTGCCTATTGTGGGGAAGATCTGCATGTGTTGAACTTTTAAACTTGCAGCACACAGAAGGGAGGACAAGGCCACCAGGGTACAGACAAAATGCACTCTCACAACATCTGCATTTCTTCTCTGGAACTCTATTCCTGCCCCATTCTCCTAATTTTTAAGGCCCTCAAAAAATGACGAGCCTCTTAAAATAAAACGCTGAAACTATGAAAACAAACAAACAAAAAAACCCCACAGTTTTATGACTGGAAGAAAACCTTCTAGAAGGCTGGCATTAAATATTAAATCTTTTGTGTCTTCTTTAAATTTCTAAAACATCATGGATACTAAGAATGAAAGATTGTCAGCGTTTTCTTTTTTTCCTCTCCAATCCCCACAAACATCTAAAAGTAGGTAAAATCAAAATTCTGTTCTCCCACGATTATGATTCAGTCCTCCGTCTTTCCTCTCTACATTGTACTACTATTTCTGCATGGATCCCACTGTTGAGCAGTTATTGGTTTATTCTGCTTTCTGGCTTCTACAGGAAGCCCCTTTTTAATGGTGAGGATCAGATCAGCACACTGCCTGACACATGAATGATTGTTGGTAGAGCTGAACTGAATTATTCCTCCAAAAATAACCCAGAAAATAAAGCGACTTCAGAGATAACGTTGTATAACAACACACGGATGTTTAGAATGTGAAACTTTCCTTACTGGGCCCAGGTACATAGTGTATTAAAATGTTATAATAGTCAAGTAATACAATGACAGCATCTTCTGGTATCTTCATAATAACGAAGAGGCTGTCTCCACGGTTTGGTAAATTAAGGCAATTATCCTGGCTCTATTTTAAGGGCCTAGGATTCAGGTGACTAGGGGCCTCTGGCCTGCTGGAAATCAGATGGAATATTCACCAGTCACTTTTACAAGCAGTGAAATCAAGCTAAAATGAAACCTTAAAAGAAATTGAGTTGGAAGGCATGATAGCTGTACTCTTCAGCTTAAATTGTGAATCTGAGGATAACGGTAGGCTCTTCATTCACGTATTTAAAAAAGAGTTATTGAGCACCTAATATGTGTCAGGCACTGTGGTAGGTGTGGTGGGGACCATAAGGGTGAACAAGATTCACTGCAGTTACTGAATCATGGAGTCTACAATCTATTGAAGGAGACAAGCAACACAGAAGTACATCAATAAAATGATCCAATTGGGAAAAGTGCCACTTAGGGTATAAAGTAGATGTGGTGGCCGAGAATAATAAAATGGGATGCTTACTTTAGATGAAGTGTTTAGAGGAGTGTTTAGGTTAAGCTGAGACCAGAAAGATGATAAGGAGCTAGCCTCGTGAACAGCCAGGGAATGAATCATGGGACCAGCAAATGCCAAGGCCCTGGTGTGTGGCGGGCTGTCTGTGTACCAGGAAGTTGACATAAACTTGCCAGAACCTTCCCTTCTATTATGCTAGCTACCTTTCTGACTCAGCCTTATAGTGTGATTGGGGCTCCAACATGGGGTCCCAAATGCTTCTCCCCTTTTGCTATATCAATTGAAAAGTGTGCTAGGACAGCCCTTACTTTTCCACACGTTTCCCTGGCTCACTGTGACTTGGCCATTCCATCAAGACTGCCCTTGACATTTACATCATTCTGATTTCTTGGCCTACATTTTGCCTCCGGTCCTGAGAGAATAGCTGCTGATGCAAAGTAGATGCTCAAAAATTATTTGTGGAAGGTTTGGATGAATTTCTTCAGAGCACCAGACAGCTGATTTTTAGTTTGTGGTTTGTTTGCTTGTTTATTTTGACATGGGCAGGACTGGCAGAGCACAAACTGGGTGGAATTTGAAGAAGAATGGCACAGCATGCTGGACTGGCACTCAGTTTCTGAAGGGCTACTTCTGGCTCTGCCACTCATTAGCAATGTGACCTTGGGCAAGCCATCCCACTTAAGCCCAATAACAAATAGGTTTAGTCCAAATGCCCTTCATTATCTGTTCTTCGGTATGAATCCATGGGGTATCAATATGTGTCACTCCTTCTATACTGCCATGTAAAAAATGCTGCCTTTAGACCTCGACTCAGTTTATGCAACAATGATGGCTTACATTTGATAGAAGTCTGTCATCTTCAAAGCACTTTCCTTTATATGATCTCATTTGATTTTAACCAGTCATGTAAGATATTTAGGACAGCTATGTTTTTTTTACTTCTGACAAGATGTGAAACTTGCCCAAGGTCACAAAAGGAATGATACTCATAAAGGGAATGGCACGTATATGTACCAGCCTGACTGTGTGCATAATTAATCAGATAGGATCTCTACTATGTGGGAGTGGAGCAAATTGTTTGTTTTATCCCATAGAATAGAGGTCGCTACTTTTTTTGTTTTATAATGTTAAGGACTATTTTGACCTTGCTGAAATTCAAATCTTGTTTTCTAGTTAAACTCTCTAACTGTAAGGATTAGAAAAGTACTCACATCAGCTCAGTTGGGGAAGGGGGGCATGGCAGAAATCAGATATCTCCCGGACAGGAGGCAATGTGGTTCTCATAGTAACTGGGAAGTTATCTCTAGGCATTTCTTCTTAGGACTACATTGTCTGCTTTTCTCAGAACTTCCAAGATCTTTCTCTTATCTGGAGAGCAGTTTCCTCTGCTTACTCGTGTTTCAGTGGTTCTTGTTTCCCCATAACCATGGCTCTCACATGGCTTGGCTTCCTGGCACCAGCTCTGGCCAGCTGACTCCAGAACATGTCAGACCCATCACTCACTATGAACTACCATCATTCTCTTCCTCTTTTAGTTCCCCAGGTCCAATCAGCTGGGGCTGATGGGAGTGAGGTGGGGAGATATCTGTGATACCTACATCAAGTTCTACCTCTGTATCAGGATTTATGGACAGTCTCCTTTTTTTTTTTTTTTTTTCCCTAGGGAAAGGAGTCTGTAGATGGAACAGGCACCCAAAATCTTCCTACTACACTTGCTTTCTAAGTTGCCTCCCAGCTTCATAAATACAGCTGGAAATTACCTATTCTTCTGCCAATTCAGGAAAAAAACCTGCAAACAGACAACAACAACAACAACAACCTATTTGTTTCTTAGTTTGAAATAGGGTAGTTGCAAGGGAATGGTTGGGGGGAAAAAAAGCACTAGACTAGGAATTGAGTGCATTCAGGTCCCAGACCTTGTCCTAGCACTGATTTCTGGAGAGATGACTTATTCTCCTTGTACTTCAGGGAAGAGGGAATCTTAAAATCTAAAAGCTAGAAGAGATTTTATGGGATTATCTAATCTAACCCCTAGGTCACAGGGCTGATTAGAGGTAGAGCCAGTGGTATATTTCTCCTTACATCATCTTGATAGAGCCTTCAGAGGCTTACTCTGAGAATCAAGAGCTAATGCTTGTGATAATGCAGCTTAAAATAGCATCTAAATGTAAGATATTTTACAATGCGGGCATGGAATGGGGATAGAAGACAGGAATCTTCGCAATGTGTGAACGGACAGGAAATATCCTATAAATGCCCTAATTCTTGTTCTCTAAAAACATACGTTCTAACAAGAAAGATCTTACAATTGATCTGAACTGTTACTGCAACAAAATTGTGTTAGAGAATGGGTTGTTAAAATGGAGGTTAGGACTATCCTACTGTGGCAAAGTGGCTGCATGTGGACTCTGGTTTCAGACTGCCCGCTTTCAAAGCTAGGCTCTGTCACTTCATAACGTTGCGTAACTTGACAAGTTAGAATCACTTCCTAAACTTCTGCCCTGGGTCAAGCTACTCAGCTTCGGTGGCTTCTCTTTTCCTTATCTGTAAAATTGGGGTAATAACACCTACTGCATGGACTCAATCTCAGGATTAAATGAATAACTGTAAAATTATTAGAACAGTGCTTGACACTTAGTAAACCTGTATGTGTTACCTATGATTACGATTTGCATTTCTCTGTTGGGAAGACTAAAAGCTATTCTTTTGGAATAGAGAAATCCCCATTTAAAAGCTTCCCATAGGCTAGGTTAGAGGTATCAGTTGGTTTAGCGAGGAATTAGAAATGGAAAGGGGGTACTTCTTTAGTGGTTGTGCTTTCTCCACTTAACACTTACGAAATTTGGGAGGTGTATTTCACAGACCAAAAAACAGGCTAAGAAGGTTAACTGCAAGGCCAGCACTGGAAGTTGAGGCAGTGGTAGCTCACTGCATAAACGCGATCTGCATGTATAAAGCAATAAACGAGGATCTCCTTAAAGCAAGACTCCCTTCTAAGTCTTAAAAGGACTTGAAAGTTCTTACACTTCCTGGGGCCTGTATGTGGGGGCGGGAGAAAGGGAAGGCCCACCCCCTTCAAGCCCACGAGCAACAACGGGTCTCCGAGACCTTTCTCCGCGCCGCACAGGCCTCGCTTAGAGACCCGGTTCCACAGTGCGGGAGAAAACGGGCTCAGGCTTTCCGTCCGCGAGGCCGGCGCGGCCTCTCCCACGCCTCCCTCTCCTGCGGAAGTCTGTGGAGTTTAATCCGTTAATTTACTAAAAAGACTACACTTTTGATTCAAAGAACAAGGAAGGGAGGGGGACAGGAGCAAGACGAAGCACGCAGCGAAGCGTGACCTGCGAACGGCCCCCGCCCCTGGAGCCCTCGCAGTTCGGCCCCACGCGGGACGCCAGCCCGAATCCCGCCACCAGCCTCAGGTCACAGAGGAGGCGTGGCCGGCGTGCGCCGCCATCTTGGGCGCCTCTCTGGGCGCTCTGTTTACCACTCTATGGTCGCCCGCTCCCGCCCCGCCCCTCCCCAGTCATTGTCTGGAGGAGCAGCCGCGGCCGCAGCGCCTTCTCTTTATAAGCCCGCAGTGCCCGGATGTGAATGGATTACAATGTATCTTTCAGGGAAACCTATTATTATCAATGTGACTCCACGGGGGAGTCAGTGGTGATGATGATGAGGAGGAGGATGATGATGAGGAGACATCTCTAAACTTGGAACAAGTTTAAGACTTTATAAGAGGAGAAGAAAAAAAACCAAGATTTATTTGAGGAAAAATTACAACTATCCTGTGTTATTTTTTTTGTAAACAATAAGAAAAAGTTGTTGGATTTTTTTTTTTTTATGATTTCTTCTTGGGGGAGGGAATTTTCTTGCAGTTTTATGGTGGAAAATGCAAAAACCAGAGCCAGGTGCATAATTTTGTAATCTGTGGAATATCCCTGGAGCAGGACTGAGTACCAGTTAAAATACTTTTTTGGGGGATACACATGTGAGATACTAAGTATTTGCAGAAGATTTTTGTCTCTCTTTTTAAAGTCTCTTTCCTTGGAATATTGTGAGCATATTTGTGGCCATTTAAGGTAACGTTACAATTCGCTGTCAGAGTAAACTGTTTGTAATTAAATTTAATTTTAAATGTTGACCCAATGTTCTATTAAAATAAAAGGTATAACCTATTAAATAATTGCCAATGGGAAGAAGTATATGCATGCATTTTGTGTATGTACTCACACATTTAGCAATAACAGGGTGTGTAGAATGTGTATTTTAACACGCGTTGAAGTAGCCTATGTTGCATCTACTGGGTAAAGCACGCTTGTTATTACGAAACGATAGAATTATAAAGGTGAATTTTTATCCTAAAAAGTGGTGTGAAAAAGTATGTTTTAAGAGCATGCAGGGCCTATAATAGTATGTTGAGTTAAAAACTTATAGTGCTGGCGAACGGGGCTTAGCTTGCCTAGGAACTCAAGTGTAAAAACAAAACAACATCCACCCCCCCAATTGCTTTTTTGTTTTGTTTTGTTTTCGAAGTTTGCAGCTTATCCTATCTATGGCTTAAAAGGGAGGGGGGAGAAAGTATGCAATTCAGGTTTCGCCCCCAACGCAAAACTACCGAAACGCAAATCTCCCCAGCACAGTGTGGCTGGGTTTCTATATGGAAAAGAAAAATATTGTTCCTCTTGGCAAAGTCTTTTTGCATCACGTGTATTTGCAGCCTCGTATAAACTTGCTTTGCCGTGTGTGGATGTGTGAGCGAGAGGGAAGGAGAGTCAAAGAAAAGAGGAGATGTAAACTCGAATAAATTTCAAAGTGCCTCCGATGGATGATACGGGCAAAACTGAACTGTTGAGGCTTCAGATTGTAGCTGCCGATCTGAGGGAGAATGAGGTGCTCGATGCATTTTCGTTTGTATTTTTTTGCTGGGGGTGGTGGTACTGAGGGTGTTTTTTTGGGGGAGGGGACGCATCCCCACCAGCCCGACCCGGAGCGCGCCGCGTCTCCCCGCCGGATCCCCCCACCCATTTCTTTGCTGAACTTGCAATTCCGTGCGCCTCAGCGTGTCTCCCCCTCCCCCTCGCTCCGTCCCCTCCCCTCCCCGGAGAAGAGAGTTGGTGTTAAGAGTCAGGGATCTTGGCTGTGTGTCTGCGGAGCGGTAGTGGCGGCGGCGGCGGCGGGGAAGGCGCAGCGCGGGCGCGGGCGCAGAGCGAGGTGGCGGCGGTGCGGGCGGTGGTTAGACATGACCGCCGCCTCGGCGCCGGCGCTGCACGGAGAGCCGCATCTCGCGCACGGGCGGTAGGTACCGGCGGCGGCCAGGCGGGCGGCCGCACCGGGCGGCGCGGGGCTCGGGCGCCGCGGCCCGCACGCGGCTCCGCGCTTCCGCGGCGCGGGCTCCGGCGCCCGTTGCGCTCAGGGAGACACCCCCTCCCCTCCCGCACTCTTCCCTCCCCTTCGCCCCAGCCCCCGCGCCTCCCCTCCCCCCCAGCGGTGCCCACTTGGAGGGACCGGCCGGACACTTTGCCAAGGGCCTGACTTTAATATTTACAACCCTTTCTTTTACAAATTAGGGTGCTGGACAATCACAGGACCCGACCCTCCACTCAGCTCACCTCCCCCAGCCTGTCACCCCTCCCCCTCTGGCCGTGTTTGCACTTCAGAGACGCTCATCTTTAATTTCTTTATAGCTACTTTGCAACGCGGAGGGGGGCGGAGTGTGTGTGTGTGTGTGTGTGTGTGCGTGCGTGTGTGTGTGAGGGGGATGGGTGGAGGGTGGGGGGAAAGTTGAGACCGGAGCATTCGGAGTAGTTTCTCTTTTCTCTGTGATCCATTCATTTCTCGCTCTACCTCCTGTTGCATAAAACGATGCGCTGAAGAGCGGCTGTGTTGTGGTTTTTTTTCCCCCTGGATTTGGTTTTATAGTGGATGTTACCAGTTTTGATCGTCTCTTTGGCAATACAATATCGCTTTTTTTTTTTTTTTTTTTTTTGCTATTGCTGCCTATTCCATCTTAAAAAAACAAAAACAACACTACCCCTCCCATCCCTCCCTCCTTTCTACCTTAATCCCACCAGCCCCCACGCCCTCACCCCCAAACCCCCAGTCTCCAAAAATCCGATTGTGTTTCCTCCAAGGATTGGGACTGGATTTTCTGATTGCGGTTATTTCCATGTTTCTAGGTTTGTGTGATTTTGCTAAAATGCATCACCAACAGCGAATGGCTGCCTTAGGGACGGACAAAGAGCTGAGTGATTTACTGGATTTCAGTGCGGTAAGAAAGAACGGTGGAAACTAACAACAGCTGTGAAAAAAAAAAAACCAAACCAAACCAAAGATACCCAGATACTTTAGCTAGAGACTCGTTGTAATCTGAACAGCAGGAATAATTTTTAATTGGCTAAATCTTTGGTAAATATGAAGGTGCTTTTGACAAGTTTTTAACTCTTAATTTTGGGGTGTGATGGAAGATCCAAGCATTTTTCGAATCTTAATTACTTGCCTTCAATTCCCTACCCACTGACCCCCCCCACCCCAAATAATGGACTCTCGCCCGGATGGAAAGGAAAGTCAGACACCCCTAAATCTGTAAACCACCCTAAAACTTGGCCATATCTGAACACTAAGAGTACTAATACTTTGGGCACACTGCTCCTCATTTTATTTATTCTTTGGAAATGGAAAATAGAGATTAGGAGACCCAGTTGTCTCTTTAAAGTTGTAAACTGCCGAAGGTTTGAGTTAGAAGGACCTGTAGTCCTAGCGACATCTTTTCCTGGGATTATTAAAGCTCTCTGTATATGCTGAGTATACATTCTTTAGAGCCCTTTGAACTGTTTTTGGAAATTTCATAGTCGTGAGATCAGCACAAAGCAGAACTTAACACTTGTGGAGTTTTACGGCTGCAACTTGGTCCTTCTCCATTCCTTTACTTCCCTTTCCCTAACCAAGTCCCATCCTTGTCAGGGGAGTTAATTCATTTTTAATGCCACATCAGTTTGGTGTAAGATGCATTTGCAAAGCAAAATAAGAAGAATCCACAAAACACACACATAAAATCCAAACCGCCTTGTAAGTGGGGCTCTTTCCACGCTGCTGCCGCCGCCGCCGCCGCTGCTGCTGCTGCCGCCGCCGCCGCCGCTGCTGCCGCTGCTGCTGCTGCTCTTCCTAGACCTTCCTTTGGAGAAATGGCTTTCGGAAGTTTTGCCAGGAAATGTAGCCTTAGGCAGCTTTGCAGCCCCCTCTCTGCTTGCTGCACTTTCTCCATTCGTTCCTTTGCTTTTTGCAGGCTCTGACTCAGGGAAGGTGGGCATTATCCACTAGACACGTCGAAGAAGAGGGAAACCAATTAGGGTCGAAATAAATGCTGGAGAGAGAGGGAGCGAAAGAGAGAGAGTGAATGAGAGAGTGAGAGAGAGAGGGGGAGAGAGAGACTTGCCTCACATTGCTCTCATGTTAGAGACGAAATGAGAATTTAGTACAGGTGGCACTTTTATTTTTATTTGGGTTCACATATGACAGGCAAATCCTATACGGGATGGAAATGGACATTGCCACGTTTATGGCCAAGGTTCTCAATATAAAACAAACAACTTTTTTTTCTCCTTTGTAAAACTAGTGTTCTCCAGAGAGGCTGCTGCCCTCCAATCTGGATCTTGATAACATTAGGGGGACTGTGTTTTTTCAAAATGTAGTAGTAGTGCCTGCCAATCGATTGAACCTGATGGAAAAAAAAAAGTGGCGTGGCAATGGGGGGCAGACAGTAATTGGTAATGTTCTGCCTGGTTTTAAGTTGGATGGTGGTATCTTTTACTAAATAAACTCTTGAGTTGTTTGGTAAGAGTGTGAAAGATCGTTAGGAACTCTGAAGGCACACAGGTCTTTTTTTTCAACAGTAATATTTCTTTGTTTCTTCTAGATGTTTTCACCTCCTGTGAGCAGTGGGAAAAATGGACCAACTTCTTTGGCGAGTGGACATTTTACTGGCTCAAGTATGTAAATTCTTTTCTTAGTGTGTAGTTAAATGTTCTTAGCTGTTTATTCACTCATCGTATATTTTTGGCTCTGTTGAAGTGTTCTGCAAAAGTCATTGAAATTTTATCCTAACGATATGGTTAATTCATTATCCATCAACAGTGTAGCATAAAAAATGTTAGCTTTTGCAAAATTTAAATTTGGCCTTTTTTTGGTAATCAAAGAAAACTGTCTGAATTCCATCACTTAATATAAACGCAATTTTCTGATACAGTTGTGATCAAAGACATGGAGATAAGGCCAGTGTTAACACATGGGAAATAAATTAACATTCCCTGAAGAAAATAGGGGAGGGGAATCTAACTTTCATAAAAAGGGAAAATCCCTTGTAAATAATATAAATTATGAGGTATTGTGTACAATTAACCCTTTTAAAGTAACGAGCACTTAATTTTGTATATGAATGCTGCGTAGTGAAACAGAGCTGTAGAGAGCCTCTTGCTAATCTGAGAGGCTAAGTGTGAATTCATTTATACTTAAAATTTCCTTTTTGATGCTTTAACTGTTTGTTTCCTCTAATCATTTACTTGTGCAATAAATTTTTGCTATACGTAAAGTTGCAAATTCGGTCGGACTTTTCCATTTCATAAGTTAAAAGCTCTTTGGATGATGCTTAAAAAGGACGTTAGTGCTGTTCACAATGGTACCTCTGTGCACAGTGATTACCTGGCACCTAAGGAGGAGTTTTAATAGGTGACTATTTGAATGTCTCGGTGTACCTCTTATTAAAAGTGAAAACTGAAAATAAGATATGTATTTGAAATGTATGTATTTATTTTTTTTGATCCATTGAACTTCATATAAGAAGGAATCGTACATTGTTGCCTGCTGTCCTTTAGGTACACAGCTAAAATTCATTTATAATTGCTAAAATTCATTTATACTTGTTATATAGCTGCAGTATTTTAGGACTTCTGGCAGCAGTACACAACAGTACATTAGGCAGAGTACTGTTCTTAAGTAAATATTGACATCTTTTAGCTCTCAGATGCCAGTGGAATTATCTATTAGTTGTTGAATATCATTTCACATCTCTTCATTTTCATTTGATGCTATAGCAGTAAAAGAAATCTGATCATCTATGTGATTTGTATATTTGGTGTGATTTTATAAAATTAGTGTTTTTTAAACATTGCTGATTTGCGAATAAGCTGTCTCTTCCTTTTCAGGCACGTATAATTCTAAGGGAATGTTTGTCTCTATAACCTGGTATATAAAATATGAGAAACCTCTTACATTTTATCTTCTTTTTTGTTTTTTTTTTGGTCTACATTGATTGAAAGCACTATTGACCATACATTCGTGTTGTACTGCCCAGGACACTGTTAAAGTTTCCATTTAAGGACTTTAAAAAAATTTCATTTTGTTAGTATTGTAGCTTCCAAATTTCTGTATAGGCAGTCCCCGGATTATGAACGAGTTCTGTTCCCAAGTCTGTCTTTAAATTGAATTTATAGGTAAGTTGGAATGATTAGGTACAGTTCAGTTCGTATCTAACGTCAGTTAGATGTTTGTCTTAGTGTATAGTATATAGTGTACCTTTCTATGCATAAAAAAACATTGACAGAAACACTTCCAGATACACTAAAACATCTTTAACATAATAAAACAGTAATAATAATGTTTTGATGTGCCTTGCAGAGTAGTGCCTGTTTGTTATTATGAACCATTGTATATACCTCGAATTTTTAATATAATAGGCTTTACTGGGATTGGTTTGTGTTGTATGTAAGTTGAACATTCGTAACCCGGGGACTGCCTGTATTGTATTCTTCACACAACTTTTAAGATAGAAAGTATTAATATACATGTTAAAAGTAAAGATGAGTACAAGTGTCCTGTAGACAAATTAATTATCATGCTAAACACTATCAAAACAGAAACTAACTTTATCTCTGACAGTAATCTTCTTCATGGTTTCACTTAAAAAATTTGTATTTAGTTGAAACATAAAAGTAGGTTTATATTAGAGGTAGACTACTTTCAAAGTCAGTGCAAAATACACTCTTGCGCTGTTATAAAAACACTTTTGAAATAAGTATCATTTTAGATATGGTTTAATAAGGTGATTTAGATGCATGAAATTGATACATTTAAAAAGATAATTATTTCTGGTTCATTTTTTATGTCCACATTTAAAGAAAGCAGTTGCTATGATGTTTAAGTGTTTCCGTAGTATCCATTATACCATAAGAATATAGGCTGGATAAGTGTGAATATGTATTAATGAATTTTGGTAAGTGTTCATGTATGTTTTTGTAATTATTACGTATATACATGCATAGTTAAACTTAGAGAGAGATCACATCTGTAGTGAGATATGTTAAGATATTTCTAATGAATACCCAGTGGTGATTTTTAAGGTGTTGAACCCTAACTTACATTGTACCAGAGGTGTGGTTTTCAGACCTACGTATTTACTTGTAAGGGTAGAAAGTGTAGTGGTTGTTTCATTTTGGCTGTTGGATTGAAAATGTAGGATGTGCCTCTAATGTAGTGTGGTGTTGACTGTTATGTATACAGCACAGACTGAATAGTTAGTTTTTCCAAGACATTTGAACACAGGGCTATTAGTGAAGAAAATGGCCTCTATTTCCACTCAGTAACAAAGCATAAAGAATTTTAAAAAATCAGGAAAACTAGACTTTGCCTTTTAACTAAAAAGATGAGTTAGGAAACTTTGGACAGAGAAACAATTTTGTAAATGCACTTCAACTTGATATTCATTGTCCTCAGTAGGCTCAGATGTCACTTTGATGGGGAAGTTTTACTTGGAGGCAAGGAAAAAAGATCCAAACTATAAGTAAAACCGTTCCTATTTGAAAAATCATTTCTATCCCCCCCCCAACGAAGCATGATAATATTTCATGCTTAAAGTTCCCAATAGCTTTTTATCCCATTAATACAGGATGCTTCATTGTGATTTGCAATTTGAGAAGGAAAATCAACTGTGGCTATATTCCCTTTAATCTTTCATTTCACAAACATGGCTTTTCCTACCACCTTAAGAAAGAGTGAGTCTGCTGGGGGAATGGAATGTAACCTGAGCTTCAGCCTGACATTCCCAGGGAGCATTTTTCACATGAAAGGCTTTTGTCAACCCAGGAAAGGACCAGCAGTTTTTGTTTGATGTTTGCAGGTGTTCCGCAGAGAGCACTAGAACAGCTCAGCCACACTGGTTCAGAGCATCGATGACCTTAACAGGGAGAATTAGTGTGCTCTGGACTTATTTTTTGGAAATCATCTTAACCTATATGATAACTTACACAAACGGATTTGGTACCTGTTACGTCATTGATCTCAATACAAACTAAAAGCATCCACATGTCTGGATGACTGGAAAAAAAATTCTCATTAAAAAAAGGTAGGATGGCAGAGAGGGGGAAAAAAGAAAGAGGACTTAAGCAGCCAATCATTTATTGATGAGTAGGCAGTTAATTTCCTGATATAACAGAAGTATGGCTTCTTTGGTTTCCTTTGAGTCTTTTGTTTGCAAAAAGGGAAATGTATTAGCTTAGGCATCTTTTTAAAAAGTTTTCAAGTTTGGTCACTGAGATGATCTCTACTCAAGATGTTGTTTGATTAGGCACTGGTCACATCTGTTACATGTATTTACTGTTAGTCTATGATGGATACTGTAGCTTCCTCTCATAGTTTAAAAGTTGTGCTTTTTCCCCCCATAACTGTTTAGTTTTACTTAGGTGTTTAGCATTTGTTAAAGATTGCCCAGTGAATGGGTATCTGAACAATTAAGAGCAGCAGTAAAATACTTCATACCTATAGTTGGTCATATTTATAGAAATGAAAACATATCTTGTTGTTCATAGAAGTTCGTTAAGCTATACCCACGTGATACCAAAATGACACATCAATTTAGTAAATTTAGTGAGGGAAAAAAAAAAAATCTAAGTGGTAGTTGTACATCATAGAGAAAATACAAATGGTCAGCATCCTGAATTTTTTCCATCAGTATCAGTTTGAGTTCCTGGTTATGACGTGAGAAAAAATTGGTCTCTCCTTAAAGGTATGTGGAGGTGGGGCAGGGAGCTGTTTAGTTCTGTGTGTGTTTTGAAACAGCCTTGTTAATGGTAGTAGAATTCATAATGGTTGTGTGGCTTTTTTGTAGACGACAGAGCAATTTAATAGGTTAAAACAAGTAAAGCAGCATTCAGCCCCATTATGTGAGAATCTGAGAGTTTTGGGAATAGAAATCCCTTGGAAATATATTGCCCGGTGCCGCCTTCGTACAGCCATGGAAAACTGAGACCCAAGCTTAGTGGGTTCTAAACTGTACCTTTATTTGCTATTCCAAAACAAGTTTCGAGTTGTGAACTTTTCACGGCCCCACAAATCGTTCATTAGAAGTAACATTGGTTTTACTACTGCGGTTTTCTATAATTTGTAGTACATAGTGGGGTATCAGGATGTGTATGCTGTTATTTGTGGTTGTAAATGCTTCTCCATGTTTGTGTGCCCCTGGATGCTTTAGGTTTGGAGCTGGAGTTTGGGCTATTGATCATTCTCCTTTGCCTGGTCTCTCCTGTGGCTATTTGCAAGATGTTGGGTTGAATAACAGGGTGCAGGTGAGCAAGGCACTAACAAAATTGAGGTGCTTATTTATGAGCCCAGGCAGTGTGTGATGCACCAATCCTCCTGAGAACCCAGTGAAATGCAAGGATTACTATCCTCAATTCATAGATGAGGAAACTTGAGAGTCAGAGATGTCAAAAAAACTTACAAGGTAGCCAGTAATGGAGCTAGGTTTGAAACTCGTCTGCCTGGCTCAAAGTCCTTTTTACACGTGTGTGCGCGCGCATGTACACACACACACAGAGTTTCAGTTCTTTTTTTTTTTTCAACAATGTATAGACATACAACATTGATATTGAAGCTTGGTCTGAAATACTGTCCCTGATCTTTGGAGTAGACAAGCAGTGTTTTTAAATATATTTAAGAAAATTATTTAAACCAAGCTCTTCCTTTTTTTCTGCTTTAGTGTCCAAATAAGCCGGCCTTCTAATTTCTGTTGCATTTGAATATGGCTCAGTATGTCTCTCTTATATTATTAATTTTGCAAAGCAAATATAATTTTTTCAAGTTGTTATGCCTTAGTTCTCTTGTAATTTGACAGTCTGCATGGATCCCAGTAAAAGTATTTCATGTTCATTTATTTTTTGTGCCCAGTCAGTCCAGAATTTGAGGTGACCAAGCCTGGCCTATTAATATTTAAAAAAATAAACATCTGTCTTCAACTTAAAAAAAAAAAAAAATGGAGTTCATTGTTAGACCTTCATATTCAACAACAGTAATCTTAAATTCTATGTGCATCATTAGAATAAGCAGTTTTGTAGTTTTGACATGTCTATTACCAGGCATGTGCTTAAAATATTACGTTTTCTAAAATCAGAAGAAAGAAGCAGTACTCTATTTGACACTGACTTAAGTAAATAAAATGCATTAAACAAGTGTGGGGATCTAAGAACTGTTGAGACTGAAATGCTTAACATTTTTGACAGCATCAGCAAATTATCCTTACCCTACTATTGTAATGAGGAAATCACTTAAATAACAGATGAACAGCTAAGTCACATAAACATATATAATAGAACTATGTAATGAAAGTTTATGCTGTTAATTGTCGAATCTGTCTTAAATGCTTAGAATCATGGAGCACTAAAGACTGTCATATAAACAGTTCTGTTTTGAGCTTAAAATTATCCCTTTTTGCTTTCATCTGCTATGATAAACAAAGTAATTTTGTAAGCTTTACAGATCAAACATTTACTCCTAATGGTAAACTACGTTTTATATTGGAAATTTGCAACCTAGTCCAAAACATAGAGTTGAGTCCTGGTGGCCCCAGGCCTGTGATTTTCAGCGTTTAGTATTAGGATTCTATTTAGATCTGTTCCCATAAGCCAAGATAACAGATCTTAAGTTGCCTAATAAGGAACATGATGTGTTGTTTGAAATGGTCTTCAGTTTACAAGCTTCGAACCAAAATCTTCTTGGCCAAACCTTTATAATCTATATGTAGGTTGAGTAAGCCACATCTTGAACACACAGTGTGTCAAAGTGAAGCTAGGTAGGAGGAGAAAAAAATCCACCCTCCTTATTTTGTGTATATTATGGGCTATTTTTTACGACCAGGTGGTCTTTCAAGTTAACTGGATAATTCTAAGTATTAGAGAAAGTAAAGGACATTATAGGATTTTTTTTTTTAAGGTTATTTTTGTGAAGGCTTGGTAAAATTTGGTCTGAGTAAAATTTTCAAAATTGACCACCAGGTTTATAAGCTTAAAAAATGAGTTATTCATTTTCTAAATCCGTGAACCCATTTAGTCTCAAATAGGGTATGCGCATAGATGTTATGCAGATACTTTTGAACCATAACTCCTTTAATACTTTTGAGAGAAGTAGCAATTTAATCTTTAGGAAAGATTTGCTAACACTTCGTTATATGTTATATATTTACAGATAAATATATATATATTTTTAAGCAGACTTGGCAGGAATAGCAAAAGCATTGAAAAAGCTTGTCATGTTTATTTTTATTTCAAAAATAAAGGCCCAGTTAATCAACATATTAGACACCCAGGTGTGTTTAAAAATCAGTTTATATGGATGAATTTCAGGGCTATAAGAAAGTATCTTATTTGAAGGTGTAGCCACACGATTGTTCAGATGGATGCTTTTGTACTTTTGTGTGACAATTAACATTTAATGAATGACTTTCTAGACTGCCATTGGTGGTAATTACTATATGTAGTTTATTAACTGCAATCCAATGTTGGATGTGCCCATATTGATTTGTTTTGCAAACAACCCTTCACACGTGTGACAGTCTTTGTACATTACTTTTTAAAGAACCTGTTTCATTTGCTGATGATGATACTGCCTCTAAAATTTTTAGCTTACGATTTTTTAATGCACGAGAGTGTCTCTGGGATCAGAATGATTTTAATTGAGTTACAAATCCATCAACTTTTCGCCTATAAAGATTTTGCGCTCAAATCCTCGGGAGATCCCAAAGAAACCACCAAACATTGTTTTTAAAATGAGTAATTTACAGAATTTGAGATTTACAGGAGACCTTAGAGACGCTCTGTTACTTTTAAGGTAAGGAGTCAAGGTTTGGGAGGGTTAAATGACTTGGCCAAACCATCAGCTGGTTATTGGCCATGAATACAGATGTCCTGATCTGCTGGTGAGGGACACCAGGCTGCTTTTCACTAAGATTTCGTCTCAGTCTGTTGGTACCAACCATATGTTCCTTAAGACAAGGAAAACTTATATTGTCTACCATTCCTGAAAAAAAAAATTAAGAAGTAAATAAAAATTGAGATTGTGAGGTCGACATGGTAATCCAGCCCTCTTGTCATCATGTGTTCTAATTTGGCTAAGGCGGTTGACGAATAACTGTTAAAATGTATTGTGTTATTAAAAATAACAAAGTAAGACCCGTGATTAAATATCAGGGCTGTAATTTAATCTTGGGGGTTCTGGTGCTGTTCAGAAACCATTTGGCTTTTTTCTGTAACAGATGACGTCAAAATACAGCTTGATTGAATTACAGCCTTGGAAGCAGGAGCACCTGCCCCTGCTTCTTTACTTCACAGCATGTCACCATTTCCATTACAAACTTTTTTTTCCCCCTCCCTGACATTTTTAACATTGAATAGTTAAACTAGACTGATGGTTGGCATATAAACTTTCAGCCCCCTGAGAAAACGGTATTTTCCCAATAAAACAGAGAAGGTGGTGAAAAAGTCCCATTACAGAATACCTTTTAAAATGTTCTTCCCAGCTTTAATCTTCCACTAATTTAAACATTCCCTTCTGGGGTACTTAGCTGAATTGCATGGCAACCAAATGGAAGGTTTTTAATTTCAAATTTCCCAAGCCAAAACTTAAGTACAGTAAAGCCTGCTAAAGTCGGAACCTGTGTAAGGCGGAAACATGTCAGAGGAGGAAAACTCAAATACTTTCCATGAATACAGAGCGATAGATTGGTTACTGCACCATGTTAAAGACAGAAAACTTTTGAGACCTGGGAAAATGAGGCAGTCTGTCGAGTTCCAGCTCTCACAGGTTTCACTCACTGTACTAGGTATTTGGAGGACTGTTAAACTAGGAAGAGATCTAGCCTTTCTGGAGGAGAATATTGAAATTACAGCCCTGGGCACTCCAGTTTTTATATTGTGTAAAATGCTGAAGAGCAAGACACAAAAAACACGCAGATGGATTTACCTTGTTGGTAGTTTTATATACATTTAAAGTGAGTAAAAATTGATAATGAATGGCTATAAAGGTATATTATTTATATCACTACCTAAAGATTTATTTGTATCACAGTCTGTAGAATAGCTTCAACCTTGCCCCTTAGTTTTAATGTGTTGGCAGTGGAGATAGGCTCTTGTTTGTATCTAGCTGCTTAGTCCTTTATCTACCTATCATAATTCTTCTTACTGCTTGTTCATCTAATGTATTTTAGCACATGGAGGACTTTGTGGGAGAAAGGTCTTACCTTTGTATGCATATGTTCTAATAGGAAAGAATAGAAAATTGCAGACAATAAATATCCATCGTCCAAAAGACAGGTGTCAATAGTTTGTAGGAGTTTACATCAGTGAAAACTGGCTTCCTGCTGGGGAACATTAGTCATGAAGGCTTCGTGGACCAATTAGCACTGATCCTAGAAGGAGAGGTAGAATTTTGACATGTGGGTGTTGGGACTGAACCTTTTATGTGAAGATCAGTGTGAACCAGGCACAGAGGAAGGATATTGTAAAGGGTGGATAAGAGAGAGCACCCAGGAAGAGAGGCCTCTCTGCTCCATAGTGGAATCGCCTCTGGTCTAGGCACGTGCAGAGATTTCCAGGCAAACATCCCTGTCTTGGAAGCCCTTTTTTTTGTTTTCTGATTTTGTATCTTCTTGGGGAATGTTACAGATTATAACCCAGTTCCTTTAGAAAGTGTATGTTTTTAATGATAGTGTCAGAATGGAAATTGAGGATTCCTCGTTCTGAACTGTTCTCCTATATCATTCATCAGTGGAAACTTTCTTGAGCCAAAACGAAAGCTACTTTGGAGAAAGTTATTTACTTACCCTAATTCTAGAAATCGGGATTCTTTGGCAGTGTTTGCTGCTAAATAACTGTTTCATATCGACAAAGGGATAGAACCTCAACCTGCATCTTAGAACTGAAAAAATAATTTGAAACTTTGCAGTACGATTCAAGAGAGGTTTTAACTTTTTCAGAAAGGAAAGCTATTACATTTAAAACATTTTAAGGTTACAAGAGTTCATTATTATAATTTTTATGTTTTTCACTGCCATCACCATTACCGATAAAACATCTTTTGGTTCAAAAGATACCAGGAAATTTGATAGCTATTACTGTCATATAATAATTCTGAAATGCAGTTTAAAAGCATTCTCAAAGATACTGTGATCTTAACAAATTTTCTGTAATGTTTGTAAAAATATTATGGGAGGCAAGATATAACTTTAGATGAAATCTATCATAATTGCATCAAAAATAGGGAAAAATATATAGATACTGCTCCTTCCCTAAGAATTGGAGTTGAGACTAAAGTGTCTTCCTGTCTGTAATCTCCATACATTTCAGGGTAGCATATGCTCCAGTTTCCACAGTGAAGCCCAAAATTCAAGTGATAACTGATATTGGCTTGTTGTTGTTTATTATTAGGTACCGTTGAGTCAGTTTTTGACTCATAGTGACCCCATGTGGTAGAGTAGAACTGCTTCATAGGGTTTTCTAGGCTGTAATTGTTATGGAAGATGATCACCAGGTCTTTCTCCCCCACAGCCACTGGGTGGGTTCGAACTGCCAACCTTTTGGTTAACAGCCAAGCACTTAACCATTGTGCCACCAGGGCTCCTTGATTTTGGCTTAGGAAGAATTTATCATTGAATGATTATATTTACTACAGAGTAAAAACAAGGATACTATGGGGAGAGAATATTCGAAATCCATTAAAAAAAAAATTTCAGTGAAGAACCTATGTACTTCCCAACTTTTTTTCACTCTTCGCAAATACGGGTTTCATACTGGAGATATTTCACAACCCTACAACTTTGAACTCAAAGAGAAAAAGTTTAGTCATCAGATGGTAATACAATTTCGAGATTAAATATGTAATCCATATATAACATCATCCTGTAATTTAAAATAGAAGGATCATATGGTAGTAATTTTAATCCTGGTTCAAGTAATTGTTCATTGTTGTATGCCTTCTTGAACATCATTTTCCACTGACTGGTGCCCCAAACCGTTGGATGCTTTTCTGTTCTTTTGTGCGCACTGAGGTTATTCATATAGCTATTTTTAATCTTATATTTGGTTTTCTTCCGACACTTAATATTCCCCCAATTTTATTAAAGTCTTATTCTTCAGTTTATCTTTTTGGCCCATATAGAACCATTTCTTTTACATGGGCTGTACATTGGCAGTATCACCTACGTATACAAATTCTACACTTTAATCCTCAGTAATTTTGGTAGAATTGGATGAGAGATAGTCCCTAACTGCTTAAAGCCTGATGGTTTAAAGAATGTTAAAGGTTTCAGAAAAGTGAAAGGGGATAAGTGCATGTCATGTTTTATTTTTTCAACGTGAATAACAACAGAATTAAGAGGAACTTTCCTTGTTCATTCAAATTCAGCAAATATTTTTTGAGCGCCAACTGTGTGTAAGTTACAGTATTGAATATTATGATGCTGTAAAGAAGTGTCAATTTCACAATTAGAATTGGAGCATGATGTTGCTATTGTTGGTTACAAGTTCTATAATGATTCAGTAAGAGGGCACTTTTCAAATAATTGGTATCAAAAAATATAAGTAGACTTCTTCAAAAGATACTCAAAAAATGTAAGTACAGACTTT
The DNA here is from genome assembly GCF_024166365.1 of Elephas maximus indicus. Lineage (NCBI taxonomy): Eukaryota > Metazoa > Chordata > Mammalia > Proboscidea > Elephantidae > Elephas > Elephas maximus. The sequence goes on along the minus strand of NC_064829.1, from coordinate 64,274,638 downwards.
TACATTTCCATCTGAATCATAGAAATCCTAGAATCGGTGTACATGGATACTTTTGACTGTAAAGGAAGGAGAATGTGTTAAAACGATGATGGAAATTGGGCCTCATATTGTTATGAATGTACTCTCAAAGTTACTACCAGAGATTCTATTGGAGGTAATGGTAATTTGTCTTTTTTGAGCACAAGTTAAATTTTCAAATTTACAGACAATGCTCATGTACTTCTAAGGTCCTGGATGCTCATGCTGATCTTTTTTCTATTCCCATGCTTGAATTTTTTAAAATTGATTTTTAAAAAATTTACATACAGTAATATCATTCATTCAATATAAAAAAATCAAATGATTATTTTTTGTGTATCTCCAGTGTGTCAAGTAATATACTGGGTTCTGGAAATACAACGGTGAGCAAGACCAGTGTGTTCCCAAATGTGGGAGGCAGACATTAACTCAGTGATCAACCAAAGAAATGTCAGGTTCTACATTAGCAAGGTGTGTGCCCTGATGATCGTGTGCAGCAGGGATGTTTGACGAAGCCTGAGCATTTAGAAAAGATTCACCTGGGGCGGGCACATCTGAATTGAGGGTTGGGGGTGAGGGGGTTAAGTGAATAAAGTGGGCTGTGAGAGAGGTTGTCTCTCAGAGAGGAGGGGGACAGAGCATGATTCCAGCTGAGGTGGGAAGGACCAGATCATCATGCAAGGCTGAGCCTTGGGGAGCCTTTGGAGTATCCTGCTGGGCAGATTTGTGCCTTGGATCACAGGCTGCAGCCTGGAGCATAGACAGGAAGGGGAGACGTGTCAGAGTGGGTGGCCCAGACCAGTTGTGTGGCTGCTGCAGAAATCCAGGTGAGACATGGGGTTGCTGGTCCTATAGTGTGGGTGGTGAAGTTGGAGAATTTACCATCAACCTCATTTTTAAATCTGTAATTTTAGTCCATTGGGGAGCATTCATAGCGCTGGCTTCACTTGTGAAAATTCTCATAACTTTTTTAGTACTTGAAAATTTACCATTCTTTAGACCTTCTAAGAGTAACTGAGACCTGCTTTAGCTATCATGTACTATCCACTACCTTTTTACTAGCCAGGTCTCATGGAAGTGCTTTTTATTTCCGAGAAAAGTGTTAGATTGATTTTGCCATTCTGTTCCGAGAGGGTGTAGAGGTGGAAGGAAGAGAATGAAGCAAACGGGACTCTTCTTTCTTATTTAATGGTCTTCTGTAATTATGCGCTATTTAGACCTCTTAGAGCTTATGTTCTTATCACCAGTAAATATTATGATGGTACAGTCAGACCTGTGGAATTGAATTCACTCTCCCCCCGTAGTAAAGTATCAGATAGCAAATCCGCAAGATGTTGCTGAGCCTCTTTGTGGGAGAACTGTAGTAGGGTGGTTTGGTTTATGTGATATTTTATCTGGGATCGAAATGGTATTATTTGATTACATTTTGTTTTAGGTGGCCCATGGGAGAAAATTTATCCTTTAACTCTTGCTTAGGAACAAAATGAAGCTTCTCCTTTTTTTTTTTTTTTTCACAGAATCCCAGCTTTTTTCTAACCATCCGCTTTGCTCTTTCTCTTTAACCCTGTCTCCCTCCCTCTCTGCTTCCTTGCCCCTACCATTTTCTCAGTAATCTTGTTTACTGTTGGGAGTCATTTCTCAAACCAGTGTGTTTGTTAGTCCATTTTAATTAAGAAAAATATTACCATTCTTTCAGTATATTTACTTTTTGAGTTGAAAAAAAAAAAAATACTGTGTTTTTTTTTTTTTTCCTTTCCATCTGGTTAGCCCAGCTAGTTAAAAGGTTGGGGTAATGCTGTGGGCATGGGTTAGATCCTGACATGTGTGCCACTTAGGGATACTTGGCTTCATGGGGAAGAGCTCTTTGTGCCCTTCATCATAAGGATGCTGAAGGAAAGGGCACAGATCCACCTGCACCAAGGGAAGAAAACTACTTAAAGCATGTGCCCCGCTGCTGGTGAGTTAGTAGTCTAATATTGACATGTTTGGACAGCATTTACATGTTGTTCCTGCCTCCTAGAGAATTCCTATCAGCATTTAGATATGCATTGTTGTTTTTAGCTGCTGTCGAGTCAGCCCCCAACTTATGGTATCACCACGCACAGTGGAATGAAACTCTGCCCAGCTCTAGGCCATCCCTACGATCGGTTGTGGATCAGACCACAGTGATCCACAGGATTTTTGGAAGTAGATTGCCAGACCTTTCTTCCTAGTCTGTCAGCCTGGAAGCTCCACAGAAACCTGTTCAGCAGCGTAGCAACAGGCACACCTCTGCGGAGAGAGAGATGGGTGGTGGCTGCCCGGGAGGTGCATTGGCCAGGAATCAAATCCGGGTCTCCTGCGTGGAAGACAAGGCATGCATTAGTAACTCTCAGTTACTATGCCCCTTGGGGGCATACACAGAGGTTCAGCAGTATCTGTAATGCTTGAATATTTTGAAAAATAAAAAACTAATAGAATGTTAAGGCTAACAAAAGATAGGCTATGGGTTGATGGACGTTTGCTATAATATTTCCTCTGTGCTTGAAATATTTCATAATTAAAAACAAAACATAATATAAACTCTTGCTCTCATTCACATTCCCCTCTGACCACAGCCCTCTTCTTGCTATCCTTCAGCAAGTTTTTTTTCTTTTATTGTGCTTTAAATGAAAGTTTACAAATCAAGTCAGTCTCTCATACAAAAACTTACAGACCTTGCTATGTACTCCTAGCTGCTCTCCCCCTAATGAGACAGCACACTCCTCCTCTCCACCCAGTATTCCCTGTGTCCATTCAACCAGCTTCTGTCTCCCTCTGCCTTCTCATCTCCCCTCCACATAGGAGCTGCCCACATAGTCTCATTTGTCTCCTGGAGCCAAGAAGCTTACTCCTCACCAGTATCATGTTCTATCTTATATTTCAGTCCAGTCCCTGTTTGAAGAGTTGGCTTTGGGAATGGTTCCAGTCTTGGGTTAACAGAGGGTCTGGGGACCATGACCTCCGGGGTCCTTTTAGTCTCAGTCAGGCCATTAAGTCTGGTCTTTTCATGAGAATTTGAGGTCTGCATCCCATGTTCTCCTGCTCCTTCAGGGATTCTCTGTTGTGTTCCCTATCAGGGCAGTCATCGGTGGTAGTGGGTACCATCTAGTTCTTCTGGTCTCAGGCTGATGTAGTCTCCGATTTATGTGGCCCTTTCTGTCTCTTGGGCTTATATTTACCTTGGGTCTTTGGTGTTCTTCATTCTCCTTTCAGCAAGACTTTTGTTAAGTGTTGCTACATGGGCTGTTTCTGTATGCCTTCCTTTCATATTTTTATTTTAAATTTAACCCCAATCAAATACATTAAGGAGCCCTCTGGCACAATGGTTAAGCACTTGGCTGCTAACCAAAAGGTCAGTGGTTTGAAACCACCTAGCAACTCTGCAGGAAAAAGACCTGGTAATTTGCTTTTGTGAAGATTACCGCCTAGAAAACCCTATGGAGCAGTTCTACCCTGTTACATGGGGCTGCTGTGAGTTCAGGTGATTCAACAGCACCCAACAACGACAGCAACTATATTAAAATACATTTTTATCATGTAGCGTTTAACATCTACGAAATAATATACGTAACATATGTAAGTCACGAAGCTCAGTGATAGTGGGAATACCCTTGAACCCACAATTCAACGAAAGAACTAGAGCAGTATCAGAACTGTTACTTCTCTCCGTGGCTGTGTTCCTTATATACATTAGCATCTCTTCCCTGCCAGAGGGAATGTTCTCTTGCTTTTCCATTCTTAATTTTTTTTTTAATGATGTCAAAATATATATAACGAAATTTGCCGTTTTACCATTTTAAAGTGTACCATTTAGTAGCATTACTATAGTCACACTGTTGTGCCACCATCACCACTATATATTTCCAATATTTTTTAATACCCCAAACAGAAACAGTACTCGTTAAGCCCTAACTCCCATGTTCCGCTCCTCCCAGCGCTGGTAACCACTAGTCTGCTTTCTGTCTTTGTGTGTTTGCCTATCTTAGATCTTTTTTAAGTGGGACCATATAATATTTGTTCTTTTGTGTCTGGCTTATTTCATTCAGCATAATTGTTTCAATCCCAGAAAGATGTTTACTTGTGTTTCATTGACTATGAAAAGGCATTCAACTGTGTGGATTGTAACAAATTATGGATGACATGGCGAAGAATGGGAATCCCAGAACACTTAATCGTGTTCGTGTAAAACCTGTGCATAGACCAAGAGGCAGTTTGAACAAAACAAGAGGATATGGGGTGGTTTAAAATCAGAAAAGGTGCGTGTCAGGGTTGTTAGCTTTTCACCATAGTTATTGAATCTGTATGCCGAGTAAATAATCTGAGACGCTGACCTATATGGAGAAGAACATGGCATCAGGATTGGAGGAAGGCTCATTAACAACCTGTGATATGCAGATGACAGCCTTTCTTGCTGAAAGTGCAGAGGACTTGAAGCACCTACTGGTAAAGATCAAAGACTACAGCCTTCAGTATGGATTACACCTAAACATAAAACAAAAATTCTAATAACTGGACCAATAAGTGATGTCATGATAAGCAGAGAAAGTATTGAAGTTATCAAAGATTTCATTTTACTTGAATCCACAGTCAGCATCTATGGAAGCAGCAGTCCAGAAATCGGACATACTGAACTGGGCCAGTCTACTGCAAAAGACTTCTTTAAAGTGTTAAAAAGCAAAGATGTAATTTTGAGGACTACGAAGTACCTGACCCAAGCCATGGTGTTTTCAGTTGCCTCATACATATGTGTAACCTGGACAGTGAATAAGGAAGACTGAAGAAGAATTGATGCATTTGAATTATGGTGTTGGTGAAGAATATAGAATATGCCGTAGACTGCCAGAAGAACGAAGAAATCTGTGTTGGAGGAAGTACAGCCAGAATGCTCCTTAGAAGGGAGGATGGCGAGACTTGTCTTACGTACTTGGGATGTATCATCAGGAGGAGCCAGTCCCTAGAGAAGGACATCATGCTTGGTAAAATAGAGAGTCAACAAAAAAGAGGAAGACCCTCAAGGAGATGGACTGACACAGTGGCTGCAACAGTGGGCTCAAACATAGCAACTATTGTGAGGATGGTATGGGACTGGGCAGTGTTTCATTCTGTTGTACATAGGGTTGCTGTGAGTTGGAACCGGTTCTACAACACCCAACGACAACAACAATTATATTGTCTTGTGCTACTTGCTTTATTCATTCAGTATTATGGTTTTAAGATTTACCCATGTTGATACATGTGGCATTAGTTCGTTTTTATTGCTGGTGACTTTGCCACAGATTATTTATGCACTTGCCAGTTGATGAAACTTTGTATTGATTCCCATCTTTTGGGACTACACACTTTTCTTGTACATATCTCTTCTGTAAATGTTCAAGAATTTCTCTGTGGTGTAGATATCTTTGAGTAGGTATCTGTGAATAGTATTGCTGAATTGTAGAGCACATAGTGTCCAGCGTGACCATATAATGCCAAATTGTTTTCGCTTATTTATACTGCTACCAGCAGCAGAAAAAGATTACTGTTGATTCACATCATTGTCCACCTTTGGAGTTATCAGATTTCTTAATTTTTATTACTCTACCTGTTGCCATTGAGTTGATTCCAACTCATACCCACCCTACAGGGCAGAGTAGAACTGCCCTATAGTGTTTCCAAGGAGCCGTTGGTGGATTTGAGCTGCCGACCTTTTGGTTATCAGCGAGTACTTAACCACTGGACCACCAGGGCTCCTATATTAATCCAGTGGGTATAAAAAATGTTTCATTTGTGGTCTTAATTTGCATTTCCCTAAGTATTAATGAGGTTGAACATCTCTATGTATGTATTTATTTGCCATACATGTTTGTTTTTCTATGAAATTTTTCTCCTCTCTCCCCTGTAATTTTCTATTGGAGTTTTTTCTTACTGGTTTTGCTTGATGTATTTTTGCATAGTAATTTTTTCTCAATCATACATACTGCAAATATCATCCCTTGTATTATGATCTGCCTTTTCACTCTTTATGTTATCTTTTGAAGAGCAAAAGTTCTTAAATTTAATGTAGTCATTATTTTTTTCTTTTTAAGTTTTCTGTCATGGTTGAGAAATCCTTCTCTGCCTCAGGGTCATAAAGATCTTCTCTATATGTTTCTCCTGAAAAAGTTTTTGTAGTTTTGCCTTTCACATGTAAATGTTCAGTCCACTTGGGGTTTATTTTGGTATAGAGTGGGAAGTCAGAGTCCAATTTCACATTTTTATAAAGGCGCAGATAGCCACTTGTCTTAGTACCACCTATTGAAAGTCGATCTTTTCCCTGGTCATCTGTAGTGCACTTCTGTAATATGATAAGATCCGTATTTGTGAGGCTTTCTTACTCTGTATCCTTTTTTCTAATCTGTTGGTGCGGTTGTCTACCCTTGCCCTAATCCAAAAAAAAAAAAATTCAAACCTGCTGCCATTGAGTCGATCCTGACTCATAGCGACCCTATAGAATAGAGTAGAACTGCCTTATAGGGTTTCCAAGGCTGAAATCTTTATGGAAGCAGACTACCACATCTTTCTTCCATGGAGCAGGTGGTGGATTTGAACCGCTGGCCTTTTGGTTAGCAGCTAAGTGCATTAACCACTCTACCACTAGGGCTCTGGATGCCGAACAAGTCTGGCTACCAATACCACAATAAAATAAGTTTTAAAATACATTTTTATATTTGGGTAGGTAAAGCCCTTCCTACCCCCTTCTGTCTCATATGTCACATTTTACTTTTTGCTGTTTTTGAGCATATGCTTTACCATACAAAAATTTAAATCAGTTTGACAAGGTCTTTAGTAAAACCTTCTAAGGCTGTATATTGAAATTGCATGGAAACTAGGGATCAATTTGGGAAGAAATAATAGCTTTTTAATACGGATTATCTCTTCTCGTATATCTCCCCATTTCTTCAGGTCTTCTTTATCAAAATAAATTTTATAATTTTCTCCATGAGATTTTGTATATCTTCTGATTGATTTATTCTTAGGTTGCCTTATTTTTTTGTTAGTATTGTTAATTGTATTTTCTTTTAAATGACATATTCAAATTATTTGGTGCTGGTATATAGAAATGCAATTGATTTTTGTATACTGATTTTTATACTCAGCCATGTTACTAAGCTTTCTTATTAATTCTGAAAATGTCTTTGTGTTTTCTTTAGAGTCTTCCCTGTAAATAGTCATAGAATATGTGAATAATGAAAATTATGGTTTTTTTCTTGCCAAATGTTATGCCTCCCCCCCTTTTTTTTTTGTATTTCTTCTTGTCTTACTGTGCTGTCTAAAATCTAAAGTATACCATTGAATAGAAATTTCAATAGTGAGCATCCTCATCTTACTTCTCATTTTTACCATTAACAGTGATGTGGTAGATACTTGGTTAAGGAAGTTGTCTTTTTTTTTTACATATTTTGCTGTTTTTATTATAAGTGGATATTGAATTTTATCAAAATCTTTTTCTGTGCATATTTAAATGATTTCTTTATCTCCTTTAATCTGTTAATGTTGTGACAGTTACAGTTTCCCCAGTGGTAATCCACCCTTGCATTTTTGTGATAAAATTCATGTGGGCATTAAGTATTTTTATTAGTCTTTCGACAATAATATTCTAAACTTTGTTTACTAATATTTCTTTAATATTTTTACATCTTTGTTGATGACTAAGATTGGCATTTAATATTTCATTCTCTTACTGTCTTTGTCTGGTTTTGACTACAAGGTTATATTTTTTAGAATGAATAGGGCAATGTACTGTCTTCTCTGGAAGAGTCTGTATAAGACTGAAATAGTCTATTCTTTGAAAGTAGGTGAAACTTGGCTATGTAACTAACTCTCTTGGCTTGGTGTTTTCTTTATAAGAAGAATTTAAACCACTAATACTACTATTATGAGCCCAGGTGACACAGTGGTTAAAATGCTTGGCAGCTAACTGAAGGGTTGGCGGTTCAAACTCACTAGCCTCTCTGGAGAAGGATTTCGGAGGTCTGGTTCCATAAAGACTTCAGCCATGGAAACCCAGTGGGGCCATTCTGCCCTGTCCTGTTGGGTTGCTATGAGTCAGAATCGACTTGATGGCAGTGGGTTTAGTTTGGGTTTTGGTTTAATACTATTATAAAGATTCCGAAGTTTTTCAGATAGTTTTAAAAGGAGATTTTGTATATATATGTGTGTGTATATGTATGTATGTATACACATACATATATATGTATTGCTGATATGAGCATGTATATGATTTTTTTCCCAGTTTAATTTGATAAAGTCATTCATGGTTATTATTAACTCTTTAATCTGTTGATTCTGTAGTTGTTTCATTTTTTATTTTTCATTTGTGTTTGTGTGTTCTTTTTCCTTGTTGAAGGTCACGAAGTTTCACTCATTAGTCTTTCAAGGAATCAACTTTTAGCTGTGTGGATTATTTTTATTGTGTGTATCTACTTCACTAATTTGTTTAATCTTCATTATTGCCTAATACATAGATTTTTCTATTTGTGTTTATTTTGATTTTTTTTTAACTTCTTAAGTCAATCACTTAGCTCATTAAGTTATCATAACTTTAACGTAAGAACTAAAAACTAGAAAATGCTTTCTAAATTCTGTCAGTGTATCCCATAGGTTATAGTATGTAACGTTTTCGTTATTATGTATTCATAAGTATTAAATTTCCAATATAATTTCTTAATTCAGTCTGGCAGTGTTTATTGCTGCCTTTGAAATTTTGCAGATGAATTGTGTTATTTCTCTGTTTATTTTTGACTTCTTATATAATTCTAATATAATTTAATTGTAGTGATAAAACTATTATGTGTAGTAACAGTTCTTTGATACTTGTAAGAATTGCTTTTTGGTCAAATTTAATTAATTGGTTTTCACAGATATTCCATTGTATACTTGGAAAGAATGTATATTCTCTTATTATTGAGTTGAGGGATCTATAGATATCAAAAAATTTAAGTTTGTTAGTCATGCCGTAAAATTATCTCAACCTAAGTAGTTTTTTTTTGTTGTTGTTGTTGTTGTAATCTTATTCACCTGTCATGCAGAGAAGTGAATTGAATTATTCCACTGTGATGGTGAATTTGTCGACTCCTTCCGGTGTTCCCATTCAGTTAGATATTGAAATTATATTATTACATGTTTAGAATTGTTAGATTGTCTGGGTAAATTTGACTAAAAATTAAAATCTCGCTGTAGCAGACATACCTAAAACATAACAACATGGAATGGTTGGAATTAAAGGGTTAAACAAAGATACACTGGAAAACCCTGGTGGCATAGTGTTTAAGTGCTACAGCTGTTAACCAAAAGATTAAGCACTTTATTATGTATGTAGTCACCTTCTTTATGCGTTTTTGTCTTAAAATGTATTTTGTCTAATATTAGTATAGTTATCTCACTTTCTTTTTGGTTGATATTTGCCTGCTACCTGTTGCTGTCCAGTCAATTCCGACTCATAGCGACCCTCTAGGACTGAGTAGAACTGCCCTATAGAGTTTCCAAGGAGCATTTGGTGGATTCGAACTGCAGACCTTTCCGTTAGCAGCTGTAGCACTTAAACACAATGCCACCAGGGTTTCCCAGTGTATCTTTAACTCTTTAATTCCAACCATTCCATGTTGTTATGTTTTAGGTATGCCTGCTACAGCTGGATTTTAATTTGTAGTCAAATCAAATTATTCAAGTTCATTTGCAGTTTTTGTACTTCTGTTCAGGCCACTTACATAAACTGCAATGTAAAGCATGCCTTTTGGATTTGTATAAGATTGTAGCCCTGTAATCTAAATTCTTGTTTTCCATTTGTCTTGTTTCTTCTATGCTTTTATTTTTTCTTCTCCCTTGCTTTAAAAAATTTTTTTTTTTAATTTCATTTTTCCCCTCATTGCTTGGAATTTATTTCTGTTATTTTAGTGTTTATTCTTCAGATTTTACTATGTGTAGTTATCGTCCAAATTCTAAAGTTGGTCTAAAGGCTTAATTCTCTTTTCAAACAATGTTAGGACCATAGGCTACTATTCTGCCATTCCCGCTCTACTTGGAAGTATCTTAGTTTTGATCTTCAGTATAATTACTACAAATTAGATAATATTATTTTATAGATAATATTTGTTTAGATTTACCTGCTTATTAATTTCTTTGGCGCTTTTTCTTGCTTCTCAGACCTTCCTTGCGGGATCATTTTTATATTGGGTGATGTACATGCTTTAGAATTTTTTTGAAAAGGCAGTGGTGAAGGTCAGCTCTTACAGTTTTTGTTTACCAAATGTCCTTTTTCTTGTTTTTGAAAGATAGTTTTGCTGCGTATACAATTCTAGGTTGACAGTTGTTTTCTCATTACTCTGATGATTTTATTTTACTGTCTTATGAATTCCATTGTGACTCATGAAAAGTCTTGCTGTCCATCTAATATCCATTCCATTCTAGGAGATCTGTTTTTACTGCCGATGGCTTCTCTTTTTTTTGGTGTTCAGCTGGTTTTCTATGGTGCATGTAGGTGTGATTTTCTTAATTTTACTTGGTATACTTCATGCTTTGTAAACTTGAGGATTTATGTCTTTCTCCAATTTAGAAAAATTCACAGCTCTTATTTCATCAAATATTCTGCCTCCTTCATTCTGTTTTCTTCCTTGGGAACTTTGATTAAATGTATGATAGACCATTTCTCTCCAGTTCTTGTTAATATGTTCTATTCCCTTGTATTTCTGTGCTGCATTCTTTGTTATTTCTTTAGATCCATCTTCCAATATAGTAATTCTGTCTTCAGCTTTGTCTAATTTATTGTTTAATGCAACAATTGATTTTTTAAACTTCATTGGTTATTTTTCATTTCTAAAAGTTCTATTTGGTTCTTTTAAAATTATACCTGCTAATTTATTATAGTTTTTTATTTCTTGTTCATTTTTTAAATTCTGCCTCTAATTTTTAAACATAGTATACAATTTTATAGATGTTGTCTAATAATTCCAATATTTGAAGTTCATGGATAGAGGCAGAGCCTAATTCCATGACTTGTTGTTTTGTTGTCTCAGGTAGTGCATGTATTTTTGTTTTCCTTGTGTATGAATCTTATGAAGTCATACTTGATGCCTGACGAATCTGTTGAAAACTTGGGAATCTAAAGTGAAAATGCCTTGCTGCAGAGAGGATTTGCTTTTGCTTTTAAGGTCTCTTTCCTAGCCTGGGAGTCCTTTGTTTAGCCCTTCCACCTTGCCAGTGGTCCAGTGATTAATCTTCTTAACACAGTGCTAATATTAGCCAATATTGGCATTTGTCCTAATGGTATCCCTGACTCCTGTGCCTACATTTTCCTGCTAGACACTGAAGTTTTATTTCTGATTTTGCAAAAGAAACTATTCTTATGCAGAACCTTGGTTGTTTTGTAGTGTGAGATTCCTTCAGAGTTTGTAGCTTGCTATATTTTTAGAATCCTAATTTACTCTAACCCTTTTTGATCTGTCCTCTGTCCACACTTACTCCACTGTAACTGTTCTTGCTAAGATTATCAATGACTTCGATATTGTCAGATACACATTTTTCAGTATTATTTCACCAAAATCTTGGCAAATTTTGACAGAATCTTCAGTTTTTGTGGAAACTCTCAGTATCTGGACATGACGCTTTCCTGATTTTGTTTTTTTCTGTCTCTCCTGTGCCAGCTCCTGCTTTTCTGTCTTAACTGTAAATATTTGAGTCCTTCAAGGATGTTACTTGGGCCTTCTGTTCTGCTGAGAAGTGTTGTGGTACCGTGACTAAAGCAGAGGTTGTAGAATCAGGTTGCATTGATTACAATTCAGTTATCAGCAGTGTGACCTTGTTTTCTTATTGCAAAATGGGTAAAAATAAGGTTTTTTGGGGAATTCAAAAGACGATACTTGCCACGAGCCTCGCCCTTGCCCAGTGCCTAGTAGGCATTCAGTGTTTGTCTGTTCTTAGGTTATGTATGTAATTAAGTCATCAGCTCAGTTTCCAAGATGACAGCCACTTACATATATCACTCCAGTACCATCCATGTCTCTTAGAGATGCAAAAACCTAGCAGGGAAAGAGGGAGGCAGTACGTATATTAAGAGGAGAAGAGAAAAATCAAGTACCACAGACAGCTGGCTGTGGTACTTGATTTTTCTCTTCTCCTCTTAATATACGTACTGCCTCCCTCTTTCCCTGCTAGGTTTTTGCATCTCAAGAATGGCATTCCATGCACTTGGTTGATTAAAACAGGGTCTTGGACATAGTAGCCCCTTCTTTTCTTCTGCCTCATATGTTGTTGAGTTCTGCTTTCCACCTCTGCTTTTACCAGTCAAGATCAAGACACCACCATTTCTTACTGGGTCTATTCTGGTAGCTTCCTAAACACTTGGATTCCTACTGTCTTGAATCCATATTCCAAAGCAGCCAAAGTGATATTTTTAAAGATGTCAAACAGAGCATGTCATCTCCTAGTATTTTTTTCATAGTGCTTAGAATAACATCTGTACTCCTTAACATGTCCTGCAAGTACCTCCACAATCTCATTTGGTTCCCCTCTCCCATTATTCTCTGTAGTCAAGCTACACTGAACACCTTTTAGGTCTTGGACTTTGCCAACTTTTCCTTGACTCAGGGCCTTTGCACTTGATATGTAGCGCCCTCCCTCACTCTGTGCATTGCTAATTTCATTCGGATCTCATCTGTAATGTCCCTTTTGCAGAGAGATTTTGTTTGATCTTTCAGTCTAAATTAAAACTTCTTTGGATTAAAAAGTACTGAATTTGTTTAATAAATGATAAGTATTTTAAATCAAATGTAGTGAATAAAAGGAATGATCGTTCTGTGGGTGATGCTCATTTTAAGTTTAGAGTCATAGTATTGTCATTGGAAATTACTTAACTTTTTTACTTCTGTGTTAATTTATTGGATTTTCAAGGTCATAAAAATGTCTGATGATGTATTACCATTTTTGCAATCGTATATACATTTTGCATATAGCATTTATTACCAGACAAAATATGGACCCAAGTAAGGATTGGAGAAACTGACACTCACTGAATACCTACCTCATGCCAGGCACCCTGATGTGGTTATTGTATGTTAAGTCTGGTGAAAACTGGTCCTCAAGTCTCATTGGACAGGAAACCAAGAGTCAGAGAATCCTCTGACTTGTCCAAGGTCCCATAGCTGGTAAGGAGCCCTGGTTGCACAATAGTTAAGTACTTGCTTGCTAACTGAAAGGATGGCGGTTTGAATCACTAGTGGCTTTGGGAGAGAAAAGACCTGATGATCTGCTCTCATAAAGATTACAGCCTTTGAAACCCTATAAGGCAGTTTTACTCTGTCCTATAGGATCTCTATGAGTCTGAATCCACTTGAAGGCACACAACAACAGCAACAACGTAACTAGTTGTGGATAGAGCCTAGATGCAGTCCAGGCGTTTGAACTCCAAGGGAGTATTCTTCCTGTATCTTCTGCCTTATTTCTTCTCTGAGAAAACTCCTAACATGTCTTTAGTGAGTATGGTTCACAGAGTTCTTTTACATACTTTACCAAATATCGGGAGCTCTGGTGGGGCTGTGGCATTTCTGATCTCTTATTATGGCTCAGGCTTTTCATTCACTTTTACCCCTCAGAACATCCCTTTGAGGTTCTTGAGTTTACAGATGAGAAAAATTAAACAAAGAGTGATTAAATGAGCTCTCTGAGAAGTGACACTGTGGAATATTGAATTGTTGATGGGTATTATTTTATTAGGTGGGGATGGAGAAAACACAGATTATTTCAATAGTTGTATCTGTCTTCTACTGTCTGTCTATATCTATCTATCATCAATCATCTATCTTTGAATATGTTTTATAGAAAATACAACTAGCACAACTAGGCCAGAGTTTTATAGATATTATTTCTAGGAGAAGACTGAGCTGTTTTAATTCTTTATAAAGAAAAATATTAACTAAGTAAAAGTTGTTAATACTCAGCTATGGCAAAAATCAAGCAGGTAGAACTCTGAAACTGGAATGATACAGACGACAGAAAGAGTCAACAAATTTTTTCTGTAAAGGACCAAACCCCTTTCTATTGAGTTGATTCTGACGCAGAGTGACCGTGTAGGACAGGGTAGAACTGCCCCATAGAGTTTCCAAGGAGCAGTTGATGGATTTGAACTGCTGACTTTTTGGTTAGCAGCTGATCTCTTAACTACTGTGCCACCAGGGCCCTATAAGAGACCAAATGGTAAATATGTTGGGCTTTGTAGGCCATGTAGTCTCTGTTGCAACTTCTCAAAACTCTACCCTTGTAGCATGAAAACAACCATAGACTATGTCTAAAAGAGTGAGGATGGCTGGGTTCCAATAAAACTGATGTATCAAGGTCCTTATAAAAGTAGGCAACAGCTGGCTATGGCCAGTGGGGCCCCCTTTTGCTGATCTTAGGACTAGAGGAATGTGTCTTAGACCTCGGAGTAAGATGGCATGGGCTTCTCCCAGTCTTTTCATTATTAGCTGTGTGATCTTGGGCATATCACATTAAGTCTCAGAGAGGGAATTTACTTATTTGTGAAAAGTGGGGACAGTAATACATTTTCTTTGACAGGTGATTTCTGTTTTCTTTTTATGTATTTACCACTACTACAGTGAGCGTGTATTGCTTTTGTAAAGAGAATAAACTAAAAATTCAAACACTTAAAAATAGAAGAAGGTTGTTGTGGGGAAAAATGTCATATATGTGAAAGAATTTTGTAACTTGTAGATCAGATTCTTCGTGGAACTAGGATGGGCATAAATAAGTCAATAAATATTACTATGTAGATCTTTCTGGGCAAAGATTGTTTCTTACTCATGAATTTTGTGTTGTGTAGCACTTTACTAGATAGAGTCCCTAACTGATGATTATTTTTTATAGCACTTGTTTATATATTAACTTACCAGTTAATTTAGCAAATTTATTGAACCATCACCATATGTGAAGGAATGGGTTGAATGCCTGACGTATGAAAAAAAAAAAAACATGAAGATTGTTAAGATAGTTCCTGAGCTCAAAGAGCTCACATCAAGGGGGAGAACCATATAACTAAAAAAATTATCCTACTGTACGTTAAGTTCTCAATTAGAAGTACATTCACAGAGGGTACCACAGTGAAATCACAATTTTTGGGGTAAAAGATAAGTGTGTGCCTAGGGACCTGCACAGGAACTTCCATGTTTCTTGGCCCTTGAAGGACAGAAGAAGGTGAAGGATGGTTTAAGCTGAGGGAAAAGTATTTGCAATTGGCTTTTCAATTTGCAAGTAGTTCCCTAACTTTAGAAGTGGGGTAATGGGAACAAGTTCAGCCAGAGCCAGGGAGATAAGGTCAGGGATTTTGTATGTTTTTGGAGCCATAAAATGCTTAGAAAATCTGATGAAACGTATGACTTTTCCATAGGAAAATTCATGTAGCATGAAGATTGAATATTTGCATACAGTTTTGGGAATAAGGATGTAGAGATTGCTTTGCTATGAACATTGCACACTTTATGTGCTTCCCTTCTGGGGAAAAAAAAAAAGTTAATGGATAAGTTAGTGGAAATGTTTCATTGCCTTGTTTGATGGTAGCAGCAAATGCTCTTGATAAACTTGAATAAGGGTTAGTATTTCGTTTGCTTAAGGGTCTAAGGATACATGAGGTTGTGTTGAAACTTGTTACACTTAAAATTTCCTTGAAGAGATTAAAAACCTGTTGCCATCCAGTCGATTCTGACTCATAGTGATCCTATAGGACAGAGTAGACTGCCCCATAGGGTTTCCAAGGAGCAGCTGGTGGATTTGAACTGCTAACGTTGTAGTTTGCAGCCTGAGTTTTTAACCACTGTGCCACCAGGGCTTCTTTGAAGAGTCTGTTAAGCAAAATCAGAGAGTCTTTCTTATTGGTAAATGTCTATACATCTCAGTCACCTAGTTGTTGAAGAGATTGTATAGCTTTAGGTAGAATTTCCTCATCTCTAAACTTATGCTACTCATAGGGCCTACTGCATAGAGTTGTGAGGATTAAATGAACTAATCGATTTAATCAAAGGGAGTCCTGGTGGCTCAGTAGTTACGTGCTTGGCTGCTAACCTAATGGGCAGAGGTTTGAGCCCACTAGCCTCTGTGTAGGAGAAAGATGCGGCAGGCTGTATCCGTAAAGATTATTATATAGCCTTGGAAACCCTATGGGGCAGTTCTGCTCTGTCCTAAAGGGTCACTATGAGACAGAATCAACTTGACAGCAATGGGTTTGGTTTGGTTATGGCTCTTAGATGTGGGTTTAAGACACAGTAAGAACTCAATAACTGTTAGTGTTTAATATTGCTAATTAGAGTTGTGAAAAGTTTATAACTTCATGTATGTTCATATATATGTATATATAAATATACAACATACACATATATATACACACACGTGTGTGTGTGTATGTGTATCTGGTTCCTACAAATGGTTAACATGCTTGGCTGATAACCAAAAGGTTGGAGGTTTGAGTCCACCCCAAGGTGCCTCTGAAGGCCTGGCACTCTGCTTCTGAAAAGCCAGTCGTTGAAAACCCTATGGAGCACAGTTCTACTCTTGACACATATGTGGTCACCATGAGTCAGAATTTACGACTGGTTTAACTGGTTCATAATCACATATGGAATGCTCACAATACTTGAATTCCTTTTTCAAACATGTGAATAGTTTTACATTACTGGTGGCATAAACCTCTGTGGGTGACCATGTATTTCTGGATTTTTTATTTGGAATAAAACTTCCTTAACTGAAGTTCTCTTCATGGCGCCAATGAAACGCATCTCTGTTCTAGGCTGCATTACATATTTTTTGTATAAAATAGCAATGGTGGTAGAAAAGTTAACTAATGAATATTATTACATGTCTTTTTTTTTTTTCTTCCCCTACAGCTTCTAATATTCAGTGGGGAAAGTTGCCTTGTTAGGAGACACTGACAAGGCCAGTTGGGCTAAAATTAGCTCCAGCAGCTGTGTTTTGAATCAAGGCCCCACATGTGTACTTCACGCCCTTTCCCTGCTGTGCTTGTCTGCGTCTTTTATCTTGCTTCAGGGAGCAGCCTTTTTGGGTGAATTTTAACATTCATGTTTTTATGGGTACAACCCGAAAGGTGCTTCCATGTAATAGTCTGCCATGTTTATTTATATTTATGGAGGGGCAAAACCCAGAAATATAAAAGATTTATTTTTAATTTTTTTTACAATACAACACCTCTAGTATATTTTAACGTAGGCTATGAATGGAGATTTAATCCATCACCCCCCACCTCAATTACAAATACAAATACAAAAGAGAATGTATTTAAAAAATAAAACTGTGAAGCCAAAATCAATGTACTAAATCTGTTTTATATTTAATGCCTACAAATAAGCTTTAAATTTTTTTTTCTTATTAATTTTTGAAAGGTAGAAATAATTTAGCTTTTGTTATACCAGTTTATATTCAGGAGCCAATGTTAACCAGTGTTAATTTGATAGGTTCTAGTGACTTTGTATTTCATTGCCCTACTGTTTGGTTAATGAACATTTTTTAAAGAATATATTCATATACAACATTATCATGATTCGGTTTAAGTATCTGTGGTTACAAGTGCACTTCATTTCACCTAATTAAGTTATTTAGTCATTTACACATTAGCAACAACATATTCCACTTTTACAGGAACTTATTTTAATTATATCCACAGTTCTGTTCTGCTCCATTATATCTATAGATCAGGCTGAATAATAGCGGTCTTAAAAGCCATATGCTAAAAGTGATTATAGGTCATTAAGGCCAAATTAAGGTAACATTTCTGATGGCCACAAGCAGAAGTCTTCACTAACAATTACGGTTTTTTTTTTTATTGCTTTGGGGAAGTCATTCTATTTGGCTTTGATGCTGACAATCTCATAGCTGAATGCCTGGTGGTTGGTATGTGTTGGTGACTGCTTTGGTCATGCTAATTTTTTTTTAGGAGGAAAATAATACTTCACTTCTTATTTATGAAGAAATCTCTTTTCGATGAATTTGACTCAGTCGTTCTCAAAGAAAATTATAGTTTTTTCTTTAACCCTCTTTCTTCCTACCTGCCATTAAGAGTCAAGTTGCCAACCACGTGTCCCAATACTGGGAATGTGAACCTTGCTTTCGATGAGTCAATATTCAGTTTTCCTTTTGATTGACTTAAATAATTTCTTAGGTGAAAAAAAGGCATCCTACAAGCTTATCCATATACATTTTGTTAGCTAAGGATGTGTGTGTGTCATTAATTTTCTCTTTGAGAAGCACTTATATTTTGTATCGGAATAAATAATTCTGAATTATTTTGTTGATTGTGTAAACATATTACTAAGGAGATCTGTTTTTTAATCATCATTACTTGATTACTTTCTGGTTTTGTAAATTTCTGGTTGAAATGAGTAAGATTTAAATGGAAAAATTGCAATTAAAATATTCTACAGTTTGGAGTTCTTAAAGCATTTAGGGCCTACTTTTTGCTGGGTTAGTGAAGGTGCTCCTACATATTCAGATTTGGAAGATATAGGCTAGTAATACTAGTATTAGTGTATTGATATGGAATCTCTACATTGTGTTTGGAAATACAAGCTTCCACAAACTCATAAAATTGTTCAGTATTCCCATTACAAGTAACAGTTAAGTCTGAACATAGTGTAGAGATTGGAATTTATCTTTCATGTAAAAAAGAGGAAAGTCGGACTATACATCCATATTTTATTGTATTTTCATAAATGCACAAACACAGGAAACAGAAGCGGTTACTGAGGAGGGCAGGGACAGAACAATGAATCACGTGGTGGGAATGAGTCTTTCAGATGTGTTAACTTTTTATATTTTAATTCTTGAGCCACATGAAAGTATTTTCTCTAAATATGTTTAGATTTTTTGAAAAATAAAACAGAAAATTTGGTGACAGTTACAAACATTTGAAATTTATTTTGGATTTTGTTCAGGATTTTAATTATAAAATATGAAAAATAAAATAAATGCAATTAGGAGTGTAATCATCATTATTTTCCTATGAGTGCAGGTATTTTTGTTTTTTTAGTTAGTTTTGGAGCAGGTAAAACACACCGAATGCTTTTAAGCATACTTTGGGATAATATAGCAATATTGAAAATCAAAGAGCTGACAAAATCAAGGGCAGAAAGTTGTTTGAATAAGCCAGGAATTGTGCACTCACTTGTGTTTTGGTTGATCCATCGGCCTTTTGGAATGGAGCACACATTGTTAAGAGACGGGGCAGTTGCAGAGCTGTTTTAGATGATTGATAGATTGTTCCATTCACACAGAGTTGGGAATGTGAGAAGGAAGTGATGGGGACAAGCTCAATTTTAAATTATTCTTGAACTACTTTACTCGCACTGGAATTGTTTTAACCTTTCAAAATGTGAATACCAAAACCAAACCCATTGCCATGGAGTCTATTCCGACTCATAGTGGTGCACCTTATAGGACAGAGTAGAACTGCCCCATAGGGTTTCCAAGGAGCGGCTGATGGATTTGAACTGCCGACCTTTTCGTTAACAGCCAAACACTTAACCACTTTGCCACCAGGTCTCCTAAAAGGAAAAAAAAAAAAAAAAAAAGATGTGAATAAGGTGTCAATAAAATTCTCTTAATTTTTTCAGATTTGTAGATGCTGATGGACTTGCATTGAATTGAATAACAGTAATGAAATCAGTTGATTCAGTAATTTTGTTTTAATGAGCAAAGTGATTGATTTTAACCTTTATTTAAGGGGGAAAAAAAGGTAATACATATAAGCATATCAATTATATTTTGGGACCAGTTCTTTTTGAAATTCACAGTAGGCCTTAAATCATTGAACTGTTCGATTGCAGAATTTGTATTTGCTTACTGATAGCTGAATTTCTACTATTATTGATTTAATGTCTTATTTACTTGAATTTATTAGTATAATACTATTGGGAAATCATGTTACATTCTTTTTAAAAAGGTGTTTTCTCTGATTGATCTCATTTCTTAAAGTATAAGTGAGCTGCTAAAGCCATCCTCATAATTCTGAAAACGTTACTATTCCTGTTGACTGGGTAATGTGCAATGCAAGCATTGTGGAGAAAAATGCTATTCTGGATGACTGCTCTATCCTTTTAAAGTCAGAGAGATTAAACAATTTGGAATTTGAAAAAAAAAAATGACTTTGAGAGATAAAGGTATATAAGCTCACTTAACTATTAATGATACAAATTAATCTGCAAAGAATTAAAAGCAGCTTTGTTAATGGCAGAAGACACATGCAGTTAATAAGGATATTACTTCTCATTTGGGGTTAGGTTGGCCTCTCATTTGTTAATATCTGTTTAAACTACAAATAGAAAGAACTCCTTTTTCTCCATACTTCTTGTCACAAGACCTGGTCTCTAAAGAGGAATATCACTGATGGAAAACCAGAAAGACTAAATAGATGTATTTGGTCTCACAGGCAGTCCATTAATTTGCTCAAATTAAATATTATCTTTAAATATTGAAAGGCTAAATGTACACTGATAATGGATTTAGACAGCCATTAAGCTGTAATTGCTTTCTAATGCAGTTACTAAAAGACATTTGATATAACACATTGAGAAGGAAAGATTAGGGACTTTACTTCAGTTTTAACTGAGAGTTTTATAGCTTTAATTCTAGCAGTAGTAGGAATCGGATAACCATACTTTTTATGAGAACACACAATGTGCATAAAGCGTTCAGCAGGCTGGTTGTTGTGGGAATGTATTACGTATATAGTGTATTTATGTTCATAGTTTTTGCAAATTGACAACACCAATAATATCAAATCAGCTTTCTCCACTTCTAATACTTTTTGATTATGTAAATAAAAGTCAAAATCTGAAACTCTGCAAATGTTACCAGTTTCTGATTTGTACCCTTCTAAACTGAATTACTGTGATTTGGGCCCTGGATATATGGATATACTAGTGACCAAATTAATTTGAAAACTTCTCAGGCTGTTGGAGAGTCGTATTTAGCTCAGGTAGTCAAACTGATGACTTTTCAGTGGTTGGGTTGGCAGCTTTTGTGTCGGGATTCTCGTTGTCTGAAATTGTAGGATGCAATTTTCAAATTTTTACACGTTGCGTTTTGTGAGTTGGGTTTCTATTTTAACAAATCGTTGTTAACGCAAGAACACACACTGACTGATTTAGTCAACCACTTGTCTCTAAAGTTCAGTAAAAGGACAAAAATTTTTGCAAAGAAATTGTAAAGGAGGGCTAGCTCTTCAAAACATCTTTTTCCTAGTGAATTACTTAAGCATAATTGAAGTATGAGTATGCATCAGGGAAAAAATTACCTGCAGTTAAGATATCAAGCCGAAGTATTTTGAATTGAGTAAAGAAAGGGAAAGAAACACCCTGCTTTTGATCCCTGTCACTCATCCGATTTTTGTATTAATATGCAACCTCTACCTCTGCTATTTATTGGCTAATGGCTAATTTAGACTGTTTTATATTAACAGTTTTTTTTTCTTTTACTGTGAAATTAGCAAATTCATTTTGGTTTCATAAATCTTTATTGAGGAATAAACATGTGAAGGTCTGTTCTGGGGCCTGGGAAAGATGTTTAAATTGTGGATCATGTCAAGACCCCTGGATGGCGCCCCCTGGAGTTGTGCCAGTGCCTTCAAAGAAGAATGTGGAAATAACCACGGTTTTTACTGAACATTATGATTTTTATGGCCCTTTCACAAATATACTTTTAATCTCTTTAGATCCTCAAAAGTAGTTTATTTCAGTTTTACTCATGAGACTTTATGTTCAGAGAGGTCTTAAAAATCACTTGCCTAATTTAAGGTGGACAATGCATGGCTGTGATATAAGGTAGGATTTAAAAAATATAAGCATTTTCAAATGCTATGAAATCACAGAGGAAGAAGCTACTACTTCCACTGACTGTAACTACGGAAGAATTGATAGAGAAGGTAATAAGTGTGTACTCTTTATTAATAAAACTGGTAATCTACTTCTTAAAAATTTTCCTGCTTCCTCAAATAGGCACTCTGCTTTCTCCCCTCAACCTTATTCCACACTAAAATTAAAAGAGTAAAACATTATATTTTTAAATTTTATTGAGGTAGTTAAACCCAGGATGTAATGGTATTACCAGTAAGATTCTGACGTATGTTTATAATCCTTTAAAGTGGACATAGGGTTTGATCTTCTCAATATACTATGCTGCTTTGGTTTTCTTTTACTCATTAAAGCTGTTCTATAAATCTCCTTAAAAAATTCTGAGCTACTTTATATTTTTCTTTTGTATTTAGATAATTTTATAACTACCATCCCCATGCCTCTGAGTATATTCAGACTCTTAACGACCCTATAGAACAGAGTAGAACCGTTCCATAGGATTTCCAAGGAGCGGCTGGTGCACTTGAACTGCCGACGTTTTGGTTAGCTCTTAATTACGGTGCCATCAGGACTCCAGTTATAACTACCAGTCAATTACAGTTTTACTTTAAATATGTATTTTCAAAAATATGTTTAATAATGAATATGGTTTTAATGTGCTTAGGGAGTGAGACCTTCCTTTCCTTCCCTCTCTCTCTTCTTTCCTTCTATTTTTCCCTCCTCCCTTCTTTCCCTCTTTCCTTTCTTTCTTCATTCTTTCTTCCTTCCTTTCGAATATCGCCTCTCCTTCTTCTCTCTCATAGTAAATGGAAAAATTGGATTCCATTTGTTTGGCCTTGATATTGTCTAAGTTACAAATTCAAAGATTCTCTAAGGTTTACTTTAAGGCTTACACTTGTGAAACATCATCTTAAGTCTTTGATATTCTATGCTTAGAGCAGCCAGCAGCTTTGCCACCCCAAAAGCCTTGAATATTGTGATGTACCATACTACTCATTCTTGATATTTACTGATAAACTGTACAGGATACACCGTAGAGCTTTGAAAACTTTTCTATGCAAATCAAAGGCAGAAAGTAAATAAATAAACACAGGAAGCTTGGGGACTTGGCTGAAAGTTACCATCCAGGGTTTGAAATTTATTTGTGCATACTGGTCCAAAAAATACCCACGAAATTGAAGTTCGGGAAGGCTTAGGAGGTTTGATATTTATCCCACCCAGATGGAAAGTGCAGTTTAAAAGCAAGGCCCTTGGGTATTGAGAAGTATATTTGCAGAAGTCACAGTCATCCATCATTCTGTGTTGCTTTGTCTTCTCTTCTGTCAGATACGGTGAGAGTCTTGGTCTTAAGGGCTTATTGGAAGCAGTTATTGTTACCCAAATGAAGACTCTGTAACAAAACCACCAAATGAAGACATTAAGTGACTGCCGTATGTTTTGTTATTTTCTTAAGTATCCACGTGTTTTGGTTGATGGCAAATGTGGGATTTTGTGGATGCCTTTGAGTTGCTCTTGTAAAAACGATCCATGGCTTTTCACGTGAAAAGCTGCTGTTGAGCTACGAAATAGTGGAAATTCTTTGGGGGGTAAAAAGTATACTTTAAACAAGACTTGACACTTATGGTTTTCTCCTCTTTGTGATTTGTGTTCTTAGTGCGGTATACCCATTGTCGTTGAGTCGACTCCAATTCATAGTGAACCTATAGGACAGAGTAGAACTGCCTCACAGGGTTTACAGGAGCAGACTGACGTATCTTTCTCCCATGGAACAGCTGGTGGGTTCAAACCACCAACCCTTCAGTCAGCAGCCGAGCACTTAGTGGGGTATACATGAGTACAGATATGAACAGTGAACAAGTAGAATACCCTGGAAGTTTTGTGCTCTACTTTAGGTGTACTATGATTGCTTCTCTTGCTGTGGCATTCATTTCTGATTTAAATATCTAATGACTCTCATCAAACAACATTTAAACTTTCTATGAGATCCTGTAAGTGTTCCTTTAGATCATATTATGAGTAACAATGGATGAAATGAGCTTCAATGGGTAGGCTGCAGTTCAGTCTCAGGGGTTCTGCAGCTGTTTGCGGTGACAGTGGAACACGTCAGTTGAACTGCAGCCATCCACTTACTGACGTTTTGCCCACTGAGCGATGTATAAAAACGGTATTACCAGTACGGTGTGTTTCTTTTCTGCATCGTTTTCAGGTTTGGCACTGGCGTGTTTTATGGCATGGTCATTTCTCTTCTTGGGGATAAAAAACCTATTTTGGCTAACTGGGAAAACTCAGTGCTTTAAGGTGGTAGTGTAGTGTGAATGAAATGATTAAATAAATGCCTCTTTAGCATTTGAAGAATTGGTCACAAACCAGTAATTTATTTTACAGTAAATTAATCTTGGGGCTGACAAAGAACTATAGTAGCTAATTTTCCAAGATAGGTTTAAAGTCTTTACCATGTCATAAATGTCAGGGTTAAACCTAGGTTATTTATATTACTGACCTTAATTTTATTCATAAGCTATTTTAAATATAACCAAAATTCAACTTAGTTCAGTTTTAACCGTCATATCTGAATGGGAACTAGCGGAAGGTGCTTTGCTAGTTTTTGTAAAGAATAAAAAAATGGGCACAAAATAGTTCCAGACTCCAAAAAGCTTATAAGCTGGTTGGGGACAACGAAGCAAACAAATAGTGGTTCTCAAAGATTGCATAGGATACCCTGTTTGAAAGAGCTAAGTAGAGTAGTACTTGGCACATAGGAAAGTCCTCAGTATGATTGTTGAAGTATAGTGTAGAATTTCAATTCATTGTGTCCTGAGAGATGACTGAAAATGGTGATTGTCCTTTGGCTTTTTTTTTTTTTTTTTTAAGACTAACATTCTAGGACTTAATTTGGTAGAGAAATAGTTTTTCTGTTTTACCAGAAGAAATAGAAGCCAGAGTTGTTTTGTTATGTTTATGTTTTATCCTTTTAAATCTGATTATCTTCATCTTATTTTTTTCCTCAAGCTTTTGAGGAGGATGGTATATTCTGAAGTATATTTTAAATTGGAGAAAGTAACTTGGGATGTATGAAGTACAAGGTTAATTGATGTGTAGGGGAGACAGTGAAAGACACTTCAGAAGTAAAAGAGCAATAAAGAGTTGGAAGGAAGAGTCTGTAGGTGGGAAGTTTCTCATTGAGGCGGGAAACATGAGAACTGTGACATGAGACATGTGTAGTGGTTAAGAGGATAGATTATGGAGCTAGAATGTTTAGGGTTTGAAACCTGATTCTGCCAATCAGCAGCTGTGTGACCTTGGGAAAGTTACTCTACCTCTCTGAGTTTCAGTTTGCTCATCCGTAAAATGTGAGAGTAATTTCTACTTCATGGATTTGTGAGAAGTAAATAAGTTAATCCATGTTAAGTATTGTCTGCAGTGCTGCATATAGAAAGCACTGAAAATGTTAGCCAGGATGAGTTCTACAAGCCACACTGAGGAGTGAGAGAATGATGTTTAAGGTTTTTGAGTGTTGTTGTTAGGTGCCAGCGAGTCGATTTTCAACTCATAGTGACCCCGTGTGACAGAGTAGAACTGCCCCATAGGGTTTTCTAGACTGTGATCTTTATGGGAGCACATTGCCAGGTCTCTTGTCTGTGGAGCCACTGGGTGGGTGCTGTGGAGCCACTGGGTGGGTGCGAACTGCCAACCTTTCAGTTAGCGGCTGAGCATTTAACCATTTCACCACCAGGGCTCCTTTTGGAAAGAGTAACACATAAGAAAGCTGTTTTTGGCTTTGGCCTTTTGATCACACTGAAGTGAGGAGTGAATAGACCTTTTGTTCAGAACCATGCAGCACTAAACATTGAAGAGATTTTTTGGGTAAGCATAATGATTTTGATGCAGATATTTTAGAAGGCTGGGCGTAAAGCATGCCCCGTTCAATCCGTTATCATCAGAATCAATGAAAAGGGATACATAAAGATTTAAGAGGAGGGGGACATGCTTTTCTCCACAGCTGGTCATGCGCCCGGTGTAGTTGGCAGTAAAATGGATTGTTTGGAATGTGTCCCTAAAATCCTGTAATTTAATTTTCATTATTTATATAACACAGTCAGTATACGAGGCACTTTACTACATACACACAAGACCAAATTTCTGGCCTGTGTAATCTCACCAAATGAAGATGCCGTAGGTGAAATGTTTGTACCTACTAAATTAACTGCAGTTTGGTAACATACTACCACCAAGTCACATGATCCTACTCATCAAGGAGGAAACAGAGGAACATATTGCTAGAGGTGAAAGAACAGGTCAGGAATTAGAATACATAGTGTTTGGATGGTGAAGGGTCCCATGTTATACTAAATGTCTTTGAGGAGTCCAGAAAAACAAGTTTTTAAATATTGAAGTTTGATAAAATAGCAATTTGCTTGCTCCTATGTAAAAGCAGCATTTAACTGATTCCATTTTGTACAATTTTAGAAACACAAATTAGAAAAGAGTGACTCACCTGATGTGCATCTACGAGTAGCGTAAAAGTTCTAGAAACCTCTAGATGTCTAACTTGGAGAATTTGTAAATCTCAGCAGGTGCTTCCGGTTAGGAGTTCAGAGAGTAGTGACTCATCAGTGACTAGTGTTCACTTCTGGGGTCTGGGAGTTGTATCCATCCACATTTATTGTATTGGTCATGTTAGAAAACTGCGTAATTTATTGGACTCAATTGTTCTCTGATTCTGGCTCTTGGTTTTGAAAGCATCACTGGGCCAGGAGTAAGCTAATCATTTACTACATGAGATAGGAGATAGTTTCACAAATAGTCCAGTAGTTTTAGATTGAGTTAAAAAATATATATATATTCTTGAGATTAATAAGAGAAATCGGAATCAGGGAACAGTGTAAGCATTCGGGGTCAAAATTTATTCAGCATATGCTAGCATGCCACCAAGAGCCAGAGAATAAATTATTCTGACTCCATTCTTGGTTAAGATCCCCGTGTGGTTACAGAATTGAATTATGTTACAAGTCATTTAAGATGCTGACCACTGCTCGAAGATTACCGCCTAAACAATAATTACTACCTAGATGGAGCGTGATTCCTCCCTAGGATTCCTTTTCGAATTGTGTGGAAACAAAACAATAAATCCACATGTTAATCATTAAAATAAACTAAGACAATATGTCCAGCAAATCATTTCACACATTTTCTATTTTAAGAAATTGAGATTCAGGGCAAATGCATAGAGACAGATGTTCACTAGTAGTTACCAGGGCCTGGGCTGTGGAGTAGGTGGGAAGTTATTATTTAAGGGGCACTGAGTTTTTGTTTAGGAGCCTTGGTGGCGCAATGGTAAAGTGCTTTGCTGCTAACAGAAAGATCAGTAGCTTGAACCTACCAGGCACTCCACTGGAGAAAGATGTGGCAGTCTGCTGCTTTTTCAAGATTACAGCCTTGGAAACCCTATGGGGCAGTTTTACTGTGTCCTACAGGATCGCTATGAGTCAAAATCAACTTGACAGCGACGGATCTGGTTTGGGTTTTTTGAGTTTCTGTTTAGGGCGATGAAAATCATTTGAAAATGGGTAATGGTGATGGTTGGACAACGTGGTGAATGTAACTAATGTCATTGAATTGTATACTTAAAGTGGCAAATGTTTTGGTATATATTTTACCACAATAAAATGAAAAAGTAAAAAGAAATTGAGATTCAAATCTTACCCTAAGTTGTGTATATTCACATTTTTATGCATCACTCGGACTTGGTCAGATTGCAGTCTGAATACACAGAACATAGCCCAATTCTTGAAATGGGGAGTGGAGCTGGTGAAGTCACAAAACCTCTTTCAGCCCTGTGGTTCCATGGCGAAGAATCCAAGTGCTACCACATTTGATGGGAATTTAAATTCTAGCCTGAGTTGATAAAACAGAGTTCTTATTTTATGTCCTCATCCTTGTTTTTATACATCACCGATTCACTGCACAAATGGCAGTTTGTTTTCCGTGGAGGTTTGGGACGAGGGCGTAAGGTCACACAGTGAGGGTTTTATAGCATTGCTTTTCAGACTCTTGGCTAAGTTGAATTTCCCCGGGCGAAAGTTTTCTCACAGCCCTTTCAAATAATGCATCAAAAAGATGGCTTAGGAAATACTACCCACTACAAATGGCTTAGAAAATGTAGGTTTAGACGAGGCTTTGTTAGGGAAACTTGCACCTGTTTCTTTTCCTTTTTTTTTTTTTTTAATACTCTCCTTAGGCGCTTTTATAATCCTTAAATTCTTCACACAATTGGTATAAATAGATACCAATGGCAATTGTAGCTTACTAGCTATAGAGCCGCATATTGACTGCATAGATCCCCAGGATGTCAAAACAACTAGAAATTGTAATAAATTTCATCAAACCAGTGGCCAGTTCAGTCTAACCCATCAGCGTATTTTACTGTAAATATAAGCAAGGTTATTGTTTTGACAGAAATTGCACTCATGGAATAATTCATAATACAGTTTTAAAACTCACGCAGCCATGGCCTTTTAGGAATCCTGTCATAGATTATTATTTTATACCATCATATTTTAAAAATATCCTTTGGGTATAGGAAAAGTGCCATTAAGTTGAAGTATATTTTGAGATGGGAGTACAGCAGGTAAGGTGTTTGAAGTTTAACAACTGTAAAAAGGTCCGATCCGGAGTGGCTTGTAGTAAAGCTCTGTCTGGTATGAAGTACTAGCAACTCACCAGCTGTTGGGAATCTCTCAGGAATCAGTGCGGAACTTCGGAAACTGTGTCTCCTCAGGAGCTGGAATACAACCCTCCCTCAGCCCACACAAGGCAGGAGCTGTGGTTTTCTCTCCCCATTTCTTTCTTTTTCTCCTTTTTTTCCCCCTCTTCACTTACCGTGATTGATGGAAACACTTGCTGGGAGCTTTCCCTGACATTCTTTCCAAACACTGAAAGTATGAAATGTTACGGTGGCGCTGTGTCTATTTTTGAAAGTAAGGCTGTTAATGTAAAGCCTGTGTTGATATATTGGGATGAATTATAATGGTGATATTATTACAGCCTTCAAAGCTGAAAATTTATTATTTTTCTCACCTACTTTTGGTTGCTGATACTTGATCATAGGCACATGCTGTACATCTGGTTAATTTTGGGGACTTATTTGTAGATTCTCAAAAGTTAAACTTCGTTCTTGCTTATCCTTTCTCCTGATTACTTCCTGTTCTTGAAAAATAAGGAATATAATTTGCCACAACTTATTCTTGCTTACCAGTCACTCTCATTATTATTGTTAACATTTACACTGAAGACATTGTTTTTGTAAATGTTGGTTGTCATTAATTTTGTAAATACAGCAAACAATAGACTTGTGTGTTGGAACTGCTCATCGTGACTCATTTTTACTTTTAAATAACGAATTCATAGTTATGCTTGTTTTTAAATCTACATTTTAAAATATCAAATGTCTTTGTGATATAGGAAGTCGCTTCGGATTTAAAAATCCAACACAAATTGATAGCAAATAATCTGCAGCCCTAAACAGAACTCTTAAGATTAAAAAAAAAAACAAAAAGCCTGTGGGTGAAATTATTTTTTCAAGTCTTGTCTTGCTTGCTGTAGCATGGGTTCCTTAGGGGCAGGGACTACCAATCTTTTCATCATGCTATATCTCTTATTCCTGTCATACTGTCTAGCACAGAGACGTTATTTCAATATTATGTATTGAATGGTTGAATGAAAAAGTGAATGAGATAAC
Source organism: Elephas maximus indicus (assembly GCF_024166365.1). NCBI lineage: Eukaryota > Metazoa > Chordata > Mammalia > Proboscidea > Elephantidae > Elephas > Elephas maximus. The sequence continues at coordinate 64,245,001 of NC_064829.1, read as the reverse complement.
TCAGTACTGAATTTAACAGCAAAGGTTCATTTTTAAAATTTTTATTTACATATTTTGTTGTTAATAATATACATAGCAACACGTATACCAGTTTTAACAGTTTCTACATGTACGATTCATTGACATTCATTACATTCAAGTTGTGCAACCATTCTTCACCCTCCTTTTCTGCGTTGTTCTTCCCCCATAAACATAAACTCATTGCCCCTTAAGGTTCCTATCTAGTCATTCCAGTTGCTGTTGCCAGTTCGATCCCATATAGATAGTTGTTAAGAGCATAATGCTCAAGGCAGACTTTTAGTAGTTAAGCAAAATTGTTGGTTTGGTTTTAAGAAGACTTCAAGGGATAGTTTTAGTTTAAAATTTGAAGTTTGTCTCAGGGCAATAGCTTCAGGAGTTCCTCCAGCCTCCGTGGCTCCAGAAATTTTGGAATCCGTGAGAATTTGAAATTCTGCTCCACATTTCCCCCCTTTTGATCAGGATCTTTCTGTAGAATCTTTGATCAAAATGTTCATTTTATTGGCACCTGTTGCTTGACTAGGGACATAACCTGTGTGAATGATTAAAAAAAGTATACATGTACTAATGTTCAGGAGAACTGTTGATATACATACACACAATATTAATAATAGTTAATACTTAGGTGGCACTTCCTATGTGAAAGACACAATTCTAAGCACATTCCATATAGTAACTCATTTAATTGTCACAACCATTTTGTGAGGTAGAAGCTATTATTGTCCCTGTTTTACAGTTGAGGAATCTGAGGCACACACTGTTTCAAAGTCTTGAAGTTCTTCATTGACTGAGCCAGAATTTAAACCTGAGCAGTTTGGTTCTAGAGCCCTTGCTCATAATCACGTCTCTCTTTCCTCTGTAACAATATATCGCGTACACACCTCCAGATAATACTTGGCTGTGCATGATGTGTACTTACAAGTAGGCATTTAATTTACTTCCAGTAGAAGTTCTTTAGAAATACCCTTACTTTCAAATGTCATCCAGAAAACTCTTATCAGCTCTCTGTGTGCTGATCTCATTTTTTAAAAAAATTATTGTGGTAAATTATATATAACAAAACATTTGCCATTTGTCCTAGTTATCTAGTGCTGCCATAACAGAAATACCACAAGTGGGTGGCTTTAACAAATTTATTTTCTAACAGTTTAGGGACTTAGAAGTCTGAATTCAGGGTGCCGGCTCTAGGGGAAGGCTTTGTCATTCTGTCTGCTCTGGAGGAAGGTCCTTGTCTCTTCTGAGCTTCTGCTCCTTGTCAGTCTTCATGTGGGTTGGCATCTCTCTTCTGGCTCTGCTTCTCTCATGCTTGTTTAATCTCTTTTATATCTCAAAAGAGATTAACTCGAGATACACCTTACACTAATCCTGTCTTATTAACATAGCAAAGACAACCCATTCCCAGATGGGATTATAACCATAGGTTTAGAGGTTATGATTTGCGACATATTTTTGGGGGGACTGAATTCAATCCGTAACACCATTTTTAAGTTTACAATTCAGTGATGTTAATTACATTCACCATGTTGTACAGCCATTACCACTATGATCTTGCCATTTTTTGCTTGCTTAACTCCAGTCTTTTAAATTGGCTAGTAGATGTGTCTGCTGGTGCTCATAAATGTTAGATTATAGACCCCAGGGCAGCATAAGTCCTCATGAGGGGTAAGCAACTGCCTTTAGGAATTCACTGCCAAAGCATCAAGTGTGTTTATTACATACTCTCAGAATTTGGTCCTCATTGGTGGTGACGGTGTTGTTGTGTGCCCTTCAGTTCATGCTGACTCACAGTGGTACTATGTGACAGAGTAGAACTGCCATATAGGGCTCCCTAGGCCATAATCTTTACAGGAACAGATCACCTGGTCTTTTTTCCCATGGAGTCCCTGTTGGGTTTGAACCGCCAAGCTTTGGGGTAGCAGCTGAGTGCTTAACCATTGTACCACCAGAGCTCTTTTCGTTGGTGGTAGGTGTGCATAAAAACGTATGATACTTAGTATCTAATCCTAAGAAACTTACAAATTGGGGAGATAGATGAATGGATTAGTAGAAATAAGAATTAAAACAAACAAAAAAAAAGTGTGTGGGTTTAGCCCCTTGAGGAACGTTAGAAAGGATCTTTTCTACGCCTCGCATTGGGAAGGCAGGTTAACAAAATCCTTAGACTCAGGGGAGGCCAGCTCTAGAGTGAGTTGTTTAACCTCCCTATGACTCATTCTCTTTACCTCTAAAATGGGATGACAGTAATAACCATTAAGCTTCCTTGTATGTAGTGAGGATTAAATGAAGGAATAAACACATACAGAGTACTTAAAATAGTTCTCGCACTGAGGCAGTCCTTAATAAATATTAGTCACTGAAGTTACCTTTTTTACAGTTGAGGAACTTGAATCCCAGAGAAGTTAAATGACTTACTCAAAGTTACCCAGGTTGCTAATGATGGAGCCAGTACTGGAATCTTGATAGTAAGCACACTTAGCATATTCAACAAAACTGTCAAAGCAAGCCTCCACTTGACAAGTAATAACACATAATCTCCAGATTTGCTTTGAATCCTGAGTACTGTGGATAATGAACTTTTTGCAATCCCTCATTTTTCGTTCTGAGGAATATATATTGGGCTGCTCCCCGCCCCCCCCATGGTTATATGCCAGCATTATGGGATGGAAAAAAGAAACTAGACTTTTTTCCCCCATATGTAATCCAAATTTCAAAATGTATTAATTTTGCTGAATGCCATGGCAACATACATACTCGTTTTTCAGTTCATGAAAGGTATTTTGGGAATTATTGGCTCGTGCATGCTTGAGAGTCTTCGTCTTTCAGCTATAGAAATACACTGTGTAGCCTCTTCATTTTGTGTTTGTGCTTCTATTCAAGAGGAGAATAAAAGCAGTTAGTTTCTGGGTTGTAATATTCTTCAGTGATCAGTGGCTTTCTAAAACAGTCACACCTTGACTGAAATGAAAACTCTGCCATATCATAAAAGATATTCTAATTACTGCATCTAGTTAAAAGGAGAATAAATCACTGGGAGATTATTTTAAGTGCCTTAAATATAATAAAAAAGAATAATGGACGTAGAACAGCTTGACAAGTTTGATGAATGCAGACTATGGCTGATTTCTGCTGCTTTCTAATGGAGAAGGAGAGCATTTTACTCCCATGGTATATTGTCAGAGGACGTTTTTGTTGGAAGATAAAGGGAAACCTTATCTTTGTTGAGCACTTGCTGTGTACTAGGCATTAGACAAGATTGTATATTATCTCACTTAATCTCATTTAATCCCCCCCCAACCTTGTAGATAACATTATCCCCATTTCACATCTGAGAAAAATGAGGCTCAAAGAATTTTAAATAACTTGCCTCGAGGTACATAGCTAAGTAGAATCTGGTACACGGACTTTAGATTATCTGACATCAGAATTCATACCCTTTTCCCTGTATTACTCTATTTTCCTAGACCTGCTCATTTTACCTCCTTTAATTTAAAAAGAAAGAGCCCTGGTGGAGCAACAGTTAAGCACTTGGCTGCTAACAAAAAGACTGGCAATTCAAACCTACCCAACAGCTCTTCTCGAGAAAGACCTGGCGATCTGCTCCCATAAAGCTTACAACCTAGAAAACCCTATGAGGCGGCTCTACTCTGATGTATGTGGTCACTGTTAAGTTTGAATCGACTGGACAGCGTCTAACAACAACAATTTAGAATGGGAGTTTTTACAGCATTTAACTTCTTTGAACTGCAATAAAATGATAACAGCCAGGTCACTGGGAGCTTTAAATGAGAAAAGATGTGTAAACCCTTTTCTTAGTGCTTGGCACACAGGAAATAGGAGTAACTGGGAGATTTTACAGTAAAACCTGAGAAGGCCCAAACCTGTGTAAGGTAGAAACCTGTCAAAGAAGGAAAACTCAAATATCTTACAAAATAGAGAGTGACAGGAAAAGTGGTAAGACTGTGCCCTGTCAAAGGCAGCAAACTTACAAGACCTGGAAAAAATAAGGCAGTCCTTTGAATTCCTGCTCTCACATGTTTTACGGTATTTTTAAGCAGCACCAGCTGCCAAAATGGTGCGTTCACAGCTGACCATTATTTAAAAGTTTTAAGTTGTATTTAATTAAGTCTTCAGTTACACCTGTGAATTCAAAATTATCTTTGGAGTTTCTTTAAATTGTATTTTATAGATTAAAACTAGCCTCTGTAAAATGTGATTAAAATGGTGATAGAGTTGATAAAAGTATCTTGGGTTTTCCATTGGCTTTGCCTTCATAAGTATATAAAACTATATTTAATTAGTGTAGACATGATAACAGTATTGTAGTGACAAATTGTGTGTGTGTATGTGCATGTGTGTGTGTGTTGGTCACCACTCTGTCTCCCATTGCCATCAAGTCAATTCCAACTAATAGCAACCCTTTAGAACAGAGTAGAACTGCCCCCATAGTATTTCCAAAGCTGTAATCTTTATGGAGGCAGACTGCCACATCTTTCTCTCGTGGAGTCACTAGGTAAGTTCTAACCACCAACCTTTTGGTTAGCAGCCGAGCACTTAACCATTGTGCAACGAGGGCTTCTGTTCTATCTGTAGGAGAGTAAAGGATTGGGAAATTAAATTGAAAGCAAATATTCTTTGGTTTTTGGATAATGTGTCTATAAAAAGATGTTATTACTGATAAAATATTTTGTGATTTTTTTTATCCATTCAATAACTATGAATTGTATCTTCATGGTTGACTTGCACACTTATTTATCTTTTATGATATGTATTGGATAATAGTTTGCAGATGCTTTTTCTTAAATCTGCAGATGAAGTGCTCATAAAAACCTACTGCCATCCAGTCAATTCCGACTCACAGTGACCCTCTAGGATGGAGTAGAACTGTCCCGTAGGGTTTCCAAGGCATGGCTGGTGGATTTGAACTGCTGATCTCTTGGTTAGCAGCTGTAGCTCTTAATCACTGCGCCACCAGGGCTCCACAAATGAAGTGCAAGAGACATTATTTCCGAATATGTAAAATACCGAAATTATATTAATGCAACCCCTTGGAACTATGAAGGAGATCTGTGTTTTAAATAAGAGTCAAGCAAATTAATTTTTAAGATTGTACTTGTGTATCTGACTCTTCATATTCAGCATTCAGTTGATGGTACTTAGAGAAGCTAGACTCATGGAAACTCATAGAAACGGAAATTTTACTTTGCTTCCATTTTCACAGACTTTTCATATTTCTGTATTAAGTATCTTTTGAAGTAATGAATAATGTAAAATACATTCCTATGTTCAAAATTTCAACTCTGATTTTCACATATTCGTATAGGTAATGTTGTTAGGTGCTGTTGAGTCAGTTGTGACTCATAGTGACCCTGTGTACAATGGAACAAAACATTGCCCAGCCCTGCACCATCCTCAAAATCATTATGTTTGAGCCCATTGTTGCAGACACTGTGTCAGTCCATCTCATTAAGGGTCGTCTTCTTTTTCGCTGAGCCTCTGCTTCACCAAGCATGATGTCCTTCTCCAGGGACCAGGCCCTCTTCATAACATGCCTGAAGTATGTGAGACGAAGTCACACCATCCTTGCTTCTAGGGAGCATTCTGGCTGTACTTCTTCCAAGACAGATTTGTTTGTTCTGGCAGTCCATGGTATATTCAGTATTCTTTACCAGCACCATAATTCAAAGGCATCAGTTTTTTTTCAGTTTTCTTTATTTCTAATGTCCAGCTTTCACATGTATGAGATGATTGAAAACACCATGGTTTGGGTCAGCGCACTTTAGTCCTTAAAGATAGATATGCAGAAATCCTGGATTTATACTTTTCCCTAATGTTCAAACATAAAATCTCACAGAACCTCCTACTTACTATGGAAACATTGTAGTTATATTCAGATTTTTTTCACTGGTGCTGTGCTGTTAAATATGTTGTCATTAGGTGCTGTCAGGTCGATTTCGACTCGTAGCAACTCCATGACAAATTAGAACTGGCCCATAGGGTTTTCCAGGTTGTTACCTTTATAGGAGTAGATCACCAGGTCTTTTTCCTAAGGAGTCTCTGGGTGCGTTTGCACTGCTAGCCTTTCGGTTAGCAGCTGAATGCTTAACCATTATGTCACCAGGGCTCCTTGGTGTTAAATATAAATCCAATTAATGGCGGTTTTAGTCTTAGATGTAGGTGAAAATATATGAGCATTGTTGTTGTTGGTAGTTGCTGACGAGTTGGCTCTGACTTAAGCAACTTTATGTCAAACAGGATAAAATGGTGCCTGGTCCTGTGCCATATTCACAGTTGTGAGCATGTCCATGTTCATTGTTGTGGCTACTGTATATTTTGAGTGCTTTCCAATCTAGTGGACTCATCTTCCAGCACTATATTGGACAATATTCTGTTGTGATCCATAGGATTTTCATTGTGTAATTTTCAGCAGTAGCTTGCCAGGCCTTTCTCCCTAGAGTGAGAAAGTGAGCCTGGAAACTCCACTGAAACCTGTCCACAATGGGTGATCCTGCTGATGCTTCCAGCATTGTAGCGATTTGCAGGACACCACGCTATGACAGACTGACTGACGGGTGGTTGATGAGCATTGTTAACTAATGGTTTTTCTAAGTATGCTAAATCATACCATATTCTCTCTTCCTTTGACATGTTGAAGCAGCTGATAGTACAGAAGGGATGAGTGTGGCTCCATAACCAGGGATGAACGTGTTATGATCCATGTTGATCCAATCAGCAGATGACTATTTTGCAAGTGCATTATTTTCTAAGTTGAAGGTATTATTAGTTTTGTAGTAGAGGTGCTGGTAGATAAGCTCGTCTTTCATAACAGGATTTTTATTGTAAACTGTGTAACAGCTTATTTTGAAAGAGTTAGTTGGGGGAGTGATAGGTAGCTGAGAAATTATTCTTAGAATATGCATGCCTAAGAATTTAAAGGACAAGTTTAATAGCATGGCCAAAATCTTATGGGGTACCATTAAAGTTATTTTTATTAAGAAAATTGGTCCAATATTGTTGAGAATTTTCAATTCAGATACAGGATAAGAAATTCTTACCATATAGAGAGTACTTACGGGTGTCTGTGATTTTAAATATTTTGTGTCTGTCATACCAAAATGATTGTGGTTCTCTACTTTACAATGGTTTTGATCAAATTAGCTGAAATAGGATAACATACGAATAGTGAAAAAAGGAATCCTTCTAAAATTGTGATTACTACATTAAAAATTCACTTTGTAACGTAAAATGTCATATAAAGGTTAACTAATGTTAAGGATAATAATGTGTATAATGAAATAGAGAAAAGAGCATTTAACAAGAATTTATCTGTTTCTTTACGGTCACGGAAGCCAAGGGGGGCTCTTTTCATTGCCATTATTACCCACATGGTAAGCATCTTTTAATTCATTGGTCTTTAAATGGCATATCATGGAATTTATAAGAGAGAGCACATTTTATACACACACACACACACACACACACACACAGAGTTTTTCAGCAGTGGTAGCGATCTTATACTTAAAATATATTTGTTGTCTTGCTGTATTATATTTCCCTGTTAAATAATTTGAACATATTTAATCTTTCAAAGGAATAGTCAGTGATTAAATCTTGAATGAAGCCCTTTGGACACGTAAGAAATCTTGAAAGATCAAAACCACTGTTTTATTGGTAAAATAGATGTTTGTAAAAGGGAAAGTATACCCTTTGGTTCCTTAATTGTGAGATTTTTATATGTCTCAGTCTTAATTCTTGTGGAATCCAAACCCGCTGCCATCGAGTTGATTCGATTCCGACTAATACCGACCCTATAGGACAGAGTAGAACTGCCCCATAGAGTTTCCAAGGAGCGCCTGGCAGATTTGAACTGCCGACCTCTTGGTTAGCAGCTGTAGCACTTAACCACTACGCCACCAGGGTTTCCAAATAGGAGTGTAGTATTTGGTGACTTCTCTAGATCGCTACCTATCTGTATGAAGAGTTAATTCGTAGACAAGGAGCTTCTCTAACTTGTTGCAAAAATGTACTAAGTGGTTTTTGTAAATCCTCAGAAAATAAGGTTAACTTTTTTTTTCAATTGTTGAAAGTACATACAGTAAAACATACATCAGTTGAACAATTTTGACATGTACAATTCAGTGACATTGATTACATTCTTCGAGTTGTGCAACCATCCTCACCGTTCTTTTCCAAATGGTTCTCCCCTCATTAACATGAACATATTTTAGTGAATAGGCTAACTTATTTGGTTTAAAGACAGCTTCAGGGGATAGTTTTGGTTTAAGGATTAAGGTTTAAAGATTATCTCAAAGCAGCAGTCTCAGGGGTTCATCCAGCCTCAATGACTTCATAAAGTTTCGATTCCATGAGAATTTGGAGTTCTGTTCCACATTTTATCCTCTTTTGGTCAGGATTCTTCTATTGAATCTCTGATCAAAATGTTCAGTTACGGTAGCTAGTCACCATCCTGTTCTGGTCTCTTGGCAGGTGAGGCAGTTGTTCGTGGGGGCAATTAGGCATGCGTTACATTCTCTTTTCCTATATACCAAACTATGTGGATGGTATACATTTAGATTCTGCAACCAAGCTTACATGGAAAATTTTCAGAGGCTTGATTACGCATAGGCAAAATTTTTTTTTTATCCACCAGGGCCCTTGGCAGAGAGAGCCATGTTTCCTTGCCACTGCCCTGAATCAGTGACATGGAGCCAGTAGCCTTCGCAGATCCTTGGCTTTGTGAAGAGATCTTAAGACCTGTCCCACTGTGGGCATTAAAACTCCAGCCCTTATTGCAGGGGCCTGTAGATCTTCTAATGTTTCTAATTATGTGTTTTCCACTCTGGCTGTGAATTCCCTCTGGGCAATTCATTTCTTTTGTGTTTGGCTAAGTATTTAACAACCCCCCCCACCCCATTATTAGGTATGTTTTATCCAGGATTTTTATGTGTGACTCTTTTTCTTTTTTTCCTGAGAAGGCGTGACATTAGCTTAGCCACCATATTGCCGAAACTAGACGTTCCCTCTCATTTTTAAGCTATAGCTATTTGTTTTCTTTTTTAAACATAGTATGAAAAGGATTCTTGCACCTGGAAAGATTTAGTCCAAAAAAACTGAGGCTTCATTCCTTCATTTTAATATATACAGTCTTCCTACAATCTTCTGATCGAGATACTAGCACCTAGAGAAGATACAGAAAACTGGATCTGCTGTTTTCTGAAGGATCACTGTGGAGATACATCTTAAGAAGTTAGATATATCCAACTTTGCTGTAATTGCTCTGTTGCTTCACTTTGAATTTTGTATGCACTGATATATCAGCAGGATGAACAACACTGCAAGTTCTGCATCCAGGGAAGCCTCTCAGTCCTGGGCAACTCAGGACAGTTGGGCACTCTAATCTTGGGTCCCTTCTAGAGACCACAGAAATCCTTTAAAAATGTTCCTACTTTGTAGCTTCCTGGCTCAGGCCCCAACTGTGGTGGTATGTTCAGACTTCTTAGTTAGAATATGTTTTAAATATTTTCAGATAGCAAAGATAAGTATTAATCCATTTTCAAATATAGCCTTGAAGGGTCACAGTCCTGTTGAAGAGGAACAATGTAACTAACCATTGAGAAGTATGCTTGGGAATATCATCAGGATTTATTAAATTGTCTTCTGGGGGGACTGGTGGATTATACATTTAGAGGTATGTTCTAATACTATTATTGTGCCTGAGCTGAGAAACCCTCAAGAATGTACTTCACAATGGTTTTATTGTAGACATCTGTGAGGCAAAGCAGAGGGAAATGATAGCACACTCATTTACCAGTAATGCAAATCAAATGAGCTGGTAGCAACACAATTTCTTCTAACGCCTTTGCCCTTTTTTGTCTTGATTTGAACTAAACACATATGTATGTACTATAAATCCAGACTAGCTAGCAAATGAGGGCTGCTCCATCAGGATAAACATTTCACCTCAATAAATCATCACCGTGGGAGCAACGGAAACCCTGGCGTAGTGGTTAAGAGCTACGGCTGCTAACCAAAAGGTCGGCAGTTGGGATCTACCAGGCACTCCTTGGAAACTGTACGGGGTGGTTTTCCTGTGTCCTATAGGGTTGCTAGGAGTTGGAATCAACTTGACAGCAGTGGGTTTTGGTGTTGCTTGTGTTAAAAATCTCTTTAGCTCTACTGGCTGTGAAATTCCCATAGCAGCATGGGAGGGGAAGGTTGCTTACACAGGAGGAGCCTACACTGCAGTAACCTGTCTGCAAATCATAAACCTCTCCACTAGTAGCTTCTGAATTATCAATTAAAAAAAAAATTCTTAAATATTTGACCTCTGCAACTAATGTGGTCATCTGACTCCTTAATATACACGTACACACATACACTTTTCTTTCTGTTTTTTTTTTAAACCAATTTTATGGAAGTAATGATATCCTATTATTAATAGTGGTGTGGTGTAAACGGTTAATGTGTTTACCTGCTAACTGAAAGGTTGGTGGTTCAAGTCCACCGAGAGGTGCCTAGGAAGAAAGGCCTGGAGATCTCCTTAAAAAAAAAAATGAGCTGTGGAAAACCCTATGGAGCACAGTTCTACTTTAACACACATGGGGTTGCCATGAGTCAGAATCAGCTCAGTCGCAACTGGTATTACTAACAGTGCGTAATTCACAAAGTTAGGCAAAAGGAGGAGATACTTGAGAAAGGGAGGTAGAGTGACCAAAATGGTGGTAGGCTTGTTTTCAGCTTGTGAAAAACTGAAAGGACATTTAAAAGTGTGATGAGAGACACAAAGAATGTTCTTTGCCCAATTTTTTTCAGTTGTACCAGCAGTGAAACTCCAAATGTAGACTGCTCAGAAATTTTAAAAATATTTATTTTTTTCATACCTCAGTCTTTGGAAATCTGCCTTGTTGAGTCCAGTACTATGATTTGGATATGGTAAACTGTCATAATGTCTTATATGTTGGAGCAGCATTTTAATAATGATAAACTTTATGTTTTCTGAGCCGTTCTTTGTGTTGATTGCGGTTATGCCTTTGCAGATTTACCCCATTTTGAAAGTTTTTGTATGTTTGGGGTGGCACTAGTTTACTGTAATTATATTAACTGTAATTCTCTTCTTTTATAGATCTGTTCCTATAGAGCTATGGCTTTATGGCCTGAAGCTGAAAAGAAGTTTAAAGAGTACACTGTGACTCCCCTCCTTTGCCCCCCCTTACTGTGTTAAATACATACACATTTTTTAATATTGGAAGGATTAAGTTTCTAGAATTTTTAAGAGTAATTTTTACTGTACTTCCCAGTGGGGAGGTTGACTTACTAAATAGTTTAAATGTTCTCTGTGGTCTTCGAAGATGATGATTAAAAAAACATAACAAAATATTAGTATTGATATGTCTGTTTATTTGCCAATGAGGCTTCTATACTTTTTGAGGTATAGGCAATATCTGAAACATGAATAGTGCAAAATAGTGCAACTTTAGTTATTTTACATTAGTCTGCTAAATACATCTAATACAGTTTTATGTAGAATATGTCTTAGATTGAGAAAGTAGAAACACCTTTTTTAGAAAATAAAGCTTTATTAAGATCCTTTTATGGATTTACTGGTCTGTTCTCATTTGGACCATTTCCAAATGTAAAATATTACTTTCTTGAAATTGCTGTAGATTCTGCTATCAAGACCAGGTGGCATGTTGTTTTATAGCCATTTTACTTCTGATTTTTAATGCCGAAACTTGTAGAATGCCTTGAACTGATGATTTGTTTAACTCTCTACCTACTAATTGGACCAAGGCATAACTTTGTATTTTTATCTCTTTTCTCTTCCAGATTTTACTTCTGCTTCAATTAGTATGTGCCTTTAGCACAAGGGAGATGGTTTTGCTATCTGTTTTAGGATTTGCCTGCAAGACAAATATATTTTATTGCCACTTTTCTCAGTTGATCTAGTAGGATTTACATACGATGAGAAGAATAAGAAACCTAATTTTTAAGGTTTGGTAGTATAATTTTCTTCCTTATAATCAGAAAAAGGATTGCATTCATTTTGTTTCTAACGTGGCAGGTCATAAGCTATGCTTAACATATTTTCTTTCCTGTTTCTGCTGTTTATACCTTAACTTAAATAAGAATGGGCTGTACAATATTTTTTTCCCCATTTTAGTGCAGAATTTGAATTCGTTATAGATTGCTAGGATTTTCCTACCTTGACCATTAATGACATATTTTTCAGCCATCGGCAAGAGCTTGCTAATTTATAACTTCAACACCGGTAGAGATCATATGAAATTGACAAAAACAGTGCCAGGCCAGAAATGCCTTATATTGAGACTATTCTGAGTCATTTACTCGGAACACAGGTTTTCCATGAAGTGTTATGTCATTGGCAGATTAGAACCCCATTGCTTAAGTAAAACGTGTTAGCTATGGAGAAGCCCATTTATGGGGGGCTGTGAAAAAGCACAAGGAAATGAACCAGAATTTTTGTTTTCTCATCTGTACGATAACAATTCCTTGTGCACACTTGTTGTGAGAGCCGCTGTGATATACTATAGACAGTCCCAAAGTAGGTGCTCACCCTTATTTTTTTAATTTTTTTTCTTTCATCTGCCATTGTGTCATTATGTTTACATGTTCACAGTAACATGTTGGGATATAAAGTCACATCATGATGTTTTAAAACCTGTAGATGTGATAACATTTCACAGTCTTGAAAAGGGGCTTTTTAAACTGAAATTTCAGTTAATTTAAAAAGAATCCTGATTTGCTTGTACAAAGAGCTAGGGTTGTTGGGAAGGAAAATAAGGCAGCTCCTAACTTTGAAGTCCCAACTCCTAACTCCGCTGTGTCTCACACTGTCAAACAGTGAAGACGTCTGAGTGGAAATTCTAATGGTGAGAAACTGAAGCTTTTTCTTTCTGTAAGTGAGAAGAGTGGGGAGCAAGTGACCAGGATGTAGAGGAGGCAGGAACACCTTGCCAGTTCAAGTATCCCTTCCATAGATCCATTGACGACTCCTCAAGTGTGTGTCCCCTTGCCAATAAAGCACCCACAATCCGCTTTCTATGCTGTATTTTCCCTCACGGCACTCCCTACCTGACCAGTTCCTGCTTCTTGTCTGTGCTCTCCTCTTCCCGCCACCCCCATGTACATGCCTGAGGACCAAGCAGGTCTTGTGCAGTGTGCATCCTCAGTGGCTGGAACAGTGCCTGGCACAGAGTGGGTGCTCAGCAAATACTTTGTTAAAAGAGAGAACAAAAGAACAAAAGGAGAGATGTGATGTTGACAAGTGAGGAAGATGGAGGAAGACTGAAAGGCAGTGATGAAAAGAGTGAGCTCAGCTGTTAACCAAGAAGTCAGCAGTTTGAATCCACCAGCCTCTCTTTGGAAACCCTATGGTGCAGTTCTACGCTGTCCTATAAGGTTGCTATGAGTTGGAATTGACTGGACAACCATGGGTTTATACGTCATTTGGAGTATTAGAAAATTATTAGTACCGAAGGGGTTTTATTAGTGGGTTTGATTTTTTAAGTTATACTTGTACTGTTTGTATTATATTGGGAGGAGCCTAGGCATTGCTACATTGAAATTCATTGTTAGGTTCTTGCTAAGTGTTTCCTCACACAAAGGTAAATAAGGGTTGGAAAATCCTAGGAAACTTACCTTTGAAGATACTCTCATGAATTTCCAGCTCAGACGTGCAGCTTTTGGGGGCAGCGTTTGCAAGGTGATCTTGAGAGCAGCTGGGGAGACTATAATGGGGTCCAGCTGTGTACCCAGGGAACGCACCCTCTCAGTATAACATTAACCGGATAGACCCCTGCCCTCTCTGGTTTCCTTTGGGTCTTATGGGTCCCCGTGGTCTGTTGCATTGATCTTGCATTTTCAGGTTTTATAGCAATTCTAAACATGTGAGGGTACACATTTTCTCTTTGATGTGCCCTTTGATAGAAGCCAGAGGGCTTTACCTGTGCCTGCGTTTAATAATGATAGGGGGTCACATGCCCTGCAGCGGTGCATTCCCTGGGGAGGCTGGCTTAGTGTGTAGCTTTTATGGGAGTTCTTGATGGGCAGACTTTAATCAGGGGTGTTTCTTGTTTTATTTTTGAAAATAAAGTCTAGATATGTAGACCTGCTGGTATTTTGTTTTGCCTTTAATCACATCTTGTTCGATTGTGTTATTTGATAGCTAGGGGGGTGGCATGGGAACATACAAAGGACAAAAATAGCAATACTTTAACAATTATATATATATATATGAATATATAAAAACCCGTTGCTGTCAAGTCAATTCTGACTCATAGTGACCCTGCAGGACAGAGTAGAACTGCCCCATAGAGTTTCCAAGGAGCCACAGGTGGATCCCAACTGCTGACCTTTTGGTTAGCAGCTGAGCTCTTAACCACTGTGCCATATAGTACTTATAATTTCTCAAATTTTTTTTCCATATTTTATCTTTATATTGCCATAAGAAGGCCGTTACTGTATCCCCATTTTGTACATGGGGAAGTTGAGGCACACAAATCTCAGTGTGGATGGAACCTAAACTGGAAGTCAGATATTTTGATTTGCATACCACGGAGCCCTTACCACTAGATATGTGAAGAATTGCAAGGCAGTCTTGTCTGTGGACTCTTGGAAGGGATGAGGGAACAGTGGTTGTCTTTGCAGTGTGTGTAAATATAATCACAGACCCAAAGGTTCTTTACTGGGACCATCCATCCTACGCTGGAATTGCCTCTTCTGCAAGCTTGCAGTGTGCTAGGACAGGCTTTGTGTCGACATCTCCATTCTTTATATTATAAATGTAGGAAAGTAATGAAAGGACTGGACAAATTCATGTGCTTATGCCCAGCATTACTTACCAGAGGTCGTCACGTTATGGGTTCTTTCATCCTGTGGAGTTTCTTTGGCTTTCCTTGACCACCAGTCCTTCAAAAGAATGAGCTCCCTTGTGTTCTCACTTTTAATTTAGAAGGGCTTGGTTTGGAGCAGCTAAGCCCTAGTACCTCCACACAGCCCCTTAGAAGCCGTGGACTTAGCATAGGGCACCCGAGGTTTCGCCATGATGATGTGATGAGGACGATTATTAACTCTTTAACCCATCCTTAATCACATCATCAAAATTGACGGTCTTTATTGATGGCTCACTTCATGAAGTGAAAGCTGGGCAATTCCTTTTTGAAAATAACAATGGAAGCCTAAGGAATGTAGACAGTATGCTGCTCAAACTGACCCGCTTCCCTGAGCTTACTCCTGATTACTTTCTTATTTGTTTGAATTTGTTCGTGGGAGTAAACCCAACTTTGAAGTCATTCATTGGGGCAGACTCTGACTATTAAATGAGATAAAAATTTTGGAACATTTGCATCATAAGCAGATTTTATATTTTTGACAGCTGTTGTATTTAATCAGTCAGAATAAAACTTTCTTTTCTAAGCAGATAGGACATTGTATTCTATATATTTAGGCATAATAATATTGATTAGACATGACATTTATCAGACTAAGCAAAATGTGTTTGTGTTGTCTCAAGAAGGTTTTTTATTTTTAAACTTTGATGAACTCCATAATAAATCTTGGGAAGGGGAGCACATCCAAGTAGAATTTATAATTTTTTCCCAGGCATCGTAGATGTCCCAAGACAGCCGATGAGGACTGTAGTCAGTCACATGATAGCCATGAGCACACAGGCACCACTTACTAATTTTTTGATTATTGATCCCAGTTAATAAGTTGATGAATAGATTCCTCCTCACAAAGCAGTAGTGGCCATATTAGTAGAAAGCTCCTAATATGTACATACATATTGCATCTGTACATGTGTCTGTATTTTCATCTGCATATGTCAGAACAGCGACTTCAGAAACATCATTCCATTTCACTGCTTTTGTTGGGACTCAGAGTGCTTTTATTGCCCTGCTTCCTCCATTCTCTGCTTACTGAATCCTTTGTGCCAGTCAGAGTACTAAATACTGGGGCAGCAAAAGGTTAATGAGAAGAAGTCACTACCCTCAAGGCTGGATGCAAATACTTACTATCTAGCATTGAGGGTTAAAAGAGTTATATAGAAGACACTCTGGTAGCCCAGAAAATGGCTTACCTCTGCCTCAGAAAAGCAGTTGGAAGAAGTTTCCCGGAAAGCGTCATTTACAATCTAGTGGTTGTTTCATAGAATGTCTGTTTCAAGGGTACCCTTCTCGACATCGTTAGTTTTTATTAGTTATCACTGCTTCACACTCCTGTCAAAAATGTTTCCTGTTAATTTGAGCACGATTTTCCCCGTATTTTTTAAGCGGGTATTTTTTTCATTTAATTTCAGCTTCCTCCTGACTTTTAAACTTAATTTAAAAATATTTTTATCCAGATCTGATTTTGCAACTTTTAAAAAACTTTCCGAGTAGTCACCTTCTGACCCCTTTTCCTTTAGCTCTCCTCCTCCCCTCTGTCAGGGCCACCTCCCCTTCCTTGGAGCCCCCACATAATGCTATTCCTTTTCAGTCCAGCCATCTGCCTGTTTTAGCCTCTTCTTCACTCTCTCTGTTTCTTCTATATAGATTTCCCCATATGTCTGCTTCTTCCTTTATCCGCAAGTCCAGACACTCCTCTATAGCTTTCTTACCGCCCCATCCTGGTGTCCCGTCTGTTCATAAATAACTCTTTCATCCGCTTTGGAGCCCCAACCCCCACTCTTTCTAAAAAGAGTGTGCAAATAGACCTAAAGCGCAGGGCGCCAAGATGCACGGCATCATTTGGATTACGAATTGACTCCTTCCCATCACCTGTTTTGTTCCCCATTCGTCAGTGCTCGCCTGCTTTCTACAGTCTCCACAATTTCTACTCAATTTTTGGACAGTAACGGATGAAAGTTATTTACTGTCTTCCTGACAAAGTTTTTGCCTCTTCCTCGCAGACCATTTTGCCCTAACCAGTTACTCAGTCTTTTCTGTGCTGCCTAGCGGCTGCTATTCTTGGAATAATCACGTTTGCACCTTTTGTTCTTCAGAAATTAATGTAATATGTTAGAAACAGCAGTCTCCTTCCCGGGTGCTTGGCAACCCGAAACTCTGTGGATAAGTTCTTTTTAGGTCTGAGTTCTAGAATATGTGCCACAAAAGGAGCATCACAGAATAACCTGCAGAAATGGCAATATTTAGGACTATAGAATGTTCTAGATGTTTAAAATGTTATGTGGCCTCTTCCTTAGCCTTGTGTACTAGAGTGACAGTCTCCCTTTTCTCTATTGAAGAGTAAACGTTGGCAATTTACTTCCCTTTAGAAATGTGCTGCTGTAGCCATCACAAAGTTGTTAGTGTTTTTCTTTACTAGTGTCAGTGATAGTTTTACTCCCAGAGTCCCTGCAGGGATTTAGCTCAGCAGGAAGTAGGTCTTGGTAAGAGTGCCTTGAAAATTGATCTAAAGTGATAAAAGCTAACTATATTATTCCCTTTCTGTGGAAAAGAAATCGGAGGTATAACTAAGTTGATTATGTGGTATTAACTAATGAGGACGAATAGTAAGAAGTTAGGCTATGGTTAGAAAAAAAAAAAAACCTCATTCATATTCATTCTCTTTCTTTTTCTTTCACTATATAGAGAAAAGAAGTTAGGGACTGAAATGATCCATACTACATTTTAGTAAGGGCAGAATGTCCTGGTAAAAATAAAAGATGGAACTGTTTACTCCTGAGATGCCGATAAAATCTAAACCCTTGCTCTCCTGGAGCTCTCAGGGAGCGAAGTATTTTACCAGGATCAAAATCAAAACGAGGCCTTTAGTTTTAAACGTTGTCATAACTTTCTAAAAAGAGTTCAAGAAAGAGGTTTTAACTGCAATAGGGACCCAGAACCAAATGAAAGAAATGTAAAAAGTGTCTTAGAAAAGGCACTGAAAACAACAACCGCAGAAACAACAAACAGCACATGTTGCTGAGTCAGATTCTCATTGGAATTTCAGGTCAGTCAATACTGAGGAAATATAGCTGACATTCTTGTAGAAATTTAGTATAGGGTCAGAAACTTTCCTTTAATGACACTAATACCCATTATGTTAACTCCTTTTGCTGTTGAATTTCTGTGGATTTCCGATCATTAGATATGCACAGATCCAGATTTGTGGCTTAAGTATATTTTTACTTTTACATCTCGTCAAAAGTGTATTCTCAGCATGTCTTAGACTACGGTGAGGTTAAAAAATCACTAATTTAAAAACAGTTGCTGGTTATGAACAAAGTTTCAGTTGCAGAGTATTTCCAGATTTGAGTGACCTGATAAATACACTGTGTATTACAGGTACCTCTGGGCTGTGCACTAAATAGGGATGGATTGGATTTTGATGGCGGTACTGAAATGCGTATTATAGAAGGATGAAGTTTTAAATTTTATTGAATGAAATTGTTTTCTTACCCGTCGCAAATCACTTACCGAAAATTAGACACCAAAAACCTTAGTAATAACCATCCTCCAGAGCATTTATTCTTTAAATGTGCACAGAATGCATTCATTTTGCAGCTCATAGAGAAGGCATTTTCTAGCATTTTGTGGAGAAAGCTCTCTTGAGGAGCTGCAGTGGTAGGAGAAGCAGCCATCTTGTGTGACAGATTTTTCAACTTTTACCCTCTCCCTCCTTGCTAACTAGAATCACATGGCCATATACTCTTGCTTTCTTTTGTAAATAAATTTCTAAAGATTCAGCAGGCTAGTTTCAAGGTTACTTTTAAGCTGGTACAAATACCTTAGCTATTGCTTCTTCATGTTTTCCCAAGTTGGCTGTAGTCTGTGGGAGCTTCATTAAGTTCAGGCTCAGTGCAGTTGGTTTACACTGAGGGTATGTCTGTACTTAACATTTTTATAACAAAATACATTGTGGCCTGCTTTTCTTTCTTTTTTATTTCTGGTTTTACTTTTATCTTGGTAGTCAGAATCCTTGGGGGAAGGCAAAAAGGATCGCTCTTCAACAACTACATTTCATTCATTTAATGTCTTCATTGAGTGCTTCTCATGTGCAAGGTATTATGCTTTTTAATTGCTAGTATCCTGAACATTTAAAGGAAAAACTACCTCATACATTAATGTGTCCTTGGAGCACCACCTGGGTGAATTTGTATCAAGCTCTGTAGGATGATGAATTCCAGCCACTGCTGGTGTTTGTAGACCTTGGTGGAGCCAGAGATGTGGTATCTGCTGCCTCAGTATTTCCCATTTTTGGAAATTATGCATATGTACTCACATAAACAATTTCATAATATTTTTCTTTCTGAAGAGAAAACAGTAATGTTGTGGCTTCACTTCAGAACAGAGGAGGATATCTCCAGATCCTCTTGCTGTTAAGGCATCCTCAATCTCTGCTCACTTGATTTAGGTGAAACCCTATTTGACCCAGAGGATGGCGGTAAATCCAGTATTGCAACCTTGTAGACATGTATGTGATGGTAGCATTAGTTGTAAGCTCAGGTCCACTTTAAGAGTTCATGGTAGAGTGAGGGGAACCACTGTGTTTGACTCTGAAGCCTACTAAGCAGAAGGAGGGACAGATGCCTGAGGTAAAGCACTTTTCCACTTTGTACTTTTTGCTAATTTGATGTTTAATAAGGAAAGCATGTCTGAGAGGTACAGTTTTACCTTGTGTGGGCTCCTACCATGAGAGATATCTGTTGACACCACCTGGAATAGTTTGGCTCCAGCATAACCTTAGTGCAGTGAACCTGGAGCAGGATTCTTGACTTGGGGTTCTTGGAGGGAAACTCTCATTGCCGTCGAATTGTTTTCAACTCATAACGACCCTATAGGACAGAGTAGAACTGCCCCATAGTGTTTCCAAGGAGCAGCTGGTGGAGTCAAACTGCTAGTCTTTTGGTTAGCAGTCGAGCACTTAACCACTGTGCCACCAGGCCTCCTCATGGAGGGAGAAGGTCCCTAAATATAAAAGCACACCTTTATGTTTTGGGGAGAGAGTCTGTGGAATTTATCAAATTCTCTAGAAAATGCTGTGGCTCAATAAAGGTTAAGGATACTACCGTTGAAGACTTTATCAGGGTCTGGTTTAGGGTTAGAAATGGCCCCAAAATTTGGGATGTTGTTCTTAATTAATCTGGAAGCAACTCAGTGTATGAGGGTCCACACTGCCTATTCCCAGGATGGCTCAAAAGATTTTATATTGAAAATCCCTAGGCTCTCTGTAACATAGAACATTTTCTGGGATCTGTCCTTTTTGGGTCCTTGGGCCTTTCATTGACAGAGAATTACCCAACACTAATCTGGCCCCACAGATAGGATATAAAATAGGCTCCATGCAGAGAAGGCTTTACCCGACCAGCCAGTGAGCATTCAGTGCTTTGTTAACCCACGATCCCTTATTAGGTAAGTGTGATGTTTGAAATAGAAGTGAATTTTTTGTTTTGTATTTCCTGAAGCGGGCACATTTCTTTCCTTTTTGTTGTTCTGTAGATACATTGTTGAGACTCATGGTACTCCAAAGACAGAACAGGGCTACTCCTGACACACAAAAATGTTGCATAACTGGTTGATAAAGATATCTACAAATGATGCTGTAAGTGGTTACGTGATGCCCATGCTAACATCTATTAAAAAAAAAAAAAACAAAACCTGTTGCTGTCAAGTTGATTCTGACTCGTAGCTACCCTGTAGGACAGAGCAGAACTGCCCCGTAGGGTTGTCAAGGAGTACCTGGTGGATTCCAGCTGCCGATCTTTTGGTTAGCAGCCGAACTCTTAACCACTAAACCACAAGGATTTCCAACATCTGTAAAGGACACACAAATCCTAGAACAGAAACCCATGGCCCAGGAGTCTTGACAGTGGTTTCAAGGAAATGTGTTTACAAATAATTATTATTGATAATAATGGTCATCAGCTCATTTTCTCTTTCTTCTCCCATGAAACTGGGTTAAGCCTCATTGTAGAGGAAGGCCCACGTTGACTGCCTGTGCAGCTCTTGAGTCAAAGTGGAAATGAACTGAGTTGTCCCATCTCTGTATAAATGAGAGCTGTTCACTACAGGTACGTGCTTTGGACTAGCAGCCTAGGAATTGGGATCATTGTTAATCTAACAAGTCCTAGCCTTTTTAATCATATAGTTTAATAGGGAGGTTGCAGAGTAGGGCCTTTTCTTTGGTCTCTGGTGACAAAAAATAGCTGGGTTGGAGTTCATTTCTTTGTGACTTCACTGTGCCTCATTTTCATATCTGTAAAATGGGGTCAATTATATCTATTTTGGAGAGTCGTATTGAAGATTAAGTAAGATAATATATTTGAGATTTCTGCCACAAAGAATGCTTTAAAATTTACTTTTTCATACTACTGTATGTATATCAAAGTAAAGTTGAAGAATCCAGAATCTCTACTCTCTAATCTTTAATTTAGAATGTGGCATTTCTTTGTTATGGGTAGTAGAGTATTTTTTCTTCATAGAGGGTCATTGACCTTCAAGGGAAAAAAAAAAAATCAAATGTTACATGGGGAAAAAGCAAGGCCATTTAATTAAGTTTTTTGTTTGTTTTTAATATAGAGATTTAAAATGTAAACTCACCTGATTTGGAATTAATCAGAGCATTAAGAGCTGTGTAGCAAATACAAGAGATATTTAAAAACTATAACTAGGTCTGACATAATAGTTAAGAAAGTTGGCTTTATAAGCAAATTAAAGGGAGATGGTTTGCCTTAGAAAAGACAGAGAAGAGGAGGAAAGGGGGTTTGGCAGATGTTCAGAAGAAAGGTGAAGACATAACACATGCTTAAAAGTAGGAAGGAAGAGGTGGAGGGAGACTTAGGAAGAGAAAAGGGAAAAAAAAGGACTGAGAAAGGTGAAAGAAGATGGGCTGGAGTAGTTTTGAAGCCTTAATTAACTGATCTTGTCACACCCAGCTGTTCATTTGAGTTGTGGGCCTCAGAGTATTATGCCTTTTTATCACTGTCTTTTGAAATGCTAATTAAATAATTGACCATTGTTCACAGCTCTTTGGTTAACTTTTTATTCTTAAACTTTTAGAGAGTAGTCTTTGAATGGGATACTCACAGCAGCACACCAGATGGGAAGTTATTCTCTGGCCTGTAGTTGTCAAATGACCACCCTAGCAGTGCTTGGGGTATATGAAATCAAGCTGAGAGCCAAAGCTAGCCCCAGGGGTGGCTGGCACACTTCCTGTACTAGGCCTCCATCAGCAGGTTTTTATTTTGTAATGGTGGACAGGAGCTGGGAGAGTGGGCTGCCTTTTTATAAAGATTCTTCAGATTTATTCTAATCAATAATGCCTCTTTTTGACCACAGAAAGCTTGTTTGAAGGGCATCAACACATGATTAGCAGCACATCTTTAGTTTCCCATAGAACTCAGTTGGAAGTGTAATATTTGAAGAATACGCCATTCTTCTACTACTTGTTTTTTTTTTTAACAAAAATTAAATGCGATATTGTATGTGAAAACATCTTGCGTAGTATTACACAGTATTATCCTCGCAAATGTGGTATCGTTGTTAGTTGCTTTGGAGTTGATTCCAGCTCACGGCAACCTCATGTGTGCAGAGTAGAACTGCTCCATAGGGTTTTCGAGGCTGCAGTGACTTTTAGGAAGCAGATATCCAGGCCTGTCTTCCGAGGTGCCTCTGGGGGGATTCGAACCAGCAGCCTTTCAGCTAATAGTCCAGCACTTAACTGTTTGTGCCATCTGTAAGATATTATTATAGGTAGTTATTAAAAAATACCAAACCAGAACCCGTTGCATCAATCACAACTCATAGTGACCCTATAGGACAGAGTACAACAGCTACATAGGGTTTCCAAGGAGCAGCTGGTGGATTCAAACTGCAGACCTTTTGGTTGGCAGCTGTAGCTCTTAACCACTGCCCCACCAGGGCTCCTTAAGAAATACCAGGTACCGGCTAGCAGCAATATAGCTTGACCAACAGGACATGATCCAACAGAAGAGATGTCTGTTTTACATGTTTTCTATCACATACTCAACCTGTTGTCATGGAACTATACTAAGTCACCTCATTGTGTTGTTACTGCCTTTGAGTTGACCCTGACACTGTTGTTGTTGTTAGGTGCCACCAAGTCTGTTCCTACTCACAGCGACCCTCTGCACAACAGAACGAAACACTGCCTGATCCTGCACCATCCTTACAGTTGTTGTCATGCTTGAGCCCATTGTTGCAGCCACTGTGTCAGTCCACTTTGTTGAGGGGCTTCCTCTTTTCCGCTGACCCTGTACTTTACCAAGCACGATGTCTTTCTCTAGGGACTGATCCCTCCCGATGACATGTCCAAAGGATGTAAGAGGCAGTCTTGCCATCCCTGTTTCTAAGGAACATTCTGGTTGTGCTCTAGTTGTGCTCTATTATATTTATCTAGAGGCAGCTAAATAACGTGTCTGACCTTTTCTAGGTAAACATTAAAATTATTAAATCTGGATATGTTAAAGATTTCTGTGATGTCTTTTACATTTTCAGTTAATATTTGCACACAAAATTTCAGATGGCTTCATGAAAATAACTGACCCTTACTCAATTATGGTCCTAAAACAATAGAAGTGTTGATGGCAATGGTCATTTTAAGTTTAGGTGAACTGAAATTTTGTTTGAGAGGCATGACGTCAGGAAGAATCCTTTCCGTGGAGGCTATTTTTCAAAAATAAAAATCATTTTTTTGTAAAGGAGATACATGTACATTGTGGAACATTTTGAATACTAAAAAATGTGGATGTAAAAATTAAAATAACCTCAAATAGTTACCCTAACAGTTGATTGTTTTGCCTTGTAGTCTTTATATACACACAGTTCTAAATATGTGTGCAATTTTAGGTTATTTAAATGAACCTGTATTGATGGTTATATAATCTTTTTCTATATTTTTATATTTATGTTTTCTTTTAAAATTGATTGAAACATCAGAAATATGTATACTTTATTGTTCCTTGGATTTGTTTAAGTACTTTTATAGTTTTCCTGTTTTCTAATTTTTTAGTATACTTTAAAAAAAATTCATTATTCTTTTGGCTTTTCTTGGATCTGTTTTGTAGGCATCATTTCTCTTGAGTTGACCATTCCATTGAATTCTTTCATTCTTTTTGTTTTCTGGATTATGAATCTGTCAGCCTGTGAATTTGTCTGTATCCCATGTGTTTTGTTGATATGTAATATTTTCATTGCTATTAAAAAAATTTTTTTTCTTTTATTAGTGTCTAGTTTTTTTTTTTTTTTTTTTTTACTAATAGTTTGCTTTTCTCTTTAATGTGATAGCTAATTTGGAATGTAATTAGAATTTTTAAGTAGAATATTTCCACTTTTATTGCAGCATGGTCAGTAAAGCAGTAGTGTAGTTCCTGCTTCTTAAAAGTTACTACACTCTTCTGTGTATCTTAATAAATGATAATTTGGGGAAATTTCCTAGGAATAGTTTGAACTTAAGGTTTAGTCTCTGTAGTGTACATTTTAATTAAAAATTTTTTTACTTAATGGAATCCCTTTAAGACCTAGAAAGATGTTAAATACTTTACCAAAATGATATTTCTGTTATTTTTCACGTATAATGATTCATAATAGTTTTATATTTATGATAGAGTATATTTCCATCTTTGATCTTCAGTATACTATTAGCTGGAATCAACTCGATGACAATGGGTTTGGTTTGGTTTACTCTCTATTTTTATTTTCTCTTTGTTCTTTTTCTTTGTATTTTAAAGAATGCTTCAAGTTTGATATCTACATCACTGACACACATTCTGCAGTTTTGTGCAGATTTTTAATTTTGTCAATGCATTTTTAGTTTTCTTACATTGCTTCTTGTTATATCCATCTATCTTTACATCTCTTCCCACATCTTTTGTCTTTGCTGGTATTTTATAGAGATATTCCATTTTATATACTCGTCAAACATGTTATTTTTAAAATCTCTTTTTTGTAGGGTGCAAATGGTTTTTAAAATCTAGTTTCCCTCTGAATTGTGAGTGCATACTCTTCTTCTGTATTTTATTGTGGAGTTTTTTTTATTCTCATGACACATTTTTAACAAGTTGAACTCTAGCAAGCTCCAAACCATCCTTCTATATTCTCCTCTGGTATTCTGGGATAAACTACCAGTGTCATTACCGGTTACTATTGAATCGACTCTGACTCATGGCAAGTGTGTGTGTGTCAGGATAGAACTGTGTGCTGTAGGGTTATCAATCACTGATTTTTTGGAAGTAGATTGCCAGACTTTTCTTCTAAGACGCCTCTGGATGAACTCAGACCTTCAACACTTACATTAGCAGACTACATTTATTCTTTCAAACTGGCTTCCATGCTAGCCTCTGTCATTAGGGGGCACTAGAGGAGGAAGAAGGGCTTCTTAGCTTTTCCCGTCTTGTCCTCATTGCTCTGGCAGGTTCAGTTGTTTTGTTTTCAGTTTTTTTTCCCCCAGATTCCTAAAGTCAGCCTCATTAGAGATACCAGTACCTACCTGCTGACACTTCCTCCTTATTACTTCTCCTTTGAGCTTCCAGGTTCTGTGAAAACCCAACCTCTTATTTTGTTTCCCCAGCCCTAGGGATGGTAGCCATTTCCATTTGATTGCTTATTGTTGTTAGGTGCCGTCAAGTCAATGTTGACTCACAGCCACCCCATGTGACAGCGTAGTACTGTCCTATAGGGTTTTCGAATCTATAGCCTTTTGGGAGCAGATCACCAGGTCTTTTTCCCATGGAGTAGGTTCTAACCGACAGCCTTTTACTTAGGGATGTCTTTTCTCAAATTTAAAGCCAGAGGCCTTCTGCTTTCCTAGAAATTTACAGCCTGGGAAACCGTGTGGGGTCTCTGTGATTTGGAATCGACTTGATGGGTGTAGGTTTGGGTTGGTTTGGGTAAAGCCAGAGAACTGTGGATGTGTGTTGCTTAAGCCACTCATCTACCCATACTGGTTCAGGAGGCCAGCAGTCTTCTACTAGTTAGCCTTTAGAAGCTTCCTTTAAAAACAGGACTTTTGGAAGACGGTGACAATGTCTTGATACCTCATATTTTTAAGAAAAATTTCTATCTAGATGCTTATTGTTTTAAATAAATTGTGTCTCATAACTGCTGTGTGTGTTGCACTTTATCACGGGTAAAAAGCTTATTAAAATAACCTGCATCTTTTAGGGCAGTGGTGCGTGGCCTGGGCAAATGGCACATGGCCTTCATCAGTCAGCTCTCAGTGGGGAAGCTGGAGAAATAAAATGGAGATGAGAGAAAGCCAACAGTTCGGGTCTGGTTTTCTTGGAAGGATGGGGTAGGGAGGGGAGATGTGGAAGAAACAAGGTTTTTATATTACGAAATTCAGCTGAATGTGTACGGTTTGCTTTTGGTGTTGCAAGGCAGTAAAGAGGCTTCTTGATGTCTATATATAAGGTCATTGCTGTGCATGATATGTAAATCAAAGTGTTATTCTTTACTAGAATTTAGAAGATAACATTTACATAACATGCTTTTAAGGTAATGAGTTAAGTTCATTATTTCTTTATTACTGTAACTGCTCCAAGAAAGTTATTTCCATACTAAAAATACTCTCTTCTGCTTGAATCTGATTTGTCATAATTTTTGCATGATGTTGTAATCTATTGTTAGGAAATGATAATTCCATTTATTTTTGTTTCATGAGAATTGTTAACCAGCTGTTTCAGTCTCTCCAAATAAACTTGCTTCCAGAAGTCCTAGTAAGTAGCGATGCTGATAGATAGGAGTGTCGCCATTTTTTTTGACCCTGTCTGTCTTGTCAGTAGGACATAGTGCAGAAGCCAAATAATAAATTTAAGAAAAGAAAAGATACAGTGACTTAGATATTTCACAAACTACATAATTAGAGCCTGAATTTTGAAGAATAGACTGAATTAAGAAATGTCACAAATCCTATAATGTCTTAAGGAACACATTAATTTCAGGGGGAAGTCTTTTTACATAAATCCTATGGTTGACGGGCAATAAGAATAAAACTATGGCGCAATATCAAAAAATTATGATTCTTGCCTAATGAATGGAAGGCTTTCCTCTGTTGTTCTTAACCTACATACCACTGTCTTTGTGTATTGTTTCTTTGACCAGTTCTTTGCTTATAGCTAAAGCTGTGTGTTTCTGTTAAAAAGTTGTGTCTTCGTTTATAAATTCACAGAATATGCTTTTCAGGGAAAAAAAATGTAACTCAATCAGCTTTGCATGGTTGACATAATGTGATAGTCTCATATTTACTATGTGGTTAACAAGAAATAACTGTTACCAACAAAAATCAGAGAATTTAAAAACAACGAACATTTTGCTTGGAGCCTATGTATATCTCTGTATAAATACATATAGACATCTATAAACATCATCGATCCTACTCATGTGCACATGCCATATATATGTGGATGTGGGATGATACTTGTTTTTATATATACATATCTATATTTATATAGCTGAAGAAGTGAAACATATTGCTTTTTATTTAAATGACTCAATGCGTTTATAGACAAGCTGTATTTGTCAGTACTTTATCGATGGTAGGAAGATTAGGTAATGCTGATAATTTGGCCTTCTGAAGGCCAAAATTTGACAGGGTAAGTTGATCCCTAGGGACATTCCTGTGATACTGTGTCCTTTCATTGGCTAGAGAATCTCTAGGAAAATTGTTATTGTTTGACAAATAAGAATTCACATTAAATAATGTGATAGATTCGAATTATTTGTTTATGATGTTGCTTTCAGTTGTTTCTGAGTGTGTGTGTGGGGGTGGCTTTAGGGAATGGAAAAAGTGGAGGATGAGAAGATTTGTACAGCGCTAAACTGAATTTTCAGTTCTCTGCTAAAGTATAAGGAGCCCTGGTGGTGCAGTGGTTAAACACTCAGCTGCCAAACAAAAGGTCAGCGGTTTGAACCCACCAGCCGCTCCGCGGGAGAAAGCTGTGGCAGTCTGCTTCTGTAAAGATTTACAGCCATAGAAACCCTATGGGCCAGTTCTAGCCTGTCCTATAGGGTCACTATGAGTCAGAATCAACTGGGCAGCACTGGGTTTTGGTAAAGTGTAGAGGAAGAAAACAAAGCCCTTAATTCCTTTCTTTTCAGAATCATTTGCTAACCATAGTCCATATTTTATTTATTTCCTGTAGAGTATTATTAACAGCTTGCCTTTGTAGTTGGGAAATGACACCTGGGTTTTCTCAGGTTCTTTATTTACGGCATCAATGGGGACTGTTGCTAATTAACCATAGAGTTGGAGATGAGGATACACATGTACTAAGCAGGAAAATTACGAGAAGATCACGAAGGCCCTCCAGTATCTCAGCTCAAGTGAAACATGTGTACAGTAACACCACTCTTTCTCCTGGCTAATCATTACTCCATATTAATAATTTATGAAGTTTTTTTTTTTTTTAATTTTAGGCTCTGAAATAATAATTATTTTTTAATAAATATCTTGCATTTTCCAAAGTACCTCAGGGATAGTTTCAAATCCCATGTATTTTAAAGCTGAGGTAATCAAGACAGTGGGAGCAGTGGTTTCTCTGCATCAGAACACATCTTAACCTCTCAAGCTTGAAGATCCTGTTGCGAGTCTGAGGTTGTTAATAATGTTGCTCATATAATTTACTTTCATAGTGTCCTGTTTCGTCCGTACCATCTTTCCTTTTTTTTCCTTTGTGCTGAAAATTGTTAAAGAGCTCTGACTAGTATCATTCAAATAATACTGTGGTGAGTTTAGGTTGAATGTTTGCTCTTCCTTTTATTATCTTTAACTTTGGCATGTTTGGATGTGTGTAAATAGGTAGTAATAAGACCCATTGCCATCAAGTCGATTCCGACTCATAGTGACCTGGTGGGACAGAGTAGAACTGCCCAGTAAGGTTTCCAAGGCTGTAAATCATTACAGAAGCCGACTGCCACGTCTTTCTTCTGTGGAGTGGCTGGTGGGTCCAACTGCCAACCTTTTGGTTAGCAGCTCAGTGCTTAACCACTGCACCACCAGGACTCCTTATTAAGTAGTAATACGGAGACTCAAATCCTCATTTTCAAGATGCTATGGTGACATTTCTGTTTTTTAAAAAATGTTGGATAGTTGTGAGAAACACGAAACCACAAATTGGGGAGCCCGCCATATTTCTTTTTTCTCTTTCAGGTTTTACGCACTCAAACAGATTTATAGCAAAAAGTAACAAAATAACTACTTAATACTATTTATATTACCCAGTCAAATTTTAATTTTTGTCACTGTACTTACATACATGTTCACAAATTGTTTTTATGTTTTTGGGTTATTCAGGCCTTCCTTCACTTGATTATAATTTATAAGAAACACAGTTTTGTTGGACCATTAAAAATAATTAAGCGGGCTGTCTCTTTGGGGGGAGAGTAATTGGGAGTATGTAGCAAGGTGTATGTAAGTTTTTATGTGAGAGACTGACTTGATTTGTAAACTTTCACTTAAAGCACAATAAAAATTATTAAAAAAATAATTAAAACATAATTTTATCTGGTATTTACATACTTTTTGTGTTCATTTTCTTTTATCATCTTTTTATATACATAATATCATGTTTTCCCATAGTTCACATTCTATACATTTTTCTGTATGATTTGATTCCCTTACCTTTTTTTTGGAAGTAATTTTAGACTTAGAGAAAAGTTGTAAAACTAGTTCAGAGTGTTCCTGTATACCCTTTACCCAGCTTCCTTTAACGTTAATATCTTACATAACCATAAAATAATAGTCTATAATTTTTAATGACTAAACTGTTCAACTTGCCATCATTTATTAAGTCTCTCTTACATTGTTGATCATTTTGGTTATTTTCATAACTTTCTACAAATTAACTGTTCTTTTTTTTTTTAAGTCATGTTGTCTGGTTTTTATCGCTCTTGTTCTTGCCAACTGCCTTATAACAATTTTTAAAAAGATTTTTTGTGAAATTTTAGAAAGTTAGGTCATATGGATCAGTTCTTCCAGCTTCCTGGAGAAGGATGATCAGTAGGCCTGTTTCAGCCTAGGTATTTTTTATTTTTTAGGGGAATGGAAAAGTTGAGCGAAACTCATCAACATTAATGCTTGAGCCCAATCAATCACTCAATCACCTCCCCCCAATGCATAAAATACCTTATATAATCATCATAGTCTAGAATTTTTAATTACTATTTAAATTGTTCAAGTTGTCATCATTTATTTCATTCTCTCCTAAGTTGTTGACAAGGTTATGTTTTTGTGAGCCTCTGGTAAGGCTTTCATCACAGATCAGTACGTATCCTGTTTTTTTTTTTTTTTTTTTTAATGTGTTTCTCTTTAAAGAACAGAAAGAAACCAAACTCGCTGCTGTCAAGTCGATTCCGACTCACAGTGACCCCAAAGGACAGAGTAGAACTGTCCTGTAGAGCTTCCAAGCAGTGCGTGGTGGGTTTGAATTGCCAACCTTTGGTTAGCAGCCATAGCTATGCCACCAGGGTTTCCATCTGTTTAAGGACACCTTATTTAATATGTATTGTTGATTCATTAACGTTTAACCCTCAAGACCAACAGCACTGTAACTCAAGCCTGAAATGAACCTTATCTAACACAAATCAAAGCCTTCTTGCATTTAGGAACACTCGACAGATCTTGAGCAGTACGCCTGGAGGTAATTTTAAACAGTGAAATCACCAACAAAAAGCACAAAAATCCAAAAAATGTTGGCACTAAATAGAACATTGAGCAGGACACTTATTTATGGTATGAGAGTTGAAACAAGAAGGCAAAGAGTCGCTTTGTTCGACCTCAGCTGGAAATACGAGTGTTGGTGACTCAATTTTTTTTGCCACTTTTGCGTGTCTGGGAACGATCGCAAGAGCGCCGAAAGAATTGATTCAGTATTACAAGTAAATTTTAGCCAATAGGTGAATTCCAAAATACAGAATCTGCAAATAATGAGGATATACTGCATCTGTTGCTTCATTGCAAACAATACTCAAACTTTTGGCATTAAGTACTTACCATTACATATTTGTTCATAATCTTGTAGTTCAGCAGTTTGAGCTAAGCTCAGCTGGGTGGTTTGTTTGTTTGCGTGTCTCACCTGATGTTACTCACCCATGTAGATATGTGAGCTGTCTATAATGTACAGTCAGTCACCTGGCAGATGTGATGGAGGGGCTGGTTGGTCTAGAGGGCCAGCGGTTGGATTGGCTCACTTCTGCTCCGTGTGGCCTCATCCTCCAGAGGCTCGCTTAGGCTTCTTCATTCACATCATGGTGTTGGAGCAACCAGCAGCAAAAGAGAGCAAGATCCAGTGAGCAGGTGCTTTTCGACCTCTTTTTACGTCATGCTTGCTGATGTTGTGTGGGCCAAAAGCAATTCATACAGCCCAACTTAGAGTCAGGATGGCAGGAGGACTCCACAAATGCATGGGATTGGGAGATAGGATTCATTGGGGGCTGTTATTAGAACAGTCTACCGCAAGGCTGTACCTTTTAAGAATTCAGCCGTTTCTCAAAGCCTCTACTGCTGGTACTTTGTAGCATTCATGTAATAGTCTTTAACCGGGCTGCCATTGACCCTGTTGTTGTTGTTAGGTGCTGTTGGGTTGCTCTTTACTCATAGCAATCCCATGTGACAGAGTAGAACTGCCCCATAGGGTTTCTTAAACTGTGGTCTTTATAGGGGAAACCCTGGTGGTGTATTGGTTAAGTCCTATAGCTGTTAACCCAAAGATCAGCAGTTCAAATCACCAGGTGCTCCTTGGAAACTCTGTGGGGCAGTTCCACTCTGTCCTGTAGGGTCACTATGAGTTGGAATTGACTCGATGGCAACGGGTTTGGTTTGGTTTGGTTTGAATGTTTTTCCAGGAGCAGACCCTCAGGTCTTTTTACCCATGGAGTGGTGGTGGGCTTGAACCCCTGACCTTTGGATTAGCACCCTAGGGCTTACAGAACCTTTTCAAATTTGTCGTTTGTCACCATCCTTCTATGGAAACTTCTTTTAAAGCCAGCTTGACTTTTTAATAACCAAGTCTAATTTGCTAGTCTCAGTCTTTATTATCTTCCTTTTCCTACTTCATGTGGTATATTCCCATGAGTCTTTCTCCCTCTTTCTGCTGAATCACCAGCCTCCTCTTCTCTCCTGGTTCTTCAGCACTTAAATGTGCTCAAGTCTTTCTCATCTTAAAATTGAACACACACACCACAAAACCAACCTACTGAGACTAAGCTACCTCCTCATTTAATTCTTTCCCCTTTTCACAGTCATGTTTTCTCATGCCCCATTCTCTGTGTAATGTACTATGATTTGGTTTCACTCCACAACACTCTCCAAAAACTCTGCCTTCAGTTTGTCAGTGACATCAGGTCAAATTGGCATGCTTTGGCCGCGCTGTTGCTGACCATATCCTTCCATCACGCCTACTTGCCTTTCAAAACTCAGCTAAGGGCCATCTCTTCTGCAGAGCTATTCTTAAACCCTTGAGACTAATATGGTTGCTCCTGGTATTAATCCTCTTGTTCCCTGGTGCCTATGTTGACCCTAATAGTTACCACACCTGCTTAGGTGCATAATCTTCTTGATTGTACTGTGTTTTTATTGAAAGATCAGGATCATACCTGTAGAGCTTGTGTCCTAGCTGCATTCCTACACCTACCTCAGTGGCTGTTGTTGTTACGTGCTGTCTAGTCAGTTACAACTCATAGCAACCCTAAGTACGATGAACGAAACATTGCCCAGTCCCACGCCGTCCTCACAGTTGTTGCTATGTTTGAACCCATTGTTATAGCCACTAGGTCAGTACATCTTGTTAAGGTCTTCCTCTTTTGTGCTGATCCTCTGCTGTACCACACATGATGTCTTTCTCCAGGGACTGGTCCCTCCTGATAACATGTCCAAAGTACACGAGTCAAAGTCTTGTCATCCTTGTTTCTGTGGAGCATTCTGGCTGTACTTCTTCCAAGACAGATTTGTTTGTTCTTCTGGCAGTCCCTGGTATATTTCAGTTTTCTTCTCCAATACCATAATTCAAATGCATCAGTTTGTCTTTGGTCTTGTCCAGCTTTTGCATGTATGTGGGGCAATTGAAAATACCATGGCTTGGGTCAGGGGCACCTTATTCCTTAAAGTGATATCTTTTTTTTTTTTTTAACACTTTAAAGAGGTCTTTTGCAGCAGAATTGCACAATACCATATGTTATTTGCTTTCTTGACTCAGTGGCTAGAATATAAAAAAAAAATAGCAAATACTAAATGCATGCTTGAAGACAGACTCTGACCATATTCTACTTGGTGAGGCCATTTCTTCCCCAGAGGTTTATATTCTGTGTTCTCCTCTCACCTTGGACGCTGTATATAATTTTTTTTTTCCTTCTATCTACTTGCCTGCTTTTCTTATGTTCTTAAACTGTTATTTGTTCAGTTCCTATTGCTTGTCATTCTTAATGTTAAATGTTGGAGATAAAGGGCAAAATGAGAGATAACTGTCTTTATAGGGTTTACCGTTTGCCTCTAAATTTAGGAGATTTCTTAATCTTGTTGAGATTGTTTTTATCCTGAAAAAGGTATTACTTATAGTGCTTCATAGGGTGGGGAAGAATCAAATGAGCTTGCATGTTAAATGTGTGACATGCTGCCTGGCGCATAATTAATATTCATTTAATGTTACAGGTTAAAAATATAGTAATAAACCAGATACATACACATTATCCATATATAAGCTAATATATGAATTATATAAATTATGCTATTATATAAATAGTGTAAATAACGGTAAGTGAATAATAGATAACATTGCTTTATGAATCAGTAATTTTTTACAAAATGGTACCTTTTTCACCGGTTCATTTGTTGCTTTTTGCTTACAAAAAACTTCTTTCTGAACAATTCAGTGCTAGGCTATCAGGTGCACAGTTCACCCTGGAAGAGGCTTTCATTATAATGGACCTTTTAAAACCCAGTGTTAGTGTTGAGATATTAGTAACTATGTATTTTTTTAAAAAAGCTTCCTGTTATAATGATACATTTTGATTAACTGTCGCCACTTTCCCATCTTAATTAGGTTAATTTTCAGGTCTTCTTACTTGGCTGTAAGTCCTGACCAACATGGTGGTGGTGTGTATGATTGTGTGTGTGTGTGTGTGCGTGCACGCGCGCATGCATGCAAGCGCGCACACACTCACAGTTTCCAAACACATGCCCAGTAATTGAGTCTCTTATCAGGATATAAGCGTGGAGACCATGTTGCTTGGTGCCATATTACTCCTGTTGTTGCATTGTCACCACGGGATGCCATCAAAATAGTTATGAAGAATGTCGTTATTCATTAATCTATTGCCATCCAGAGAACATTAGCAAAGGGGAAAGGAAGATAGAGAAACCTGATGTTAGAAGAATAATCTTTGATCTTTCAGAGGAGAGAAATACATATCAAGAAAATAAGAGCTTATCTATGTGAAAGATTTACATGCAAAGCAAATCGAGAACATGTATCTTACTTATCTTTGCAGATTTGAGTCTTGGTCTGGGATAGCAAAGAAAAGCCAGGCTTCTACACTAGGGGATTTATATGTTTATGCTAACTGAATTAGCGTTAACGGAGGCTGCCAGTAGTGCTGGCTGGTTGGGCTCAAACTTTCCTGCATATATTTTTAAAGAGAGCCAAAAGATTGTAGGGATCATTGTATAGACAAAGAAGAGAGATTTATCAAATGTGGTGGACTTATATTAACATTTTAAAAGATACTGTTATTTGTGTTCTGAAGTCTACATCAGGTATAAAAGCTTTTTTTATATAGGAGAGTGAGCAAAATCGTATCTTATAGCGATTAATGCATTTTGCAAATTTATAGTAGGAAGTCATAGATTTTTCTTTCACATATGAACGGGCAGATCTTTAGCTAAATGGTAGCTTTCAGAGTATTTAGATATTTATGGGCAAATTATAAGAAGCAATTGTGCATTTTTTGAAAGTTTTTGAAAAATAGATATTGGGTGGGAAGATTGGACTCTTACTATTTGGTAGTGGATGTTCTGACTCAGATCCTCACAGGCTTTGTGGTACGTAAATGTTGCAGAAGCAGACGTTTATATGGAGATGGACTATTGATGTAAAAAAAACAAAACAAAACACAAAAAACAAAAAACTAAGGGCTGGGAAGGATATGGAATGAGTACAGTATTTTAAAAATGAGCTCTCTTACACCCTGCATCACGCCCAGATCTCAGAGAGCTTTTGTCCAGTGAGAAAAAAGAACCCATGGGAATTACCCAGGAATAGCCAGCCAGTCAAAGGAATAGTTTTAGTTTTACTTCAGTGAGCAAGGGTGGGACCAGAAGTCTAGAGTAGTCCTGATGCTTTTTTAGCCTTTTCACTCCAGGTGAGTATTTGCATAGGGGAAATGCTGACTCACTGGGGGAGTCTCAGGCTGATTCAAATTCCCGAGGTGATGCCCCTGTGTCTTCTATCAGGGATTTTATCCGATATTAGAAGCAGCAGTTCCATTCCATGAATTTGTTATCAGTTACTCACTGGCCTGATGCTCAAAGCCAGTTGCCTGTCCCCCGTTTTAAATTTGCTCCTTATACTCACTCTTACCCTCAAGCACTTAAATAACCTGTTAAAATCCCACTGGTTACTCGAAGAGGTGCTGTTAGCTCCTCTAGAAGCGATCTTTCTCATCGCTGAAGTTCCACAGTATTTATTTGTCTAACTCTTAGGATACTTACTATATTTTCTTTGTTTTTAAATTACTTTTTTATTTTGAAAAAATTCAATCATATACAAAATAAATAGAATAGTAGACCAACTCCCATATAACAAACAGTCATGTTGCGTGCCATCAAGTGAATTCTGATTCCTCGAGACCCTACAGGACAGAGTAGAACTGCCCCCATAAGGTTTCCTAGGCTGTGATATTTACAGGAGCAGATCACCAGATCTTTTTCCTGCCGAGCCGATGGATGGATTTGAACTTCCAACATTTCTGTTAGCAAGGAAGCTCTTAACCATTGTGCTACCTGGGCTGTTTATATCCATCATACAGCTTCAATAATTATTAACACTCTGTCATTCTCGTATCATTGGTACATCCCCCTCTCCATCCTCACCTGATTAATGGATTAGTATATTGAAGATTGTATGGTAGATTATATAGTAGATTAGTATATTGAATAGTAGATTGTGAGAGCCTTAAAGTCAGGGACTATAATATATGTACCATAATTTAATTTTTTTTTCTAATTTAAAATATAATTTTATATACTCATTGTGGAGATATCCAGTGTTCATTTTTTGGTTACTCTGAAGATTCAAGTCTTTCTTAAATGAAATTCGTATATTACTTTTTTGACTTAACGTTTTACCGTGAGCATTTTCCGGTGTCCTTGAGTATTTTTGGAAGCATGATCTTTAAAGGCAGCATGTTATTCCATGTTATGAATCTATCATAATACAGCTCTCTATTGTTGACTGTCTTCTCGAACATCCTTGTACATGTCTGCGTCTGCAAGGATAGTCCTAGGATAGTTTCTCAGGGAATTATTAGGTGAAAATCTCTTCCAATATCTTGCTAAATTGCTATCCAGGAAGGCTATACCAGTTTGCTTTGTTTTTGTCTTACTAGCTTGGTAGTTGGAAAATAAGATCTGATTATGTTCTTTTTAAAATTTGTACCTTCTGGATTATTAGTGAAATTGAACCTTTTTCATGGTCATGATTCTTACTTCAGTGGCTAAGGAAGGTGTTGCTTGGAATTGCATTGAATGGTACATGCTGTGTAGTTTAGCTTCAAATCTAGCACTTTGCAGAGATAATCAATTTTTCTTTAGTATTTCACAGATCACCTTTCACCATCTTTGGAACCGGAATGTCTGCCTACGTGCGGAATTACTTTAGGTTAGAGTTGGTCTTATTTTACGTTTTGAGTATATCTTTCAGAATTGTCAGCCTGTATAATTTTCTCCTTTCACATAACTTTATTGCAAAATGTAATTCTACCAGGAATTATTTAATTTAGATAATCATTCTTTGTCCAAGAAGTGTACTCAGGTTGAAATACATTTTTACGTTTTGAAAAAAAAAATCCTTTATTTAGATAAAAAATTTTTGATCACCCAGCATATTTGACTGAATTTATGGTATATTTAAAGCTACTTCTTGAATGAGTTTAGAATTCTATTCTTAAAGTACTTGGTGATGTTTGTATATCTAGTAAAATGAAAGTCACTGTTATTCTCCAGTCAGTTTTTTATTGCTAAGATTTCTCTTTTGCTTTGTGAAATATCCAAAACTCAGCATAGGAATTGAGTCAAAACATTTGCGGTATTACACCATTGTAAGTAAATATTTACAGCTTCTAAAAAAGTGCAGAATGCTTTTTGCTATTGAAATGACTTCATTACCTAATTCTAGATTGTAAATCCAGAAGTAAAACTTGGATTTCATTACATTTTCTGGCCCTTCATTGCTTCTAGTCGTACTTTGCTGAACTATGTTCAAAAAAAAAAAAAAAAATTGTAAGTAAATATTTACAGCTTCTAAAAAAGTGCAGAATGCTTTTTGCTATTGAAATGACTTCATTACCTAATTCTAGATTGTAAATCCAGAAGTAAAACTTGGATTTCATTACATTTTCTGGCCCTGCATTGCTTCTAGTCGTACTTTGCTGAACTATGTTCAAGTATGTTGAAAAATAATTTACTGCATTGTGTTAAAAAATAATATTAAAGATATATGGGTTATGTGGAGGAAACACTCAAAACATATCTACCCAGACATCAACAGGATATTATTGCCCCAAAGAAATGACGACAGTTTGCCAGTTTGATGCGTAGAGGAAGGAAATTTACAAACATCTCCAAGAGAGGCCTGTTGAGCAGTCGAAGGAAATGAGGCACGTCCTGCTTTTATTGTGCTTATTGGAGTGGATTCCCAGAAGACCGAACAAGGCTGTCCGGAGACCTCTGTTTGGCAAAGATCTTGTTGACTCATATTTTATTTTTGTTTCGGTAAAGGTCTGCTATTGTTCATATTTCTAATGTAGCTCATAAATACACAGCCAATATCGTTTCCCCTTCTGTTGACTGTGTTGTGTATACAAATAAATGAAACTCGACCATTGTTAACTGGTGTTCTGCTTCCATGAGGCGTAGGAGAGTCACAAGGCAGGCTCCTTTAAAGAAGGGCTTTTAAAGTGGAGATCTGTGTTCACAAACCTTGAAAGTTCCTGAAGTTTTATTTTATTTATTTTAGAGTTTTATCATTAAATGCGTGGGGTGGTGGGGGGGTATGTAGAGGGTGTTATTACTTCCTATTCATATGGAAGATGAAAGTAGAGGTAACTATGTAACTTGTATTTTGAGTCTGGTCTCCATTAAAATGTTTGATTTATCTACCTCTGAATCCTCTGTTCGAAAGTTGAATCACGAGATATTTTTGACTGTGGATTGAGGCCTGATGGAAAAGCTTCCACATGGAAATCCCTGGTGTAGAATCTTGGATTCATGTAATACTTTGATATATTTAAAAATTTTTCTATCAAGTTGCTCCCATGTATATGATAAAGTAATGTGGAATATTGTAAAAATTTCTGCTTTCTGGAAGCTCTGACTTTGGTTGTATCTGTTAAAATGCCTAAGAGTATCACAACTGTCTTTACAGAGAAACTCCGGAAGGGGATTCAGCTGTGACTCAGTGTGTTCGAGGGGCAGGCTAAGGGCTGTAACTGGAGTTGAGGTTATGAATTTGTACCCTTAACCTTGAGTCAGAAGATGTGGTTACTGTCGGTCTTACTCACTGAGTGACATTGCAGAGAACATGGGAGAAGACTTGGCCTTTGTTTCATAGCAATTTAAAGGAGGCATATGTGAAAGAGACAAATAGAGTGAGAAAGTGGGAAGCTAGAGTTGGTTAAAAAGCCTTGGTTTTGCTTTCAGGTCGCTTAATTATTCCTTAGGATTATTGTTTTAGACTTTAGGATTACGGCTTCCGATATTTTCCCCAGTCATTTTCATGTATGAAGAATTCCAAAGAAAGTTATCATTTCAGCTCTTCAAAGGTATGTTTCAGGGTGAAGATAGGTACTGATTACCAAAGGAATTTCCCTGGCTGGCATCCTAATATTTTAAGTTCCTGTGACTTTTTTCTTCCCTTTCCTCTCATTTTTGGCTCAGACCTCCCGTGATGTCTGGCTTTATGAAATTTGTGTGAGAAACAAATTTGGGGGATATTTAAGGGTTTAAAGATTTTTAGGAATGATGTAAATTGACAGGTGATCCTCTATTGCTCTCATGCAAAGGGGCTGAGGATTTGGGGAAACCATTTTGGATACCTCATTACTCAGCTCTTCAAAAAGAACTCAGTTTGGCTTACAGTTCTGGGGGTGTCTTCTACATGCTGTAATGTCAGAGGACATCAGGTATTTTCTGAGTATTGTGTTCTATATAGAGAATTTAGGCTGATAAAATGGGTAGTGGTACCAGTGTCTGAACTGGATGTATGTGTGTGTGTATTTTTTTGTTGTTTTTGTGCCTGCTCCTATTTGCTTTTAGGTAACTAAAACTTGTACCTTCTGGATATAACTTTGATATTATCCAAGTTACTCAAGAATGGATAATACCAAAATTATATCCAGAAGTTACAAATTTTAGTATATCATATAGGCACCCATCAATATAGTTTAAAAACCTGCCCTGTGTCTAACATTGTTTCAGGAAATCTTTAGGAAATATCTTTTGGGGATAGTAAGATTATGAGTACAATTATAATGTTCTTTGAGTACTTATAGAAATAAGACCCACAAAGATACATTTTAATTCTGATTAATCTTTTGGTGTGACTTAACTCACGGATCTGCAATGACTTGCACTCAGAAATGGAGTATTTTTCCAGTTTAAAATTTACTAAGATTTAATAATATGTAAGTCTTCCTACGATTTTTGAGAGATTTACTCTAATGTTCACTTCAGATAATCTAACAGTTAATCAAAATACAATTTAAATTTTGTTTGGATTTTCTTTTTTAAGTCAGTCCAGAAATTAAAAAAGGAAACAAACTTCTTATGAGGATTGTGAAATGAGGACTTGTAAGTGCCTAGCATGTATTGTTATTTGCATTTTGTTATTAAGTGTTTCCAGGAATAAAAGGGTGTGCACATCAACACTATTGATGGTACAGATTTCTGGCATTTAAAATGAGAGAGTAAGTATAAGCTGGGACCTCTGTGTTAAATCCCGGCACCACCACTTGCTCCCTGTAACCTTGGGCACACAGTTATTTAATTTCTCTGTGCAGTGAGGCTAGTACAAGTGCCTGCTTCATCAGGCTATGAGAATTAAGTGAGTTGGTACATCTGAAGCACTTGGAACAGTGTTTGGCTCATAGTAACTGCTCAGTGCGTACTTTCTAGCTATTAGCATCATCCAGTTTAGAAAGGAAAGATGTAATGGGGCAGTTTCTCAGTTGTCATTAGAAATAATAATTAAATTTGAAAATTCAACAAACTTATTATCATTCAGCAACCCTTCCCAGAAGTAGTGGTAATAGAATTGCTGTAACATTGGAAGATTTAGGAATGGCAATCTGGTTGAAAGAGAGGAGGTGGGATGGCTCGGAGACTTGGTTTGCTTAGTAAGCCCCTGACTTTACCTAGACTCTGTTACAGGTTAATTTAAAAAAGCAAAAGTTTCTAAAGATGCTTCTAGTCTCACTTTACGTAAGAATGAGAGCTTCTAGTCTCACTTTACGTAAGAATGAGAAAACGTCAATTGCACATACCAAATAGTAAGAGGTCCCAGAGGCATTTTGTTGGTGTTGGGGCGGGAGAAGATTTTAGGATATACTGTGTGCTTTTGGGGTGAAGTCCCCCACCACCTCTTCCCACTACCACTGGTCCTCTGGTCAGGAGGTTTCTTTGCCTGGCCCCCTCTGCTCCTGACCCTCACTGCTATATCAGCTTGTGGATGGAAGTTTATAGAGTCCACGTTCACCTCAGTATTTCTTCCTCGTTTTAGTCTTTTCCATGTTACTTCCTTCATCTTACTGGAGTAAGTGATCAGTAGATTATTTCAGCCTAGATGTATTTGAGGAGAATGGAGAAGTTAGGAAAACTCATCAACATTAATACTTGAGCCTAGTCACTTACTTGATCTATTATCCCCAACACACACAGTACAACCAGAATCTTATCCCCGTCCTCCATCAGCCAGTATTTCTGCGTAGGTTGTGATTCGGTGGTTGCCTTTGTGGCTGCTACCGTTGCGGTTGCTGTACAGGTGCAAAGATACTTCTCTGCCTACACTTGTGTGGTTGCTTGTTAATTTGCAACTAGACTGCATAAAAGCATGTGACTGGTAAGAAAAAAAAGATAATTAGAATAGCTTTGCTGGCATAAATGAGTGTATGCTTGACTTTGGAAATAATCTGTTGAGAGAGAGTGTGTGTGTGTGTGTGTGTTTGCCTGTGTCTGTCTGGGCATTTTTTATGTGTGCATTATCATAGCTGATATTTTTTCATAGGACATTCGGCTTCATCTTGGAGAAAGAGAAAGTGGTTTTAGAATCAGGAAGCTGATCAGAAGATTCCTGAATGCCTTTTTTTTTTTTTTTAAATCAAAATTCGGTTTCCACCTGGGAATTAGGAGGTTGCAGCTCTGGCTCCTCTTGGTTTGCTGGAGTTATACTTATTAGAAAGTAGCCTAATTCTCTGTGCAAATAGAGGAAGTGTAATTTTATAACCGAATCACGTGGGTGGAGGATCATTGAACCAGAGAGAAAACTTCTGTTTGATTTCCACTGCAAGTGGTCAGTATTTCTAGATCTGGAATAATGATAAAAAAATGATCTGGTCTTTAAGCAAAACGAACATGTAAGAGTTTATCCTCAGAATTTGAAATCTTTGAAGCTGGAAGAACGAGCTTTCTAATTTCTAGCTCAGTCCTTCATTGTACAGGTAAAGAAACCATTGTTGAAAAAGAAGCCTTTCTCTAGCTTATACATTGAAAAGCCAGGTCTGGAACTCAGACCAGCTGAATTCAAGTCTAGTGTTCTTTCAACGTAAAGGCATTTTATTTTTTATTTCTATTAGTAATCTCTGTTAGTAGTTCTGGTTAAGCACATGGACCAGATTCAATAGTTCATGGATTTGAAAATTGGTTCTCCATGTCAGAGGTATGTATGTGTTCTAGTCACTGTTTCTCAGTTTCCTCACCTGTACAAAGGGGCTAATAATTTCTTAGGACTGTTATAAAGACTCAGTCACTTATTGTAAGTTACTTACAAGAGTGTCTGCTATAAGTATTATCTACAATAATAATTGTTAATATTATATTAAGTCATATTCTATAGTTTTATTTTTAATAATCATATAATAATACATTGTTTTTAGATACCTTAACTTACTATCCAGCCTACTACAATAAAATGGTTTCCTTGTGAAAGAGTAGGATTCCATAATTGTCTAGTGAAATTGAGACCATAAACCATTGAACATCTTGCCTTATTTTTTGTGTGAATTATTTGGATTGACTAAGTGCCTTTGGTAGCGGGCTGGGTTACCATCTGCTGTGTTTTGCCTCCATGGGTCAGGCTTGTTCTCCTAGGGAATGGTGAGGTGGAAAAAAATGCCAATAACCTAACTTCAGAATGCAGCCTAACTGTCTTGTTCACATTTATACGACAGTTTTATTGCCGTAGGTAAGATGGATAACCAGGCATTATTCCAACATCTTGGCAGTTTTCCTTTTCCAAGGTACTAATATTAGGATTAGCATGTTGTTTTAAAGCCATTGCCTTTCTGCACCTTACAATTGCTTGTTCTTGGGGGAAGCTTGGAACATTTGAATTAGGGTTTTCTTGCCAAATACGGGAGAGGATGTCTATTTTGTTATAATACTTTGATTGGGTTTTAAAGTTAGTACTGCAATCCACCCTGACAAGAGTCAAAACAAATTCGAGGCTGTGTATGGGGCTGAAGTGAAGTGAGGAAGCAAGTGAAGTATGGAAGCAAGGTTGTTATAGCTGTCAATTTCTTTTTTTCTGTTTCAGTTTATTTTTGATATTGATTGCAGTGTTTGGGTGTGCAGTCGCTTGTTCATTTGTTATGTTTCTAAATCAAAGCCTGCGTGGATTAAATTCATAAGAAGAAGATTAAACTCTTTATAACATAGTCACTCTTTCTCTAAAGCACTGAAGAAACTATGTTTGTACTTACAGCATATTGTGACTTTAGTGATTTAGATGGTTTTTTGCTAATTTTAGTCAAGTATGAGTTAGGATTTCAGGTTCTCCTAAGAGATACTGGTGATTAGTAAGTAGTAACTATGATTGTTTGCATGGAGAAATAACTCGCCCTTCTTCTGAATGCATGTAACACTTTTTTTTTCTGAAAATTTCTTACGGAATTTTCTTTTAACTTCCTACCTTGTATTACTATTCTTTAGGCTTAGGAGTCACTGTGATAGGATGAAAGGAGCTTCCATTTTGTGGTTAGACAGGCCCGGCCATGAATCTCAGCTCTTGTACCTTGGGCAAAGCTCATCATTGCTTCCGGAGACTCAGTTTCTGTCCTCATAGAATCGTTACAAGCATCCAAAGAGATAAGCTTGGAAAGGGCTCAGTCCCCTAGATGCTCAACAGATGTGAGTTCCTTTTTCTCCCATGTGT
Organism: Elephas maximus indicus; assembly: GCF_024166365.1. Taxonomy (NCBI): domain Eukaryota; kingdom Metazoa; phylum Chordata; class Mammalia; order Proboscidea; family Elephantidae; genus Elephas; species Elephas maximus. The sequence goes on along the minus strand of NC_064829.1, from coordinate 64,201,392 downwards.
GTACTTCTTATCCTTTTTACAGACTTCATGGCACAACATTATGGATTCACACTTAGACATTCTTGACAGTGGTCTTTGTATCTAATACATACCCTGTAGGTGTTGTAGAGTGAACACATTTTTAGAAGAGCAGAGGAGATTAGAATAAATACTTTAGGGGAATTAGAATAGATTGCAAAGAAAAGTTGACTGTGCCCTTCCCTGCTATATGTTGTTAGGGCTGTATTAGTGTTACTGCCTAATTAAATTCCCCAGGAATGTACTAGAAATAGTGAAATTCTGTAATTTGACCTGAATGTCATGGTACTTTAGCTGGCTATTTTCTAGGTGTTGGTAAAAGTTATGAATCAAGGTTGGGTTCTTATTCATGGAGGACCACAAGGAGATCTGCCAGAGATCTGGACACTGTCACTGACGTCACTGTGACCTTGATCAGGACAGTTGTCCTCTTTGGACTCAGTTTACTCATCTATGATAAAAGGAGAAGAATGCCTGTTCTGTCTTCCTCTTAGGTTTTGTTCGAGAATGAATCAAATACTATGTGAAAATTCTGTTTACAGGTGTAGGAGAAGCTTGGTTATGGGGGGGGTGATGATGATGAAGAAGTTGATGATGCCAGGAGCGCTGAGAATCCAGATGGAATTCATGCCTTTATAGCTTGGAATTTCTAGGAGAGAATGGTGATCCCAACTCTCTATTTCTGATATGCATTGCACTGTACCAGGAAAAATGGACCTTCAGGGTTAGACACAAATAACTTATTTTCTTTTGTTGGTGAAAGTCACTCTTAAAGGCATGTTCTGTTAAGATCACCTCACACATGAGGATTCTCAGAAGTTACACTGTGCTTCTGTAGTAACTAAGTAAGGTAGTTCAAATAAAACACATTCAGAAAAAGTAAGTATTATATGAAAGGCAATTAATATCTATTGGTAAGGAGGTGGCACATACTCAATGTTAACAGTAGACATTTTTTAGAAATTGAAATGTTACCATGGAATCAAAGTATTCCACTCTATATTTGAATAACTGAAGGTACCTACTTCTGGCTGCCTGTTAAGGTGAAGTTCATGTTCATTTTACATATCCTGCTTGAAGCCTCTCATGCTGTGAAATGTTCCTGTCTGTTAAGAACTAGCTTCAGAAAAGAGAATTCGTTATTTCCTTAACTTGTATGTACCTTGTATTTAAGTTCCTTTCCTTAACTTGTATGTAAATCACTTCCTCTTTTTGAAAAATACGAGGTGTCATAAAAGGACTATTTATAATGCCATTGGTTACCGTTTTCAAAGCCAGAGTTTTATGTTTGCATTTCCCCATATTGTCTGGCTTTGTAATCTTTGTGTTAAAAACATCTCAAAATAGCAACAAAAGGATAAATTGTGAATTGGGTGTATTAGGTTTGTCTGGCCTGTTTATTGAGCTGTTTCTTTATCTGGCTACCAAGGATGAGCTAAACTTCTAATCCAAGCTTCCTTTACTTGCTATTTTGTCCTTTAAATGCCATGATAAACTTCATAAAAATATTTTCAAGGTACCAGTGGGGAGAAATCTATATAAGATGCCCAACAGATAAATTTAAGGACTTTATGTATCTAAATATAATGAAAACTGGAATTCAGTGATGTCAGATTTAAGGACAGAGGGGTTGGAAGAGGATCCTAGCGAAAGACATAACATCTAACTCCTTTTCTTCATGAAGGAAAAATGAGAAGTGTGGAGAGGAAAAAAGCTATCATAATTAGTGTATCTATTTTGTTTAGTTTTATTACTTAGGAGATTTCAAATTCATATGAGAATTGCTGAGGGAAACAATTAAGTTATAACTAACATTTCCATGCATTGTCAAAACCTGTACAACACTATTTATGAGTTGCTACTTCTCTATGGCCATTTCTCTTTGCCCAGTTCATGATTAGTGTTCGTGTGATTAGGGTAGGGATCCTCTTGACAGGGTTGCCCACAATCCACAAAGCCTTTTCCTCCTCCTGTTGAAAGAAGATACAGCTGAAATCAGTCTCTTTGCCTTTTCGTGATATGGGGATGCGGGAATCAAAGCCGGCAGGATGAAAGCACAAAAGCTTCCTGTTTCCAGCTGTTTTCCTCAGTGAAGATTTTTTTTTCCCCCTCCCAAAGATGATGCTTCCTTTCAAGAGGTTTTTAATCTGCAAACTGTTTCCTCAGTTTATTTCACTACAGTAAAATGTGTTCCCTCTAGGTCGTATCTGTCTCTTTGAAAACCCACCCTGTCCTTTTCAGCAGTGTGAGTTGCTACTCAAAAGAACAACTGTGATTTATAAAGTCCCTTTAATAAGGTTTCAAAAACCAGTAAACCTTTGCCACTGGAGTTTCATATTTTTGGTTGCTTTATTTTCATTTATGAAAAATTTTAGATGTCAGAAAGCCACTGAGAGCACTATTAATTTGGCTGTTTAATATTTGTAAATAAAGCAGTTAAGAGTAAAATATGTTGTTATAGCCTTAAGGTTTGTTGTGTTTTGTTTTGGTTTTTTCCCTTCGAATGCAGTATAATGATGTGTAATTTGTTTAATGTAAATGCTTAAAATTAAAATTAAGGCCCTGGAAACTGCATAAATGATAAAATGAATATTAAGAGTGCTGTGATTTATTAAGTAATGATGTGAATAAAAATCTGTGACTTTTTTTACTGATGGTTTTTAACCTCACTCCTAGCATTGATGTTGTTTCTAAATACGCATTTGTGAATTCTGCTTCCTTTGGAGAGAAAATGAAATATAAAAGAAGAATTCTCTTAATCACTCATTAATCATAATCCAAAGAACACTAACTAGACCTTTCACCAGTTTCCTGGATTTTCCAGGCTCCTTGCTTGTTGATTATAACCATTCTGTATTGACTTGTACTGATCTAAGTGATCTGGCTACACCTAGGAAACCCTGGTCGCACAGTGGTGAAAAGCTATGACTGCTGACCAAAAGGTCGGCAGTTTGAATCCATCAGGCACTCTTTGGAAACCCTATGGGGCGGTTCTACTCTGTCCTGTAGGGTCGCTAGTAGTGTGGGTCAAAAATTCCTTGTCTCTTTATCACCTGTCTTTCCCCCAAATATCCATATTTACCCCTTAAAAATGGAGAATTTACCAGCAAGAGGCTTCACGTTGTTGCTGTTATTTGAGATCATTCTTTGTGATCCAGTGAAGCCAGTGGCATATGGGGGAGAGCCACCTCATTTCATTTGCTCTTTAATGCTAACTCTAACATATGCTTTTAAATTGAAGTGGGGTCCCAAACGCCAATATATGTTAAAAGAATTAAACATTTAAAAAAAAAAAAGTTCCCCTTTATTTACTCCTGTTGCCAGCTCCTTTGAGGGTGAGAGGCTGATAGGGCTGAAAAACATGAGCATGCCTATTTTATCTGTACTGTTTAATAGAGAGCGATGAAAAAAATGGCAATTAACATATTCAGACAGAAAATCATCCTGGCTGAATGACTCATTAAATAGTCGTATAAACAGGATGTGCTGAAATGAACCGGTACAAAATGTAGTTTCATTGGTCTTTTCAGCACACCACTGCTCATTATCAGCACTTTAAGAAGCAGACTTGTGGGTGCTTAGAGGACACTTAAATTTCTTTTCTCTTTATTTTTTTCTTAAATACTTCTCCCTTCCTCCACCCTCTTCCCCTGTCATTCCCAATTCTCTGGCAGGCTGACGTCACCCATCTAAACATGCAGTGGTACCAGCAGAGTTTAGGGTAGGAACTTTGGCGTTTCATCTAGGTCAGGAGTCCCTGGGTGGTGCAAAGGGTTAACATGCTTGGCTGTTAACTGAAAGTTTGGTGGTTCAAGTCTACCTAAAGGTGCCTGAGAAGAAAGGCCTGGTGATCTCCTTCTGAAAAATCAGCCACTGAAAATCCTATGGAGCACAGTTCTACTCTGACACACATGTGGTCTCCATGAGTCGGAGTCAACTTCACGGCAACTGGTTCCCAAGCCCACTTGACAATCAAAATGTATTTGAAGATTTTTTTTTTTTTAATTGACAGAAAGTCCTTTAAGTTCTTTCTTGGGATTCTGATTCAGTGGGTCTTGCGTTGGGTCTCGGAGTCTGTATTCTAATATAAGCTCCTTGAGGATTTGGATAACACGCCAGGCTTGGGAACTACTCACTAATTTGCATCCCCTCAGAGTAAAACTCCCTTCCCCGGCTACCCGATATGTGGCCATCTGGCCTCTGTCTCAGTGGTTTGGGGTCCTGGCTGCACATGAGAATTACCTGAATAACTTAGGGAAAAAAATACCAATGCTCAGTCCCACCCCCAATTAAGTTGAGGTGTTTGAAAACCTCTCCAGGTGATTCTAATGTGCAGTCAACGTTGAGAACCTCTGTCCTGCAAAGACAGCTGGAGCTAGGTTTAGCTGGAAAAAACCTCTTTGAGTTTTCTTTTACAAGGTGCTAAAACTTTGCTCTCACTCTCTTTTGCTGAACTTGAACCTGTTGCCTCTGCTCTACTGAGGATTCTCAGCATTTGCTGATACTCTGTTCTCAGGTGGGAATATAATGTGTCCACATGTCATGGCAGATTCCTCTTTCCTCCTACCTGAGTGCCACATCTGTGATGTGCAGATGTGTTGGGCTGGCGTGAGCACCCACAAAGGCTGAGCACCAAGGATGAGGAGCAGTTTAGCAAAGGAAAGGGGACCCATCTGTGGAGTCCCTGTATGCTCCAAGAACATTTTTGAATAAATAGGTTTCTTTAGGAAGTTAGGACAGTAAGTTAGAGCTTTTCCTTGCACTGGCTAACACTAGTATTTCTTGGACCTGTTCTGTAAAAGTGTTTGAAATCAGCCCATAATAGCCCCTTAAAGTTACTAAGGAAAAACCCCTTTCCACACCAAAAAAACCCAGTTGCCATTGAGTTGACTCCGACTCATGGCAAGCCTGTGTGTGTCAGAGTAGAACTGTGTTCCATAAGGCTTTTAATGACTGATTTTTCTGAAGTAGATCTCCAGGCCTTTCTTCCAAGGTGTTTGTGGGTGGACTCGAACTGCCAACTTTTTGGTTAGCAGCTGAGCATGTTAACGGTTTGCACCATCCAGGGATTCCTTTAAACACAAAACCCACTGCTGTCGAATCGATTCCGACTCATAACACCAAGCAGGTCTTTAATTTGGCAGTAGGAGTGGAAAGTAGACTGAGTTCCTGAGGCCTTGGGGACATCACATCTCTAAGGGTGGGAGAAAATCCAGCAACCTCCCTTTGTTTCCCCCTACCCAGAGAGGAATATGTCAGGATGATTCACTAACTCTTCCCACTTTTGTATATCTTGTGGCAGAGTCCTGTGGTAGACCCAGCACTCCTGGGGCGTAAGTCTAGTGCTCATAAATATATATAAGGATTTCTGGGGAGACAGAGGTCCAGAAATGTTCCCTTAGAGGACAATACAGCTGCCCATGGCCATAACACCAGCAGTTGTATGCAGGTGTCAGAACTCTGGTCTCCACACGTTTGGCAGGAGCCCTGAACTCCCCAGTTAAGGGAGGTGATAACGCTTTAGAGCCTGGACTTGTAGCCTGGGTAGAGCCAAGTCACTCAGTCTCGGAGACTTGCAAATGCAGTGTCAACACTTATAGGATCCAGGCAGTAAGTGCCTCCTTAAGTCTTGCTCCCTAGATGCCTCACTTGCCTCACCCTTGATGCCTTACTTGCCTCATGCTAGTCCCAGACCTGGTAGGGACCAACAAAACTAGGGAGAACCCTTGGTAATTTAGGTTTTCGCATTTTATACTCAATTTAATATGGCTGATAAAAGAATCTCCTTGCAAAAATACCTTGGTAAACTCCCAGGAAAGGAAACACCTTTGTGTGCCTGACTTGGCGGCTTTGCCAACGGCCACGTGTGTCACTCTGGTGGAGGATAATTGTCCTATTATTTTTTGTCAGTAGGTATAACAAGTGGGTAGTGCTTTGTGTATTCCACTGTGATGAATTAATTTTGTGTTCATTGTAGTAGCACTGATCATAATGAATTAATTTGGTATTCATGGGGATGTCAGTTTTTTTTTTTTTTCTCTTCCAGTTTCATGTACCTTCAGTTAATGGACATTTTAGTAGTACTTCTGACCCTATTCTCACATTAACTTCTTATAATGTCCCTCCCATACTGTGAGGTAGTCTGTTTTTTAAAAAAATATTTAATTTGATGTTGAAATAATGTTTTAAAAGCATCATATTAACTTTAACATGTTCCCTGCTTGTATTGTACAGAATAAAGTAGAACAAATACCACTGCCAGATAAAATGATATAATTAATAGCTGTATATTTTAGTTTGGATTACAAAAATCTACACCAAGTGTTTATAATTTGTAGCTTTATTGAAGACAAATATTGCATCCCCTTATGCAAATATTAAATAATGAAAAAACTGCATGTCGTATATAATGGTTTGCCCTTGTTTTAATTTCTCCTCTCTTCTTTCCCTCACAGACAAGATTGATAAACTTATGTGCATATATTATTTATCTGTTCATGTAAGGAGGACACATAATTGGCTATTAGATATGGTAATTGCATAAATATATCTTATTCAAACTCATTTCCTTTTCTGTTTATAAAATAAATGTTTTAGTTAAATAGGAATATATACTGAAATAGAAGTGCTTGATTTAGGACTGAGAAATGATGTACCTGAATAAAAATCAGACTAAAACCTAGCAAACTTTTTTCAAACTTGCTCTTTAAGCTATATGCTTTCTCTTCATTTGTTCATCATGTTTGCTAATTATTGAAGATATTTTTAATAGAACAAGGGTTTCCTTCATCACTAACCCAGCAGCTTGGCTGATTTGCTCCCACTGGGAAGATGTAATGTTGCTGAATTTTTGGAAAATAGATGTTGTCCTTATGAACATCAAGGTGTTATTTCAGGTTTTTCTTTAAATTCAAACCTGGAAATGGTGTCATCCTCTGCATATGCTCTTGTGGCTTTAATTTTTTTTTTTTTAAATTAATTTTACAGCTCCTGTTCAGTTTGACTCTGAGCAGCAGCTGTGTTCCCTTCTAGGTAGCTCTGTTTTAGCAGTTGATGGGTCCTGTATATATTTCACCACTTAGAGTATACAAAGAAGTTGGGACTCTGTTGCAAATGGAAAGGCCCATATAGCTGGGTTGCTACTGCTTTCTTAATTTTTGTTATTATTGCAACAGATTGTACAGTAATATGCCAGCAAAGATTCATGGCTTCATGCAGCAGGAGGAAATGTTGGGATGCAGGAGAAAACCCATGTTACAACAAATGTCTGTAATAAGGTAGAAACCCTGGTAGCGTAGTGGTTAAGTGCTACAGCTGCAAACCAAAAGGTCGGCAGTTCAGATTCATCAGGTGCTCCTTGGAAACTCTTTAGGGCAGTTCTACTCTGTCCTGTAGGGTTGCTATCAGTTGGAATTGACTTGATGAGGAGTTTTTTGGCTATAATAATAAGAAGAAAACAAAACGAAAAAAAAAGTCAAAGCTCTAAGAGAATCGATTCTTGTGTAAATATTTTTATTGACATTTGCTGTGGTTTGAAGATCTCGAAAGTAATAGTTTATGCATTTCCGGAATTTTGCTGTGTTGTATGCCTTGATGTGCATAGTGGTTTTTGAAGGAGAATCTTCTCTCTCTCTTTTTTTTTCTTTCTTTTTTAAGTTTTGTGTTTTTTGTTTAACTGGAACACATAGCTGTTGAATATGCAATGAACAGAAAATTTATGGAGGGCAGAATTATGAGTATCTGAGGGAAGTTTAATTACTTTTATAATTTAGATAAGCTTCATAATTTATTGTAACACACTGTACTTTGGCACAATTTGTAACAATTATAAAGCACTTGAATTTAGGTTCTTTACTTGGCAGCTATAAACAGAATTCGCTGTATGAAAACTTTGAACGTTTGCATCCCTCTTCCGCCTTGCATTAAAGCTTATACTGTAGTGCTTTTGTTGTTCCCGTTTGCATGTGCCACATCTCTGGGTTATATTTCCCTGGAAAGCACGTAGTACAGTATAGCAGGCTTGTGGCTGTAAACATAGAAGGAAGCAGGCGAAGAGGGGCTGTGAAGATATCCATCAGTGCCTAAACCAAGGAAATGGAAAAATAGGGGAAAGCTCAGATGACGCCTGCAGATGATTCCTGCTTGAATTAAAAAAAAATAGATCTCACCACTCACCTCCATGAAAAGTGCAGGTCCTGAGTAACACAAACTGTTCAGAAGTTCAATCTTTTTCTTTCTAATGAATATAAATTACTTTTCCTAATGAAAAAAGAACGCTGTAAAATAGCTAATTCTCTTAGGTCCAGAGTCTATTGCTATTCCAGAAATGGCTGCTTAGTGTACAGTTTTATAACATTTTTGTTTTCCACAAAATTCATCTTATTTTGGCCATTTTCATCATGACTTGAAATACGTATTTTCTTTATCTCCTATATCGATATTAAATGTAATGATTGAAAGTATAAAATATTCAGCAACTGGCTTTGGTTCTTTCTGAACACGTTTGTCCTTAAAAATATATTTGTTTGCAGCCAGGGCATTTTTATATTTGCATTTTCCTTTTAATAACTGAATGGTACAACAGAAGTAGCTCTCATAAAACCTCATACACGCTCGACATCTCTCATAATTAAATGATCATAACGATTTTGTGTAACACTTTGAACTTTCCAAAGTGCTTTCACGTCTACCGATCGTTTAGGCCAAGATTAAAAAATGAAACAAATTATTCAACAGCGGTAGAAATAAGTGCCCGATGAACTGCCTTAGGAACTTTGGTACCCCAGATGTCTTCTTGCAGTCTCTAAGTTCTTTGTATGCTATTCTGATGTGTTCAGATGGGCACCAGGTTCTGGTTTTAAGTTCTCTTGTTTTAGTGTAGCTTTTTGATAAGTCACTTGGTACGAAACTCTGAAACAACTCATCTGTTGGCTTAAATGAGTCAACAGCCTGAATCAAACAAGTTTTGACTGAATTGGTTAAAATAATAGAAGAAAGAGCCCTGAGGTTGAGCTCTTGATGATTAAAGAGTCAGGCCAAAAAATGCAATTGATTTCCTTTTAAAAAGAAAGTCCAGACTCCCATTTCTTTGAGCTGTGTTGCTTTGTGTCGACTTTGTTTTTTAAAGAAAGGCTTCATTATCTGTTTCAGATTTTTCTATTTGTTGCAATAAGATACGCCTTTCTCTTAGTATGGGATTGAAAGGATCAAAGTTAATAACTTTAACTGAGGCACTCGAAAATAGAAAAAATGGTTTATTGTCTATTTTCCTTTCAAGATTTACGTTCTTACAAAAGTGCAAGGTTCCTGAATTGAATGTGGCCCTGCTGCAGAGGACCGCATGTAACAGAATAATAAAGACTCCCTCGTCTGGGAGCTCTAGGTTGTTTTAATGTGCAGGTGAATGTGTTCTATACTGCAAATAAATGTAGTTTTCCAATTCACGTTCCTGATGACTTGTATCCTTAAACCCTTTTGTTCAGAGTATTATCATCCTTTATCCTGAAAAATGTCTGTGATTGTGGTGTCCTAATACTGTAAATCAACAGAGACTGCATTCAGGGCCTGCTAAGTAGTGTTAGGCAACCCTTTAAATGCAAATACACCAGGGCTAGTTGTAATGTAATTTTAATAAGGCTGAAACCATTTTGAAGTAGACTTAAATCATAATACTAATCTCCAAAGACCATTTAGCCGAGAAAGCCCTTTATTCTCACTAGCCATTTTTCCTCTGTGTGTATCCAAACCACCTTTCATCTGATTCCACAGTTTTCATTCAGGCTATCTTTTTTTTTTTTTTAAATGGACTGTGAATATAGTTTGTGATTATTTTATTAGTTGAAGAAGAGCCCGCATTGGCTAAAACTGTTTTATTTTTATTTCTTCCTGGTTGTGCATTTCTTGGCTAAGCTTTTTGTTTACACCCCACCCCACCCCCCCCAAAAAAAAAAATAACTGTGACGCTTTGGCCAAAGATGTAAAAATCCAGTGGTTAAAGCTAAGTAGTAAAGTTTAGCTAATAATATAATTCGATAGTTTGATAGAGGCATGAATTCAAAGTCATGTAAAAAAGGAAGAAAATATTTGCAAAATAAAGTCTAGCCTGAAGTCCAAATATATTACGATAGTCTAAGTTCCTTGGTTTGGACAACTGAAAATATTTCAACATGGATGGAATATATTTTGCTGTTTATATTTGGGTTGCTGGGAAAGGTGCAGGAGCATTGGCCTGAGGAAATAAAATTGAATTAGGGACCGACTTAAAAGATCACAGAAACCAAAGCAAGAATGAGGTGGGGTTTTCCCATGTGACCTCCTGTCATATTCTCTGCAGGGAGACAGAGGAGTTTTGGTCTTGGATATGTACCTTTAGATATTCATGTTGATTTATAGGTTGATTTTCTCACATTTCTGCATTTAAGAATTGTCAAGGGGGGGGTGTACATATATAGTCTGTACTATATTTCATTTATTAGTTTTTAATATACCTCTTATAATTCACAAAGCAGTCATATACAGTTTCAGTTACTCCATGCTTCCTTTTGAAAGAGAGTTTAGAACAGCATTTTTTAGACTTTGTTTCAAGGCATGCTAAAGAAATTTTGTTTTGGGCACATTCTACATTAAATGTTGGAAAACACCCCAAGAGGGTGATATAATTTGTAGTGATTCCCAGACGGCTTTGACTATAGAACCCCATCCTCATGGAATACCTCCCATGAGGAACATTTTGCAGGAAACAATTTTGGGAAATGCTAACTTAGCCCAAGAGTTTTTTTTTTTTTTTTAAGAGCTTGCAAGTTGGTGGTGGTATCTAGTTTCTTGTTTTTTAAATACTGGTCACTAATCCTTTCACTTTGTTTAGGACAGTTCCTAGGTTAGCTCATGCTAGCAGTGTACTCTAGAAATACTACTAGGCATACATGAACAGGTCATGAGGTCAACTACCCAAATACTTTAACACAGATTGCTGGCTGTATCTTAGCAGAGATGGGCAGCTTTGTCAGTGGGGACAGGGATTAGCCTCTACTCATGGCAATCTCAGGCGTTTTTTTTTTCTCCCCCTTCTTTCAAATTTATGTCTTTCCTCCTCTCACCTTACCAGTTCGGTCACGGTGGTGACAGCAGGGTGTACAGCTTGTTGTTGTCAGGTGCCGTTGAGTCAGCTCTGAATCATAACCACCGTGTGTATAACAGAACAAGATGTTGCCCAGTCCTGTGCCATCCTCACAACAGTAGGTATATTGGAGCCCATTGTTGCAGCTACTCTGTCAATCTGTCTTTTTGAGAGTATTTCTCTTTTTCTCTGACCCTTGACTTTACCGAGTATGATGTCCTTCTCCAGGGACTGGTCCCTCCTGATAATGTGTCCAAAGTAAGCAAGACAAAGTCTTATCATCCTTGCTTCTAAGGAGCATTCTGGCTGTACTTCTTTCAAGACAGATTTGTTCATTCTTCTGGCAGTTGGAGTACAGCAAGCCTTGAAAAAGCATCTGGCTTGGAGTCAAGGCAGGTAATATAAATGTGAGCCAGGTAAGGTAACAGGAACTTGTCTGGGACAACTGGAGTGTGCATGCCCCATTTTCAGACATTTAGCGCCTGTAAGAATCCCATGCAGGGCAAACAAAAAAAAATTTGGGGGCCAGCAATGTCCTGTCCTTGGTGTGAAGGTAAGAAGCCAAAAAAGCCAAGCCCTAGGCCTGTTTTTTCTCCCTACATTTTGTTTTTATTATAGCATGTCCTCTTAATTTACAGCAAGTAGAAAATAAACTGGGTCTTGTTTTGATCCAAACAATGATGTTTAAAGGTTGTACATGATATTTGTTAAAAGGAATATCTGGAAATATGTTTCTGGAAGCTTCCATCAGAAAGAAAATACAAAGTTCAGTCCCACAACTTTTCTCTTTGCTAGAACAGCAAACTACTACTATAGTATTAAATAGGCTTTTTATTGTTTCAAATATACATCCAGAAAAATCTAAAAGATTAAAGTGCGTATCAATGATTTCATAGCAGAATATGAACATTAGCTGCAAACAGTGACAACATGAAAGTTAGAAATACTATCAAGTGTACAGAGGTTCTAGAATCAATTCTTTAAATATGTTCTGAGACACTGGATATCTTTGCGTTAGCTTGGACATTGGTTTCTGCTTCAGTGGTAATTATTGGACTTGTTGCCATTTGATGTCTTGTTCAGTGCTCAGATTCTGTGAAGCTGGGTATGAGATTATTTTAGATCTGAGATTTATAAGAAAGGGAACCACTCCCTAGATGCTCTCAGGGTGGACGATGTTACTGATTTCTCAGCTATACTATGACTGTACAGAAGTACAATTTGCATCAATCAGAACAAATATTTAACAGTGTATGACTGTAGAAAACCGTTTTGCAAGTTGAATTTCTATGATTACAGAATTCAGATAAGCTTCCTTTTTGATGAGATACACTGCCCTTGACCACACATACCCATCATCTATCTACTACTTTGTCATTTATTTAACTTTACTTGACACGGGGGAGTTTGAACCCTGAGGTTCTAAGTCCATATGCGTGACAGCGTGTCAGAGAAACTGAAGAAGGGATTTATCAAAGGAGTTATAAAACCCATTGTGAGTCCTTTTAACACCAAGGTGTAAACGGAGCCCATTAAACCATTAGTTAAGTGGTAATAGGGAGCAAGAGCCTGATTAGATTACAAAATCTTCTGTATGTGCACGCCGTATGTGAAAACATAACACTTGATCTTCACCACAGTGCCACGAAGATTCAATTAGAGGACTGGTATGTGCCCAGATTTGGGGACATAAAGGGCAACTGGATTTCGAAGGAACGAAGGTAAAGAAACACCTGCAAAAATCTGCTTTTCTGTGCAACAGACTGGGTAATTGCATATGCAGATGGATAGTTAGGGATATAATTACTTGATTTGTGAACACAAATGCCCTTTCAATTGTGTGAGTGTTAAATTTTGCAGTGACAGGTGCATGCGGATTGCTGTGTGTATATCCTTTGCACCCCTGTTTAAATATTTGGCCTGGAGTGTATCTTCCATTCATTCTCAGTGTAACTGCTCTTCCCGGCTGATGGTTTGAGGGAATTGTTGTAGCTTTTAATGTCTCTCCAACTTTTTCTCATAAATAATAACCTTAATTTGAAACCTTGACTAAAAGAAGGACGGCATGCAGGCATGTGGTGTAAGGGCTTACGAATTATGCACAGTAATTCATTTTTTAAAGCTGCTGGATGTATCTCATTAGTTTTCATTGTTTTCTCAAAATAAGGAAAACTATTAACCAACATTACAGACTAATAGCCTGAAATTTTTTCACCACAATCAACTGAAGTTTAATGGAAAATCATCTTTTTGAAAGACTTCTTTTTTGTCTCCCTGTTTTTTCTTAACCTGTCCATGAATACTTTTGAGACATCTCTCATGTCTCCTAACCAACATTCTCAGTCATTCCCTTTCTGTGTTAACATTTCTGTATCAAACACTGATGATGTTCTAGAAATATGGGAGCAGTCCAAGCTAGATTGTTTTATTTTTAATTGAAGAATTTGTTAAACAGTTATAGGGAGGGGCCAGAGCATATCATTGTTTCTTTGTCTGGCTTTATAGGAAATTCTGGATAGAAGCATCGTTGTCTGCCTTTGAACAAGGTTACATGTGTGCCAAAACTACGTGGCAAATTACTAAACCTTGCTTTATATATTATTCAGTAGTTTTTTTTTTTTTTAAACAGTTGGAAGCTTCTCCATTCTAAATCAGATTGTACCTAAATTCTTTTTTCAGAGGAAGATTAATTTCAACAGTTGTTAATATTAAATAATACTACTTAAGGAGACTTGCATGTATCAGGTAGATAAATGAGACTAAATGGGCAGCTCCTGTCTGGAGTTGAGATGAGAAGGCAAAAAGGGACAGGTGCTGGTTGAATGGACACAGGACATGTGGGGTGGAAGGGAGGAGTGTGCTGTCACATTATAGGGAGAGCAACTAGGGTACAATGTGTGTATAAATTTTTGTATGAGTAACTTGAACTATAAACTTTGACTTAAAGCACAATTAAAAAAAAAAAGACTTGCATGTGCTTTTTACTTCGGCTTGCATGGTACTCTGCTAAGCACGGTACATCAGTAATCTCAGTCTCTCGAACAATATGTATTAGTATCCCATTTTATATATGAAGAAACTGAGATAACAACAAGGTTAAATATATTATCTCTGCCATATAGTTAATAAGTGGAAAGCCTTTGTAGTCCATGTTTCTTGTTGGAGTAAAATTTTTTAAAAACTGAAAAATAATGTTGAACCTGCCTTAAAGGAACCAAATCCGTATTTGCTCAAAGATAGACCAAATAAACCACAGAAATGCCATTTTGTGAAGACTTCACACAAGTCTGCAAAACAAATATTTTAATTTCTAGAGATTTCCTTGTGCTTACTGATCTTCTAGGGCACATTTTCCAAGGAAGATGTTCTTTATTTATACTTTTTGACTAAAGAGGTAGAGATTCAATTCTAGCCACAGAAAAGGTTTGAAACCGTTCTTGCTGGTTCCTCATGCCTCACTAAAAAATGTATGTATGTGTCGTGATATTGTTGCTGCTGTGTGTGAGGAAAAAGCTGGCACACTTGGCTCAAATAATGTTCAGAACCACCTGCTTTGAATGTGGTCTGATTGAATCAGATGACGGCTGCTTTTCATCACCGTGTTGGGATTGGGATGTGGGGGAAGTGTTTTGTTTTGATATTTCACATGTGCTTAGGTGTTAGTGGTTTCAGGTTGTTTAAGAACAGGCTCTCATCATCATTGAGTGTTTTTGAATCCTGTGGGGGAGATCTGAAAGAAACCTTGAATATTTCTATGTCTGTTTAAAAATTATGTTCTCTTGTGTGGTGTATGTATTTGTTTTCAGGATGCAGATTGCCTTGTGGAAAACGGCAAATCATTTTCCCTTATAAAGGGATCTTTTCTTTCTTTTTTTTTTAGTACTTATTTTTCCTGGTCCTCCTTCATGAGCTTTGAAATCGGTACATTAATATCACTAGGTTCTGTGGAGTTCTTGGGGGTGCTGTGGGTTCACATTTCTTCTTTGAGGGTGATGGTTAACATCCACCCTGATACTTCCCTGGTCCTTGAGTTCTGAACAATATTATCTTCTCTTTGATTGTAGCTCTGTGGGCCCTTGTAGGCAAGGCATCTCCCAAAGAACCTTCAAGAGAGATTATCACTTCCTCAGAATGTGTGCGTGTGGGGAGTGGGGTGTGTATGGAGGGCGGGGGTGGGGGGAGAACTTGTTGAAAAATCGGGATTCCTCTGCCCCTTCCGGACAATTCTGACTCAGTACCCCTGGGAGGTACCAGGAGTATATATATTTTTATCTGTATTCTGGATGACTGATACAATGGTTTGAGGACCAGTCCGATTAGGGTAACTCTGACTCTCGCTGACACTCCAGTATTTCTCTAAGTGGGTACCCCCGCATCCTAAACTGTTAGGCAGTTTTTAAGACTGCGGTTTCCTGAACTCCACTATGTGTGTTGTCCCAGGGCCAGCACCTTTAATGTGCTCTCCTTGGGATTCGTATTCCTGCAAAGTTTTTTAAACTCCTGCTACAGAGATTCTAAGGTTAAGAACTAGTGGAACAAACTGGAGGATTACTAATCATTGTTCTAATATCTGTACAGATACATGGGATCCTCAAAATAGCCTACAGGTGTGTTTGGAAAGCTTGTAAAGAGAGCCTTTTCTCCCTTTGACTTCTCTTGTTTACACTGGAGCTACTTTTCTAAATTAAAAAGAAAACAAAAGAACAATGACAACAACAAAAGGTTCCCCAGGCATACCAAGTCTGTGGGGAGTCAGGGAGCATTTCCCTTCATTTTACATTGGGACAGTTGTTTGACCAGCCGTTTGCTTGCTTTGTCCTCCAGTCTTCTAACATGAAAACGCGAGATTAAAACCATTAAAGATCGTATGGTCAGTAGGATCATACTCCCAGTCCTGGATAGTCTCTCTGGCAACGGAGCTTGAGCCTAAATTAGGTGAGAGTGTGCATTTATCTTGGCACCCACCTTTCAATTCTTACTGCAGCCCAGAGGCCCCATTGTGCATTTTTCTGGCCACTACTCCTTTCTCCCTTCCCATTCTCAATGATTTCAGAGAACAAAAACTTGTAAGAAAGGCTTTTTAAAAGTAGCCTCACTCCTATTGGTCTAAAGATTGCTGTATAATGGAGGGCCAAGATAAATTTTTTTAAAAAACATATACATTTATTTCTTGCTTTCATCACCATACCATAACCCCCCCCCATCCCACGTTTCTGAATTTTTGAAAATTGCTAGGAATAAGGACGCCTAAAGAGGGAATATGCCTGTTCCACTTAAATTCAAAACCCTGCTTGTTTTGTGTATCAGATGATAGCCAATGAGAGTCTAGGGGAAGAAGAATTTTCATGACCACAAATGAATGTAGAACTTTATATTTTTTTGTTATGAGTATAAATATTGAGGATAGTTTTGTTTGCTTATTTCAGTGCAGTTTTATAACAAATCCTTTCAAATGGGGTGCAAAACCATCCATGGATGTTTGTAAAGACTTGGCAAAATTATACGTAAAATAAATCGTCCGTTTGATTTGAACAAGGTTCGTAATTATTTGTGGCTTTAGCAGGGGCTTTTGAAGGGTGCTGTGTATACCTAGCAGCTGATTCTCTCTTTTTTTTTTTTTTTGAGAAAATGGAGAGCTTATACACAATCCCTTGAGTAAATTGCTAGTAAACTATGTATCAGGTAGTTGAGTTACACCATTTCAAAGCTGTTTTTTATTTTAAAGGGGTACTAATTTTTTGAATTTCATGTTATGAATTTTTTTTACATGTTTCAAATCATCCTTGTGTATTTTGCATAGATCCCTGAACTCGATGTTTTAGAGAAATAAAGCATATAATGATAAAATAAAAAATGTACAAGGCGCTTACTGGAAAAAATGCTATGTTGTGGCTTATAATAATATGCCTCTATTGATATTTAAAAAAATTGCTTTTGTTGAAAATTATTTTATCAAATTTCACAGTTTTTTTTTTCATTACAAAGATGCGAAGTTGAATGTTGAATACTTCCATTTATTCATTCCACAAATGTTCACTGAGCTCTTAGCAAGCCACTGTTGTAGGTTTGGGACCACAGATACCCAGTCAGAGTCCCTGTCCTCCTGAAGTTTTCATCCCATTGGAGGTCACTTAACAAGCTCACCAACCAATAAACAAAGAGATAATTCCAAAGAGTGAGAAATATTGTGTGGGGAAAATGGAGCCAGGTAAGGAGTTGCTGAGTGTAAGGGGTGGGTAGAAACTGGGGTTGCTATTGTATGTAGAGTGCTCCAAGGAGGTGATGTTGATGCTGAGACCCTGAATGATTATAAAGGTTTGAATCTTGGGGATGGTGTATATTAAATGTGTAGAGATGTTTGAGGCTAGAAGTACAGGTCCTTAAAATCCTTGTGCTTGAATGCAATTAAAGTTTATCAGTTTAGGCGATAGATAGGAGAAACAGTCTGTAGAAATATTTACAGAGGTGCATATTAAGTTTGAAGATGTCTGGAATACACTATTATACACGTGTATTCTTATTTCTGTTCCTATGGTAATACAATATGGTTATGTAAAAAGATAAACCACGTCTCATAAAACCAAAAGCCAGTTGCCCTTGAGCCGATTCCACCTCGGGGCGACACTGTGTGTGCCAGAGTAGAACTGTGCTCCATAGGGTTTTCAGTGACTGACTTTTTGAAAGTAGATCGCCGTGCCTTCTGAGGTACACCTGGGTGGACTTGAACCTCTAACCTTTCTGTTAGCAGTTGGGTGTGTTAACACTTTGCACCACCCAGGAACTCCATGCTCCATAAAAAGCCAAATTAAAGTTCGTATTTCCTGTGAGAGAGCAGTTTACCATTTAATATTAAGTAGATTAAAGGTTGCATTTGTCATATGTACCACCTACCTTAAACTCGAAATGTTAAATTATATGTAGGTACTTTGTGGAGACCTTACATTTCACCTTTGTGAAGAATTTTTATTTCATCCCTCAGCTCTCCATATATGTATGTGTATTTTCCCTCAATGAGATCATCCATTCATTTATTCATTCTACATGGATTTATTGGGTGGAAAGCGATGTTGACCAGGTGGAGTAATGGCATGGAAATAAAATAAAACAACAACAACAACAAAAAAAACCAAACTCACTACTGTGGAGTCGATTACAAATCACAGCAACCCTCTAGGACAGAGTAGAACTGCCCCATAGGGTTTCCAAGGCTGTAATCTTTATAGAATCAGACTGCCACATGTTTATCCTGTGGAGCAGCTGGTAGGTTTGAACCAGTGATCTTTCAGTTAGTACCCAAGTGCTTTTTAGCTACTCTGTTACCAGGGCTCCTCAGAGACAAGACCCAGCCCGTTGCTGTTGAGTCGATTCAGACTCATAGCAACCCTGTAGGACAGAGTAGAATTGCCCCCTAGGGTTTCCAAGGAGCGCCTCGTGGATCCGAACTGATGACCTTTTGGTTAGCAGCTGAACTCTTAACTGCTACGTGACCAGGGTTTCTGAGACAAGACAGCTAGGGGTATATTGGGTAATGGTGTAGAATGGTAATAGCAGTGCAGGGTGACAGGAGAAAAGATGATAAGGGACCTTAAATGTTAAAGGACACTCCAAAACAAACAAACAAACCCGTTGCCCTCAAGTTGATTTTGACTCATAGGGACCCTATAGGATAGGGTTTCCAAGGAGTGGCTGGTAGATTCAAACAGGCGACCTTTTGGTTAGTAGCCGAACTCTTAACTACTGCGTCACTAGGGCACAAAGGACTAGGCTAAAGAATTTTAACATTATACAGAAAGCAATAGGAAGCCATTGCAGGTTTTTATATGATGAAGTGACAGTTGTCCAGAACTCACAAGGTAGGTTTCAGTGGGGTAAATCAGGAAAACTGATTTTCAGGTCCTTAATTTTTTTAAATAAGAAAAAAGGAGGGGGAGAACTTGGTAGAGGCCACAGTTGAGCAGAGGTTGAGTGAAATGTTTTCACTGATGGACAAGATCCAGATCCCTTCTTATTTCTCATTGCTTTGTTAGACTCAGTTTTCAGTGAAATAAAACAGGTCTTGCTTCTTCAGTATCTTGAGTGAAAAGCCTTCTCCTTTGTTACCTGGGCTCTGGTTATTTCACCTTTTCTCTTGCCACACCTTGGAATTCCCTTCTTTGTGCTCTCCAACCTTTGAAATTCTTACCTTCTCTTGAAGTTCTGCAGTGGCTCTGAAACTTGACTTGGAGAGTTCCATCGCCTTTTCAGAAATACTTCAGGAAGCAATATTTTGATGTTTATTAGCTATTTGTAGTGTAGCTTACACTTAACTTCTTGTAAATATTAGTTGTTTTTTTTGGGGGGGGGTAGGTTCCAAGGCATAATCTTTACAGAAGTACACTGCCACAGCCACATCTTTCTCCCTTGGAGCAGTTGGCGGGTTCGAACCTCCCTCCGACCTTTTGGTTAGCAGCCAAGTGCTTAACCATTGTGCTACCAGGGCTCTTCCGTCTTTACCAAAAAAAAAAAAAAAAAACACCCATTCACCCATTGCCGTCAAGTCGATTCTGACTCTTTACCTTAACCCAGTAAACCCAGTGCTGTCAAGTCTTCACCTTAGTGAACATAAAATACACAAATATTTCCAGGTGGTGGGGAGCTGGGATCTATTGTTTAATAATTGAGGATGTTTTCAACTGCAGCTAAAGAAAACCCTTACTTGAATTGGCTTAAACATACGGAAATGCATTAACTCATGTAACTTATTCTGCAGTCTCTAGGATTTTTCCTCCTGTGTGTACTGGCTTCATTCTAGGAGTGATGGGGAGATTCTTGCTGCAGTTCTACCCTGAGGTCTGGGCCATCACACCCAAATCGATAAATAACTAGAGAAGGAAGGAGATCATCTCTTAGTGTGTCTTCTCCCAGGAACCCAGTGGCAGACAGGCCTTTGTGTTTCAGTGCGTTCTCTTAAACCAATTGCTGCCCAGGGAAGGGCAGTGCTGTGATTGGCTAACAGTACTCACTGTCTACCTTTGGAACTGGAAATGAGGTCATCTGCCCCTAATTCATGTTGGGAGGGGGTGGGTATAAGAAATCAAACAACAGCAACCACAACAAAACCCTGCAGGCTCCATTAAGAAGGAAGAAGAGGGAAGTGGATACTGAGTAGGCAAAACTAACAGCGTCATTGCATCCTCTGATAGACAAATATTCTGGTGTGTTCATATTTTTATAATTCAACTAAATTTGTGTTATTTTCTTAACCACAACGCACAGGAAACACTCTTGTGCTTAAGTCCATGTGAATGAACTTTTGTAATAGATTTTTTATCCACGTGGGGACTGATTTCCAGTACTCCTCAATTTGTTTCTGGACCTACTGTCATGCACAACAAGGAGAAGGTTGAGGAACTTGGACTGTACTATAGCGTTTGCCCAAATTACCCTTTATTTACAACAGCACTTTTCCTCATCAGTGGGTTAATTGGCTTGGATAATCTTAGCCTTGGTAATTTTCAGGTGTGGCTTATAAAGTACTGCGTATCTCCAACTCTTCATATGCATCTTCAATTTTAAAAGATTCTCTATGTTTCTGTGTAGATGAAGGGAACAAAGTACGTGCAAATTCATTTAAATTTTTAAATGAATTAAAAATGTTTCTCAGAGTCAGTATTACTTAAACAGAATTTGAGGGGGGGTGTTATATTTAACCCAAAGGGCAAGTCCTGATTATTAGGGCATTGAGGTTCTGAAGGGTTAATTTGCTATAGAAGAGATTACTTTTTCTTCAGACAACCTTCTTCATCCAAATTTGGGGTTCCAGCTTCTGAAGATGTCATTTCCCCTTCACAGTATAGGAAAAGTGGGTGTGAGGGAGTTTGGAAAGGGCTTAAAAGGAGAAATCCTGGGTTCTCCACCCAGTTCTTCCAATAATTTGCCTCGAGGACTTAGACCAACTACTGGATTTCTTTGATATATAAAAGTTGTAAGAAAGATGAAATGTATGAAAGTGCTTTGAAAAGTTGAAGGTGGTAAACTGCGATAGGATGTTTCTTGCTGTTACCATGGTGTCTGATTATTGTAATTGAAGCAGGAATCTAAATATTAATGAGACTCTTGTTAATCAATGGAAAAGTTGTGGTGGAAAGGTTTTAAAACGTTGAGTTATAACTGCCGTCTGAGTAAATGACACAGAATGCCTAATCCACTTTCTGTCTTGCTATCAGCAGATCACAGAAAGCTATTTTGCCATAGAGGTAACAGTTGTTCTTTCCTCTGTCCTGAGGCCAATGATGATATATAATATGTATCAAGTCACTAGGGTGCATATCAAAGTGAGCATAAAGAGACAAATATTTCTCTTTACAATGACCATATAACAGATGATTTCTGTCAGGGGATAAGACATACATGAAGTCTGACTGTTTCACTGCATTTTTTCTATAGAAGTCACCGAGCTTGAGCTTGGTGCATTAATTCCTGTCCGGTCACGTGACCGACAAGTGTTTCAATGTGTTAAGACTCCTGACCAACATATTCCTGCTGAATCCTAATTCATGCCTGCATATTTGTGAAATGAGCTATTATTTAAATTATGGAGATAGTCACATTGTTTGTAACATATCAAACTAATCTTTATGGCATACCCGTGGTTTAATTTTGTTAGTTGATGGCTGATAACCCCAAAACCAAACCCATTGCCATCAAGTCAATTTTGACTCATAGCAACCCTATGGGATAGAGTAGAATTGCCCCATAGGTTTTCCCAGACTGTAATCTCTCTGGGAGCTGATCTCCAGGTCTTTTCTCCCACGGAGCCGCTGGTGGGTTTGAACCACTACTGACCTTTCAGTTAGCAGGTGAGTGCTTAACCACTGTGCCACCAGGGCTCCTTTAATTGTGGATAGAGAGGGTGAAAACTCATTATGAATTTTCATCCTGTTAGGTTAGTCTTCTCAGAGTTGCAGGAGCACTGCAGAATGTTTTGTAACCTTCGGAATTCTGCCAGCATTCTCTGAGGTTTTCCTGTGTGCACTACACCATTGCAGGGGCTGAAGACCCAGCCATCTGATTGACTATTGACTAAGATTGTACTTGGAGCCTACTCCCTGCTAGGCACTATGCAAAGCACCGAGGATAGAATGGATAGGATGGAGAGTGAACTAGACACAGTCCTTGTCTTCATGCAGCTTATTGTCCAGTGGGGAAGATAGAGATTTCTTGAGAATTGTAAAAATGTAAAGCTCCATTTGTGACAAGTTCAATGAAGAAGAAGATTAAAACACGATTCGAGAGGACATTTATTACTAGTCAGGGAAAACAAGGAAAGGCGCCCCAAGGAAGGGATGATTGAGCTGAGAGTTGGATAGAAGAGTTATCTACTAGAGCAAACCCAAGTTCAAGGTTTTGCAGCAGGAAGGCCAAAAGGTGTGCTTGAGCATTGTCCAGGGGATCAGGGTAACTGGAGGAAAGAAAAGGAAATGGGCTATTATTTAAATTATGGAGATAGTTGGCCTTGATGCCCATGATTAAGAATATTGCTCTTGTTCTAATACCACTGGGAAACAAACCTTTGAAGTATTTAAAGGGGGAATGGCATGATGGGGTTTTGCATATCCTTCAAAGACTTCTTTGGTTATGCACGGTAAACTGTATACCCCCATAGGCTCTTGAAGCTCTATCTCCAATTGTAGGTTGCTCCCCAACATATAATCCATTCTGTGTAGTTTGTATGGGATTACTGCATCTCCAGGGACAGCTGTGATTGGACTCAAAATCAGGATAATCCCATCCCCTCCCTTCGACTAGTGATTAATTTAGGTCATCCAATCCTAAACCAATCCATGCAGGGTATTCCCTGGCTTTAGGGATTTGTTCTAAGTTGTCCCAGTCAGTTTCAAGAGGAGATTTGCTCTATTGTAGACTAAGTTTCTCCCAGTGAAGGTGAAGGACATAGATCTAGCAATTTTAGGACGATGATAGAAGCCAGCTTTAGGGTGAAGTTGACATGGAGATGGCGGAGTAAAGAGATCAAAGGAACCAACGTCCTGGCTGATAGGATTGAGCCACTGGATATGTTCACCCTAAAGCCTGTCTTTTCTCGGGACTTACTGCTTTTCTGGGCTAGTAAATTTTCTATATTTAAAAAAATATATATTATTTAAGGGGACTTTTAATTGGACTGCAGCTTAAATTGCCTTATCCTATATATCTCCATTCTGAGTTCCAGACCCACAAATTAATTTACTTTGCAGGACTTTTATATTTGGATGAGCGCTAGTCACTTGGAACATAAAAAGTCTAAAATATACTTTTTTTTTTTAAATCATCCTGCCCCTAAACCTGCACCTACATCCATCTCCTACTTTCCCACATGAAGTTAATTGCTAAGCCCTGTCCATTCTATTTTCACAGTATAACCCTGCATTGTCTGTTATGTTTATTATTACAGTAGTGTCTTACGTCCTAACTAGTCTCTTTGTCTCCAAGTTCTCACTTGAATAACCCACCATTACCACTGCTGCCATTTTCAAGATGCACGTAGAAACCTTTCACTTTTGTGCTCTAGTGCCTGCCCAAAGCCTTCAGAATAAACAGTAAACTTCTTAGCATGATGTATGAGGATATATCTCCTTCGGACCCTGCTCAAACGCAAGATTTCTTCATCTTCTACCTGCAACTTATACACCTTATTCTCCACGTTCTTGTGTGCCTTGCCATTCCTGCATGAAGAGTGCTGTCTTCTGCTTCAGTGCCTTTGCACATGTGGTTTTCTGTCCTTGGAAAGCTCTGGGTCCTGTGAGGTGGCCAAGCTTTGATTAGGCAGAAAAGAAGTGATGATGCATTACCAAAATGGCAAACATTGCCACTTAAAGTCCTCCTTGGTACAGATGTCTTCTTGGACCTAAGACTGCATCTGATACCTGTTGCTGCTTCCTGGCTTTTCCTATCCACAGTAAGACCTTAACCTTTGGTGACCAAACTGACTCTGCTGTATCCCCTGCTTGTAAGCACCATATCCAGACCTGACACCAGCCGTTGACGGTAGTCATTATTAAGCTAATGCCAGAGATCTCATCTTAATCCAAGAGGTATCCCAGCTCCTCCCAGACTCAGACTCCCTCAGTGGACCATCCACAGCCCAGCCCACCATAGAATAGTTGGCCCTGCTGAAGACAGATGTAAGAGGAACCATTGATTTAAAGACTATTCATAACCTCTCCCAGCACGTTAAGTACAAGTCTATTCCTTGATACAGTGTAGTGTAATGGGTAATCATTGGAAACACGTATGTACAAAATGTTGAGTTGGATGTTGAAAGGTAGGGTATGGGTGGTAAGAAATCAAGTATATATTTATTAAGGAGAGTCAGATGAGTAGAAGAGCAAAACAAAGAGCAGTGAAAAAATTAGGATGGGGCAAAGCAGACTGCCTGAATTTTTATGTTTTTAAGGAATAGCTTTTTGTGTTCATGGAAGTATCTATTTGATATGCTGAGAAAAAAGAAATCCAAGTGCCCTTCACTTTTGTAAGCTGACTAGTTTTTTGTGCGGAGGGCAGAAGCAACCCAATCACTGCTTTGAAGCTTAAACTGGGATTCTTGGTTGATGACTTAACATCGTGAGGCCTGATTTTTCATCTGTAAAATGAGGGTAAAAAACTTACCTCAGTAGCGGTCATGAGAATTAAATGAGACTATTTGAGTAAAGGCCTCTCACAATGAGTGATTGTTTTCATTGCTGTGGTGGTAAATGGTAATAGCCAGCTCTTCACAGAAAAATAAAACAAAACGTTGATTTGTAATGGCTGCCAATTTCCATGGGGCAAATGTTCCCACCATGGCCAGTTTCAAGTTATCAGTGTGAGAGCACTGAACATAGACTTGGAAAGATACATGCGTAATACATTTCAGCTCTCTAGCACAACACTGGTCCCTTCTTTCTATGTTAGATTCCAGAAAAAGTTCAGGTGTTTTCACTTTTTTTTTTAAAGCAGAATAAATCCTTACCCTCCCAACCATTATGTTGTAGTTTGTTTGATTTTAGTCACAAACCTGTATGATGATTGGCACAGAATCGGTGACTGAATTAATAGAAAGACTGAGAATAGTGTGAGATGAGAGATGCTGAGCTGTAGTAGTTTATTCCCTTAAGTTAAGCATGAACCTTTCTCTTAGGCCCCTTTGAAATTTTATATCACTACATCCTAAAAAGATGTTTACCTATGTTTTATTGACTATGCAAAGGTGTTCAACTATGTGGATCATAACAAATTATGGATAACATTGTGAAGAATGGGAATTCCAGAACACCTAAGTGTGCTTATGAGGAAGCTGTACACATAGACCAAGAAGCAGTCATTCAAACAGAGCAAGAGGACGCTGAGTGGTTTAAAATCAGAAAAAGTGTGCGTCAGTTGTGCCCTTTCGCCATACTCATTCAGACTGTGTGCTGAGCAGATAATATGAGAAAGCTAGATTATATGAAGAAGAATGTGGCATCAGGATTGGAGAAAGCTTCATTAGCAACCTGTGATATGCAGATGACACAACTTTGCTTGCTGAAAGCAAAGAGGAACTGAAGCACTTATTGATGAAGATCAAAGACTATAGCCTTTGGATTACACCTCAACATAAAGAAAACAAGAATCCTCACAACAGAACCAATAAGTAACATCATCGTGATAAACAGAAAAGATTGACGTCAAGGATTTCGTTTTACGTGGCTCCACAATCAACGCCCAGGAAACGGTAGTCAAAAAATCAAATGACATATTACCTATTATATTACATTGGGCAAATCTGCTGCAAAGGACCTCTTTAAAGTGTTCAAAAGCAAAGATGTCACTTTGAGGACTAAGGTGTGCCTGACCAAAGCCATGGTATTTTCATTTGCCTTGTATGCATGTGAAAACTGGACAGTGAATAAGGAAGACTGAAGAAGAATTGATGCCTTTGAATTATGGTGTTGATGAAGGATATTGAATATAGCATGGACTGCCGGAAGAACGAACAAATTTGTCTTGAAAGAAGTACAGCCAGAATGCACCTTTGTCTCATTTACTTTGGACAATCCCTGGAGAAGAACATCATGCTTGGTAAAGTAGAGGGTCAGCAAAAGATAGGAGGACCCTCAATGAGATGGATTGACAAAGTGGCTGCAACAGTGGGCTCAAACATAGCAGTGATTGTGAAGGTGGCACAGAACCAAGCAGTGTTTCCTTCTATTGTGCATAGGGTTGCTATGAGTCAGAAGAGGGCACCTAACACCAACAACATCCTAAATCACCAATACTACATGAGTGACCATTCTAGCCCGTATAACTCTCTCTAAAATTCGGCAACATTTATTATTTCTTTAGCAATCAAATGCTGCCTTTTATGGTTGTGTGATCTTTCTCCCAAACTAGATTACATATTTCAGAAAGAAAGGACTGTATTTTATGCTGAATTTTGGTGCCATATATCATGCTATAATAATAGTAATAATAGCAGTACTAATAATACAAGTAGTGGTTACCCATCTTGTGTGTATGTTCCTACTGTGTCCCAGGTTCCCAGATAGAATGACCCCCATTTTACAGAGGAGAATACATATAATCAGAGATGTCAAAGACTTACTCCAAAATTGCATAAGTAGCAAGCAGCTCACACCACAGTGGGTGATGTTCAGAAGGTAAGGGTGGAAAGAAATAATGGCTAATGTCTGTATTGGGCTTATTTTCTTGAGACAGACAAGAGCAGCCTGAGAACATTTGGTGCTCAGAGGGAGGAAATGCTAAGAGGGGAAAACAAGTCTGAAAGGGAGAGAAGGATAGTTCAAAGACCAATCTCCCCTGCTTCACAATTTTGACTCATGCCAGCTCTAACTGCGTATGTTTGCTTTCCTTGGAAGATAGACTCATAGTGCCAGAATTCACGGAATCTGTCATAGAGGTTGCGTTAGTCAGGGTATGCTAGTTGCTGGAACCAGCAGCCTCCAAACTTCAGTAGCTTAACACAGCTTTGGTTCATGGACCAGCATAGGTTGGAGGTGGGGGCTCTGCTCCCTATAGTCTTTCATGCGCATTAGCTCTGCCATCCCCTGGGGTCTCAGAATTTCGTTAGATTCTTTCTGTCTGTCTGTGTCTGGTCAAAGAGGAAAGAGAGAATATGTGGAGGATTGTATGGGAATTTTGGGGCCATGCTTGGAAAAGGCAAGTATTACTTCTGCTTACATTTCATTGGCCAAATCTCAGTCACATGGTTGCATCTGACTACAAGGGAGGCTGAGAAATAGAGACTTCCTGTGTGTTCAAGGGAAGACGAAATTGAGATCAGTGAATACCTAGCGTAGTCTGAGTCACAGAGGGTTCCACCAGAGTCCTGAAAGTTAGGTGTGCTGCTAGTTTACAGAAATTCTGGGCTTTTGATGAGGCAATACCTCTGACGCGTGTCCAGCCCCTCGATGACACTGGTTTTGAGGCCTGCTGATGGTCTTTAACTGGGTTTTCTGAAGAGAAGATAATAATGCACATGTCAGGAGCTGTGTGGGACAATAAAGGAAGTTGTGACAATGGGAATGATTTGTTCACTATCAACGGATATCCAAACACTAATTCTTATTTATAGGTTTCAACTGAAACCTGCAGTGTTGATGAGGAAGAAAGGAGAAAGGCTGGTGCAAAAAGGTAAAGGAATGGTGGGTAGAACAGAGGTATTTTTTGTTTGGGAACGCATTGTGATATCTTTTATAGTTAAATTTTGTTCCTTTTAATGAAGTACCCACAACCCAGTGCCGTCGAGTCAAGTACTTACTTATAAATAATATGGAGGCTTTCCCCAAAGTAATATTTAACATTTGTAATTTTCACTTTAAAGGTTGTACCATCTTTAATTTGCAAAACTGGTTATTCCTGTGTAGATCTAATGTCATATATTTGTGGTCTTTCTTTGGTTTCAGAGCAACTGCTTGGCAGAATCTTGTCAGTGCCTGAATTAAAGGAAGAGAAAAAAAAAAAAAACTGGGGGAGGTGGGATCTTTTTAAACAAATTGTGATACATTTGATAACAGTGCCGAGAGTACATTTGGAGTCTTGCGTTGCGTTGGCCATTCTTTCGGTTTCATTCTGTGTTTCTGAGGCCTGCAATGTGCCTTTTCTTGGGCCATCATATTTGCAATCGCAGATTTAGCAGTTTCTTTTGTGTACCACTTGCCTCCCAGAATTTGGCCCAACAGTTTTGAGAAGCTGAATGATTTATCGGGGACAGATCAACTGAAATGTGGCTCAACTTTAGTAAAGCAGAAGGAATGACATAAGGTTAGGTGACTGATGTGTGAGTTTTTGAATTTGATTTGGTTTTACATGGAAAGGTTGAAGCAATGATCCATGTATTCTAATAAAAATCATCAGTACAAATCAAATAAAATCTGGCTTAGTGGCGATTTTCCCACTGTATCACTCATGGCTAGCCTGTGCTGTTACAGACCACATTTGGCAGGCGCTGTTTTTTCCTACAACAAAATCTTAAAGTTACATTGCAATCTTTGCTGTGCTAAGAAGGCATCTTTTCTAATCAAACTTTCTGCTAATTTCATCAGATAAATCATTATTCTTGAGTGACAGCCCTGGTCTTCCCTGCACCCCTTTCCCCCCTTCTTGCTTTCCCTCAAGGATGCCTGGTTATTGTCATGCTTCAGATCTTTTTTTGTATCTCCTTTCAAACTAAGGAATTTCTTCCATTCTTGAAGAAGAGTTACAGCTTTTTCCACTCTACATACTGAATTGGTTGGTTTAGTACATAACAGCAGCTCATCTCTTTCTGACCAGTTGACCATTGGTTCTGATCAGCCCCAGTTGCAGACCTGCTAGGAGAAAAAATGCTTATGCCTATGTCCACAAGCTGGACAAGTAAATTAATGCAGATGTGTTTTGACTACTTGAGTTGTATGTGTGTTTTAAAGCACTTGAAAGTGAAAGTAAGAGCAGCAACATGGTGTGGAGAAAGCCATGATCCATTTTTGTCATAGCACTGACCTCCTAGCACAGCCCAGGGTCTTCCTGAAACCATTGCAGAATTTGTGCCTTTTTGGCAAAATGGTGTTATATGGGATATAGGTGAGCACGGGGAGGAGATTAGCCGTTTTGTTTTCATCGCTGGCATGATTCAAAAATTTAAAGATTATGTTAACCTGTTGCTGTCAAGTTGATTCCGACTCATATTTTCATGGCTTTTGTTTTTACTCTTTTAAAAAGTGATGTTAACCTATTCACATATAAAGATGAAGCTTCTTTTAATCCTTATTTCATACTTTAAATGATTCCAGAGGTATCTTTTTAAATGAGGTGAATATAAAAGCTTTTTGGAAAGTAGAAAGCACGATGCAAAAGTATGGTTGTATTATTCTGAGATAAAATATAAAATCCTTAAGCTACCAGACGCTCTGAATGATCTGACCAAAAAGGAGCTATCAGTTGAAAAAGTTGCAACTTACAGGAATTGTTTTAAATAGGATCATTGATATCAGGAAACTATTAGTAAATTCAAGTGTGTGTGTGTATGCTGATTTTACTGTCTCTCACACGTACGCCACACACATTTATAGGCTCAAATTAAGAAAAACCTAGGCAGCGTATGCCAGGCATTTCACAGAAATGAAGTTGGGAGGAAATTTTTCCAAGCATTCATATGATGAATACACCATTCAGTTTATAAAACGACAGGGCTAAAGGGACCATTTTCATGTTACATGGATTAAAAAAAAAATAATAAGTTAATTCACTCAATATTGTTAATTCACTCAGTATTGTATAATAGCCTATGTTCTATCAAATAGCAAAGTTCCACTCACAGCCTTTTCTATGCGCAAGAGTTACTGCCCACTCTGTTCTTGCAGCTAATTCATTTGTATACCTGAACTTTAAATGTGGAAATAATATTCTTTGCAAGGTGTCAGTTTACTTCTTCCTTTTAACAAATTTTAGATTTGTTCCCTACTTTTTTTCACCAGCCTATGAAAACCACTAGTTTTTTTTTTTCCTTTTTCACAAGTGTACTTGTCTTTATCAATTTAAATTTAATTGGAAAGTGCTACTGCCATAGCATGTCTCTTTTACACAGTGGTTTATAGAATGTGGTAGGAGGGGTCATAAGAATGGCCAGTTGGGGTAGTGTCAGCTCTAGAATGGATTAGCTTGGGCTCAGGCATTGCATTCACTCAAAAGTGGGTTCCTCAATCTTATCTCATCTTGGCTGAATTCCTTCAAAGTTAATAATATATTCTATTAACTTGTTCTGTTCCCTGATCTCCCCTCTCTTCTCCCACCCAGGACACAAGGAAGGGCACTACTAATAATCGTATCTCTTAAATTGGTGTAAATAAATGATTGAGGAATATTTCTTACAAATTCAAATAGAACACAATTTACAGTTTAGTTTTGCATTTATTGTCTGACATTTCTGTGATTTTAAAAGTTAGGTGATTATATAGCAACGATCTATAAGATTTTCCTAGGAAACTGCTATGGGTCATCTCTGGGTATGAGCGTGGAGAGACTAGGGGTTGAGGGAATTTTCTATTCACAATTTTACCTTATAAACTTTTATTTGTATATATATATATATGTATATTTCAGTAAGCATGCAATTAAAAATTAGTTTTAATGGTTATAAAGAATCGCCCCATAGGTTACTGTTTAGTTGCATGGGGATTGTATTAGTAATTATACGGTGGAGAAGTCACGTAACACCTTGACTAGATGATCACAGCTAACCAACATTCTATCGTGTGGCTTTATATGCAACATCCTGGAAAAGACACAGGTCGCTTTTGTAGTATTATGGCCAAAGATGCGTTACCTAATCTTGTCATGTAGAAGTGTCAGGTAAATGCAGATTGAGAAATATTATAAAATAATTGGCCTGTATTCCTAAAAAATATCAGTATCACAAAAGGAATGGAAAGACCAAGGAACTGTTAATGTGAGAACTAAATGCAATACATGATCCTGGGCTGAGTCCTCTACCAAAGAGGGAAAAGCTACTTTGGAATATGGACTGTGGATTAGAATAAAAGTATTGTATCCATGATAAATGTCCTGGTTTTGATAACTACTCTTTTTGTTCTTTGGAAATTTGCACAGAGAAGTATTAAGGGGTAGAGGAATAGAATCGATATAGTCTACTCCTGTGATGTGATGGATTGCTTTTATATGGCCTTTCTCACTGTGATGTTGTAACTTCCACCAAATGATTCAGTGGGACTATGCAAATAAGGTGCTTGTGGCCCACCAAGGGGATTGGACAGCTTGTTAACAATGTAAATAAGGTGCATGGCACTCTTGTGGGGTAGGACCATGCAAATAAAGTGTATAGAACCCTAAGGAGGAGATTGGTCAGTTTTGCCATTCCACCAGGCTTAAAATGAGCCATTCTAGAGGTGGACCCGACTACCGTCACAAAGAAGAGATGGGAGCATAGCGCATCCTTTTGACCCAAGATTCCTGTGCTGAGACCCTTCTGGACCCAGGAGGCAGAGAGAGAGAGAACTATAACACTGGAGATGGCAAGAGAGTGAGAAGCAGCAACAGAGAAATGGAGGCAGCAGAATCAGGAGACCAGCAGGAGAGGGCATGGTGAGCTTCTCAGCCCATGGAGCAAGAAAGCTGAGCACCTTCGGGCCAAGGTTTACTGGCGGAGTAGGGTGTTTCTGGGCACTTTTGGCAGAGCTAGAGAACTTTCTGACATTTGCCCAAGCAGGGCAGAGGCTGGGCTGAGGGGCTGAGGGCCAGAGAGAAGCCTCTGAGGAGAGGCTGTCATAATCGAAGAACTGTATGCTGAATTGTAACCTGGTACCTCCCTAATGAAACCCATAACTTTGAGTGTGGTCTGTGAGTTCTCTGTGGCTCTTGCAATAAATTATCGAACCTAACAGAGAAGTAGAGTGCGGTAGGAGGGACAGTTGGCGTCAGAATTGGTAAAATGGTTGGAAGTATGTTTGACCTCCGCCTCATAGCAATCAGCCTTGGGCTGTTGATCTCGATTCTTCTACCCCCTGGTGAAGTTAGAGGGGGTCAAACGCCTGCACCGTGTCATTATTACAACCCCCAAATGCTTCAGAAACAATAAATAGTATAGTTTTAACTGTATTATAATGAAAAAACTTCTAAAAACAAAAAAAGAATAAATACAGGAAGCATTTAAAACTATATATATTTCCTTGATTCCAACCCTTGATCTTTTCTTAATGAGGTCGCTGGTGGGACCAGGAGTTATGTGTGTGTGTGTTTTTTTTATTTTTAGTAAGGTTCCTCAGGGGGGGTTGATGGTCAGACATGCTTGGGAATCCCTATTTCAGATTATATGTTATCCTTTCAGAAGGAATTGCTAGAATCATTTGAGATTGGTCCCCTGTCAGTAGATAAGTGGTAGAAACTCACTCAAAATTGGAGTGAAAAGGCAAAGATTGATTTTGTTTAGTTTGAGGCTATGAACACAGTATAATATTGTCCTTTTTGTGGGTTATAGTCTAGTCATAGCAGCCCATAGTTAACCAGGTGACTCAGTGTTCTTCCTACACCACAAAAAATTAGACATTTTGCTTCAATTCATTCTCTCACAATTCTGATTAACAATAGTGTACTATATGGTTGAGTATCAGACTGTAAATTTAGACAAGATGCATGCTTTTGAGCCCATGGAGTAAAATAGATTTTCCCCTTGATCCAAGCAATTACAATTTCACTTTTATAAAGTATTTCAAATTCATTTTTAATGGGTTGCTTTTCTTCAAATACAAGCAGAGGTAGATTTATAAAACTGTAAACAGTTTATGCATTTTTTTTTTTTACAGATTTCCATCGCATGTGTTTTATACTGATTTACCTCTTTTTAATTGTACCAGAGGTAAGGAATTAGTAATTTAAAACAGTAGGAACTGCATGTTCTGCTGTGATCAAGGAATTAGATAATCTGGCTTGTTTGCTTAAGGGGTCTGTATCTTGAGACTTTTATAGGGCAGTATTAAAGCTCTGAGCCCTCTTATTATGCCAATACCCAGAAGATTGCTTTAATGAGAAGTAAAGGGCCTTTTTCCAATTACAAGGGAATAACTGTATTAAGTTCCTGTGTTATGTCAACCTGCTTTGATTTGATTACTGTGAAAGAAATGGATTTATCTGTCAGTGTTACTTAATTAAGCCTTCTCATTGATGTTTTGCAGAGTAATATAGTGTGGTTTGCACATTTAAGCCCAAATACAAAGAAAATTGGCCTAAAACTAAGACGTGACCCCTGAAGATAATGTGGGAGATTGATTACTTGTCATTGGCAGGTCATAGGCTGCAGTGTTACACACCGGTGGAAGGGCTGGGATGTGGAAAGGCTAAAATTAAAGTCAGTTTATGGCAGTGATTATTTTAAGCAAAAGTGGATGTACTAGAAAACTGTATATTAGAGAAGACTTTTGAACACTTAAAACTGTTGGCTTCATCGGTGTTAGTCAAGCATCTGATATGAGGAGAGGAGAACAGAAGAAACAGGAGAAATAGACTGTTCAAGTGTAAAAGGTAATAGAATAAAAAAACAAAAAGCAAGAGGAACGGATGCCGTTTGGGAGAAGTGGACCATTGTGGTTCTGCAGCGCAATAACAGCCTACAAATATTTCAATTAAGCCAGCCTGCCCCTTCCCTGAGCTTCACAAATGGCACTCCAGGGAGAAGCGGGGTATAGGGAAAAAAAAGAAGAAAAGATAAAACTGTTATGTGTTTCATCTTGGTTCTTTATTTTCCCTATTAGAATACACTTAATAAATTATTTATCAAATAGGTGTTTTAAATACCAATTTGTATTTCTTAAGTCATTACAATGTTATGGATTTGCCAATAAAAATTACATGTATGATTTGAAAAATTCATGTATAAATTACATGTGCAGATTATCAGAGCTATATAGTCTATTATATTGAGAAATGAAACGTATTCTTAAATTCATTCCTTTGTAGTATAACATTTGTTTTCTAAAATATCTACCATTTATTTCTCATGCTTTGTGATGTACTTGTAAATATGTCTATGTAATTAAAAAGTTCTCCAGATTATTTTCATTTTTAATGAAAATGGTTTGAAGCTGATATGTGTAATACTAGAGTCACATGGCATATAGGTTTGCTTTTCCCCCCTCTAAGACTTGAGATAAATCAGTTTTCTTCCAGTTGTTAGTCCCACCTGGTTTGAAATCGGTTTACTTCCCAAGCACATTATCTTAGACTGATTTCTTAAGTGGTTTTAGACTCCTCACATTTTAAAAAGTGAAAGCGGGCATATACAGTTTACATTATTGTACTCTTGCCTTAGTTATTCATAGTTCTTCTTGTTTCTGAGCTCTTGCTTAGAAAGATGGGATCCTGAGAGGACTAACTTTTCTTGAAGACAAAGACCTGTCTGGATAGTTCCAACAATCTGAAATGGAAAGCTTCTAAATATCTCTGTGTATTTCAAGTTCAGTTACTTAAGTTAGAATATCGTTAGATTATCATTGACAAATTATATGGATTGTTACAAAGGATGCAAGGTTACTTTTGTTCCAGTTTCGTAGCAACTGTCCACTCACCTCAGGTTTTCAAGAGGATTTCTGAGTTTAAGAATAAGGAATACCCACTGGCATTTTTATGACATAAAAGTTATGTATTTCATCTTGTTACTTCCATATCACCTCAATTTCATATTGTATGAAAATGCTTTTCTTGTTCATAGTACTGTTAAATGGACTTAACTCTCTGTTTTAAGTATCTAAGATTATTTAGTGTTCATTTTGGTAAATAGTTTATTTTGAACTTAAGGAAAACAATATTGTTTTAAACAATGTTTTACAGGAGACATTAATGCAAATTTTAGGTGAAGTTTAATAGGCTAAAGCCTTGCAATAATTCTCTTTTGAACATTTTTTTCCCTACTTTACTTTCCCACTAGTATTCTACATTTTACTTTTACTTATACAGTTGGTACAATTGTACAGTTACACAATTGAAGTGAAAAATGTAAAATTATCCTGTGCTTGACCATTGAGGTTTCATATTGATAAGGAAATCGACTAGCTCAGAGAGTACCAGAGTTGATGGCAGTGATGTATTGGGAATGGAAAGCCCAGGTCTTCATTCTTTATATTTGAAGTATCTTAGATTTTGCAAGGAAAGCATCACCACAACCCCATCCTTTGCTAGGTCAGATCTGGGAAGTGCTGGAAGTTCTCTCATCAGTGCTGAAATCGTTCAGTGTGTAGCACACCTTGTTTCTTACATGAACAGAAAGAAGTGATCATGGTTGTGTGGACGTTGTCTATCAATATTTGAAGCTCCTCACTCTCCCTACGTCTGTAGGAGTACTCAAATTTGACTTCAAATTACTCTACTTAGAGCTCTTATTATACTGGGTGCTAATGAAAATGTGCACATCCTTAGCACGCTCTTTGCTGATGAAATATTTTGAACTCTAAATTCATCTGGCACTGACAGAGAGCATATGCCATCTCAGTTTGTGTGGAGGGCTCAGCCAAGGGTTCTTCCTGGACTAGGAAATTAGTAGGAGCCACAGATGTACGCAGTCTGTGAGTCTCCATAATGGTGTGGAGGATATTTAATAGTGTCTGTTGTTGCAGTGAGGATTTGAGGCAGTGTAGACTTCAGCATGTTTCAGAATGATTATCTTTCCAGGAAGAACTTAACAACCTCAGTCTCCAGACACATCCCTAATATGTGGAGCTTTCATCAGGAAATCAGTATATTTCTACAAGAGGAGAAATTTGCACACTCTTAGAGCAATGCAGAATACCTCTTTGGTTGTTCCTTTGACTTCACAGAGCACTAGGGCACTGTGTATTTGGCATAATCTGGTCTCTAAGTATGGAAAGGACCCGTGTACAACTCTAATTACCTTAAACCAACAGGATCAGATAACCCTCATACTTACTTACTCAAAATATAAGGTAAACTTACATACTGTTTAGCCTATGTCATTAACTTGTGTCTTGAGTTCACATACAAAACTTTGACAGTGTATCATTTGTAGTAGATATAAAATGGTGAGATAGATGGAAAATATTCTAAAGGTAAATGGAATCACTTTGCAGATCTAATGCTTACTGAATTCTTACTGTCTGGCTTGTACAATAAAAGGTTATGGAGAAGATGAGATTTGTTTCATTGGCTGTTTCAAGATTGAGGAGAATATTTAATAGTTTCTGATCTGTTCTGCAAAACTAGGAGTCATAAGAATGTGAGACTCAGATTTGCTTGAATAAATCACAATTTACATATGTTATGTGTTTTTGATTATCGTAGCTATTGGAAGGTTTTGGGAAATAAGCCATTCATGGTACCAAAACCAAACCCGCCACCGTTGAGTCAATTCCGACTCATAGCGACTCTATGGAACAGAGTAGAACTGCCCCATAGAGTTTCCAAAGAGTGCCTGGCGAATTCCAACTGCCGACCTTTTGGTTAGCAGCCGTAGCTGCGCCACCAGGGTTTCCCCATTCATGGTACCCAACCCACTGCCGTCGAGTTGGTTCCAACTCATAGCGACCCTACAGGGCAGAGTAGAACTGCCCCATAGAGTTTCCAAGGAGTGCCTGGCGGATTCAAACTGCTGACCCTTTGGTTAGCAGCCATAGCACTTAACCACTACGCCACCGGGGTTTCCCCATTCATGGTGAAAAAATAGGTACTATTTATTGGGTATTTACTGTGAGTCAGGCACTCCCCATTGAGTGTTTAAACATGTGTTAATTAACTAATTTACCTTAACAGCAACCCCTTAAGATTGGAAATACTATTATCTCCTTTCATAGAGGTGAAAACCAAGTCACGTAAGTTAAATAATTTGCCCCAAATACACAGTTACTAAGTGTGGGGGCCAGAGAACCAACCAGGTCATTTGGCTGGTCCTTTGGCTCTCAGGGGAGAAACTTAAACAGTACCCTAATCTTTTGGCTTTTAAATAGCGCTAGAATGGGAGTGAGGAGATCTAGGTTCTAGATCTCTCTCTCTTTCTCTCTGCAGATAACTGTGTACCCTTGGATATGAAAACTAACCTTTTAGCCCCAGTTGGTAATTTACAAAATTTCCGTGGTCAGTTAGACAGTGTCTAAGTCTTTTTCCAACTCTAAAATTTTTGTCTGGCCTCCTCTCCGGGTCAGATCGCCCGAAATTGTTTTTGCTGTGCTTGTCTTCTGCTAGACTTTTCTGTACCTTTAAGGCAAATGCGTCCTGAGAATTCTTTGCACAAACTTTCTGGGTACAGTTATTTATTCTGCTTCCACTTTCTCTAAATGAGAGGAGTTACCCTCTTTGCTTCGCATTTAGCCTGTCCCTCTTGTATAATTGTCATGTGACACTGATTATCAACTCTAATTAAATTTTTCCTAGATCTTCATTTCCAGTCCAACGTCTTCTAAAAAGAAATTTCTCAGTCTCCCACTTCTAACTGGCTGCTCAGCATCTTTACTGGAATCTTAAGCCTATTTAAAATCACACTCCCTGAGATTCAGTCAACCTGGTTTTCTTTTACATTCATCTTTTTATTAAAATGGCCATAACTGTAGTGCAAGCACTGTCATTCCTTTAAATCATTTCCGTTGTCTCAGCTCTCACCCCTGCCTCACAAAAAGCCCTCAAATACTTAACAGCTTGATCTTCCTATGGCACCAATTTGATCTTGTCAAGCTGCTGCTCAGAAACCACCAATGACTTTCCACTGCTTTCTGATTGAAGTCTAAACCCTTATTTTGGCGTTTAAGGCCCAAAATTCTTTATGAACTTTCTGGTTCATTCATACTGGTCGGTTTGTTTCTTTGTTAACAGACCAAGTATATTCCTTTCTTTTTATGTGTTTAGAATTATAGTTTTCTGGTCAGGCTACCAACAATTCCTTATTCTGCAATACACCCACCCTAGCCCCCCCCCCCCCGCAAAAAAAGAAAAAAAAAAGTCCAACCAACTACACTCCCCAAACAGTTCCTGAAATACTGCTGTGGACCATTATGGCTTGGGAGAATAGTTTAAAAATCACCAGTTTTGCTCAGCCTTTCATTTTAATTTTGGTTATTGTAACTTTCATTTTTAGAAATTTTATTTGATTCTTTTTCATATCTGCTGAATCTCACTTTCTGGTTTTCTATTCCTTGTAGATACATCCCGTTCTTGCCTTCTATTTTTTTAACCATAGTGAACATAGTTCTGTAATCTCTGTCTGATAATTTTAATATCTGAAATCTTCGAAGGTTGTTGTTTCTTGTTCATTTGGCTTTCTTTCCATTTGTGATTGGCTGTTTTTTACTATCTGCTGTTCACTGTCCTTGAAATATTTTTGTGTGAATACTAGGGTGAAGACACCTTCTTTCAGGGAGGATTTGAGGTTGTACGCACCAGGTGCCTAGGGCTCAACTAATCTGGAACCAATTCAATCCGAATTCAAGATTTCTTAAGGTTGAATTAGGGGGGAACCCAGATAATGAAAATTCGGTTTGCGAATTTGCGGAAAGATCATTTGTGATTTCCGATCACAGGGATGTCCCCAATTCTGCTCTGTACCAAGACAGCTGTCTTAGCAGTCACTTATCTTCTGTTAGATACCCCATTTTGAATGGGTCCTGAGTTTTCACTTCTGTTCTCCTTGACCCAAGAGGCCATTAAATGTTTTAGGTTGGCACATGTCCTCAGGGCAAAACTGTCTTTTCTTCCTCTCTGGGTTCCAGCTTTCACTCTGATTTTGTTTGATAATTCTTTGTAGCAAGCTGGCAAGATAGTAATGTTTTGTGTTTGTATATAGTTCTGTATTCTTTTGTGGAAACGAGAGGATATAAGCTGACA
The DNA here is from genome assembly GCF_024166365.1 of Elephas maximus indicus. Classification (NCBI taxonomy): domain Eukaryota; kingdom Metazoa; phylum Chordata; class Mammalia; order Proboscidea; family Elephantidae; genus Elephas; species Elephas maximus. The sequence continues at coordinate 64,162,436 of NC_064829.1, read as the reverse complement.
AATTCACTCTGCCTGGGCAAAAGTGACGGGAGGCAACATTTGAGCTGGTTATGGAGAGAGATGTAGGTTCTCACTAAGGAGGCATTTATGGTGGTGGGGAAGAGCACTCACTAGCCTTAGCACCCAGTAGTACCTGGGTTTGCTTCCCAGCTCTGCTGTTAACTGATATCTTGGGGATTTATCCCATCTAAGCTAAGCCTCACATTTTTAAATATATGAAATGGGAATAATAGCAGTGTATTTAAAGTGCTTAGCACAGTGTCTAATACACATTTAAGCTCACTAAATATTAGCTGTTATTTTTTGAGAGGTCAGGGATGGTTTAAGCAGGGAAAATGGCGGGTACAAAAACATGGAGGTATAAGAGTGTGTCCCTGTTACCAGCAGGGAGTAAGGAATGGCTAAGTGTGTAGGCCATGTGCAGGGTTTACGTAAAATGTGAGTCTGGGAAGAACATTGTAAAGGGAGTGTGGATTGGATGTTGCTGAAACCAGCAAACCAAATAGGGACTTAAGCTAGTGGAGTGAGAAAGGCTATGATGTGTGCTTTTGATAGGCAACTGTTGGTGGTGTGGGGGATTCATTTGTTTTGTGTTCACAATACAGTGGGCTGGTGGTTCTCAGCCTCCGGTGTGCCTTGATAATCACCTGTGAACTTTGTTAAATACTGTGTTTCTTGGTTCCCCCCCAGAGACTCAGCTTTAGTGGGTCTGGGCCGGACCCTAAGAAGATGATTTTGAACTGATCATCTTAGGTTGATTGAGTTGTGGGTGGTCCCTGGATCCACTTTGAGATGTTCTGGAATAGTTATTGAGGAAATGCTTGATAACTAACTGGCAGGTCTGATGAAGCTCAGTGGGAGGGAAGATGGAAATAAAAACTTACAAGTAACATGTTTACATTCATTATGAATTTCAGTGATGCACATTATAGCTTTGTCTCCTCTTGCTGTGGATAAGTGAGTGCCAGTTATATAGATATGTTTTCAAAGATAAAATATAATTAGAACTTATGAGATTGTTCTGTTGGGTTTGGGAGTGCTAGCAATTTGTCCTTATCCTCTAGATCTAGCAGGAGGCTGAGGGAAAGAAAAGCCTGTTACAGAAAGAGCTATAAAAGGGAGGAAGCAGAAAGGAAGGTGCAGCAGCCTGAGGTCAGAAAATGAGAAAGATGGAAATGGGAAAGGGTGGGAAAAAGAGCAGTCAGACCCCATTGGTTGGGAATCTGTTTGTGAAGGAACCCAGCCAGTATTTAACCTGTTTTGAAAAAGCTGGACTTCTAGCATTTTTAATTAGTGGATTGCTTGCTTTTGAAATTGCCCAGTTGGGAATACCCAAGTTTTGATGTGTTTTATCTGCCTGCTAATTAGCAGCCTGCCTAGTTGACCATGGTTTTTTTTTTTCTTTATTCTGTGGACAGGAGATGTATATGAAGGTCTCTTAAAACATTCCAGCTCGAGTCTGGGTTAAAATGTATAAGACACTGTATTTAGTAAGAGTTCTTGCTAAATTATATGTGAAATTTCAGTACATTTTTTTTTCTCCAACTCAGTTCTTCCTTTTTGCTCTTTAATACAATTTTCCCTTTAGCACATGGTTTTTCAATCTCGGCATCATTGACGTTTGGGGCTGGATAAATCTGTGTTGTGGGAGCTGTCCCTGTGGATTATAATATGTTTAGCATCATCCCTGTCCTCTGCCCAACTCAATGTCAGTACCAAAAAAAAAAAATCTAGTTGCCCTTGAGTTGACTCCAACTCATAATGACCCCATTATAAAAAAACTCCAAAAATGTCTTCAGATATTGCAAAATGGCCCCTGCGGCCAAAATCTTCCTGATTGAGAACCTCTGGCCTTCCTCCTTTTCTCTGCTTACTTTTCAAGTTGGAAAACCCTCTTTTAACATTGAAAAGGTAAATGGGTCCCAACAATGTTAAGTCTTAGGGGAGCTGGAGGCATTCTGATCTGTTCCGTGATGACTTTTGGCCAAATATAATGAGAAACTTCTCAAATTAATCCAGGCTGACAGCCTTCAGGTGCAGAGGAAATCAAGATGTGTCAGACTTCTGAAAACTTGGAGTAGTTGAGAGATTTTACTATTTTACTTTTTTTTTTTAACTAAAATATTTTATTTTTGGTTAAGAAGAAGTAGAACCATGTAGGCTACACATCTCGTTTGTGGAAGTTTCCTAAGTAACTTCTTCGTGTCCTTCAGTTAGGTGTACGCAGGATAGGCCATTAGGTTGTTTAACAACAAATTTTGGAACAGGATTGCGTCTTTTCTCCAGACTTGATGTACTCCCCAGAACTTTCTTGACATGACTTAGAGCTCGCAGTGTATTGATTTTAATTGTCCACAGGGAACATCTGTTTGTGGTTGGATTATCTTCTGAGCAGCAACTAAAATATCATTTGTTATAATAAAAAAAAAAAATTCAAGTTTAATGGTAATAGTTGCTTTTTGTTGTTGTTGCTATTCTATCTGCTAAGATACTCTAAAACACCGTGTACTCCACTGTGCCCCAAAATAAATCAATTAATTACACTATGATGATTACTTCTGCTGATAATAAAATAGCAGTAATGAAAGGAATGACAGTAGTGCATTAAGAGAATAAACAGTATCACGGAAATGTTAGGAAACACAATAAATGGTATTATGTCTCCTGAACCGAAGCTTCACACCTCCTCCTATTCTGTCAGAGGAAGTTTGTGATGGCCGTCTGTTACCAGCCGTGATCAAAATAATAGAACGCCGAAACTTTTATACTTATCAAAGGCCTTTCATCAAAAATTTCAGTGCCATCCCGAAATATAGAGTGACTGATCTTTAAAACACTTTTATGTTTTAAGCAATTAATGTGGCAGTTTAGCTGTTATATTCTCCATCCTTGAGTATTTGCCACTCGAGGCACTTACTGAGCTTTTAGTAACCAGGTCAGTGTTGGAACTTGGCTGATACAGAGTTTAGAAGCACCCATCTTTCCAGTAGTTCATGTGGGTCTTTTCGGCATCATTTGTCAAAATAAAGCTTGGCTTTGTAATGTAATAACTTTTCTTTCCAGACCTCAAAGTCCAGATGTAGGGATTGTAGGCCAACCGGTATATCTTGTTAAAAAACCAAACAAAAACAACTGATAATAATAAAGATTAAAAAATACTTGTGTTTGTATATATGTATATTTATGGGTATATATGTATGTGTATTATATATATATAAAACATCTAAACATATATGCAGAACAGTACTATAGATGGTACAACCCAAAATAATCCTAATATTCCTGTAATGTGTACTGGTAGAAATAGACTATTGAATACTTTTTTGTCTTGTATTTTTTGTTGCATGTCTGCTGTGTGGTATGATAATCCTCGGCTAGAGAAGAAAAAGTATCTAAGCTTTATGGCAAGGATGCTGCTAGTGTTAATATGTATATTTACCTTAATTTTTTAAAATATATTAAGGTTGTGTTGGTATATTTTTTAACTTACTTTGTCCAAAAAATTTTTAATAAAACTTTTAAGTGCAGTTTCTTGTCTATAAAAATTGAGGCTATGAAACCCTGAAGGATAGAAGTAATTTTTATGTTTCTACCTCTGGTTCCTGAGGGTCCAGTTCATTTCTGCCGTGAATTTAAATGAGTTAATTTAAGTAGATGGGTCAGAAGCCACTGTCATCGTGGTAGCCTTGTGCCTGATTCTTAATTAAAGGCAACAGGAGATTAATTTGAAACATTAATTTAAAACTGCACATACAAAAAGAGAAAATTATTGTGAGAAAGCCTAAAGAACTTTTCTCTTGTCCCTAGATGTAGAAGACAGAGGTAGCTCAGGGTCCTGGGGGAATGGAGGACATCCAAGCCCGTCCAGGGTAAGTATATCTAATCTTTTTTCCCATAACCAGACGTCCCACATATGTAAATTGACAAACTGAATGTGAGTTTCTCGCACATACACAAAACCAAATGGCACAGAAATGTGTGCATACTAGTTTTAAATGAGGATCAGCTTGTCTCTGGAATCTTTGTTTCATTCTCTTATCTGATGCTGTTATTGAATTTGACACCTGTTTGACTTCTGCTAACCGGGAGAAAAAAATCCTTCATTAAATATTTGGCCTTATCTTTGCCGGAAACCCTGGTGGTGTAGTGGTTAAGCGCTATGGCTGCTAACCAAAAGGCCAGCAGTTCGAATCCACCAGGCGCTCCTTGGAAACTCTACCAGGCAGTTCTACTCTGTCCTGTAGGGTCGCTATGAGTTGGAATCGACTCGATGGCAGTGGGTTTGGTTTTGGTTATCTTTGCCAATTATTGATCCAGTTCTATGGAAAGTTTTTTTTTTCCTTGTGGATGACATGACTTTAAAAACTCCTCATCTCCTTGTATGTGTTGGTAGAAATAAGTTATTGAAAAATTTTAAAGAATAGTATGAGAATCTATCCTACCATACACCCTACATAATGAATCTTTGCGTTGATTTCGTTTTGTAAATACTTTATTTTTCTACCACTAAGGCCTTTGGGCACCAGTTGGGTTTATCCATTTATTTGGTCCCAGAGTTTTGCGGTTCTTTTTCATGGTTTTCCTCCAGGCATTGGTGGTTAGTTTGAGCGTAATGAGAAGACCATGGGAGTCTGGGGTGAGGGAGAGGAGCAGGCAGTGTGCGTTTTAGTTATATGACCTTGGCATGTCATTTCACCTCTTTGGTCCTCATTTTCTTAATTTGTAAAATGAAGAAGTAGAACGAGAGGATCTTTTATGTTCCTTCCAACTTAAATATGTATGGTTTTATATACAACATGTCTTTAATGGAATCATTTCTAGACCTTCAGAAATCCATGTCAGCTTTCATTATATACATCTAATGCCCCAAATTAAAAATAGACTGCCGCTATCTAGATGAATCATTCTGTAGGGATGGTAACATTTTATTCTAATGATTCACATTAATTTGCTGTGGGGAGAGGTCTCTATTTTGGCATAAGAGGCAGGAAAAGTAATCAGGCTGTCAAAAGGAGAACATTTCAGCAAGCTGTGGTTATACATTTCCACCTGTCCTTTGGCATTGTGATCCTCACTCTAGTCTGCAGTGTACGGCAGGATCTCTAAGCTTACCAGTAACGTTGCTGAGCCCTTGCACCAGCTGTCGAGTTTGACATTCTAATGCATTATATGGATGGTTTGAGGAAATCTTTCCTCCTCCTCACGTTACAGTCTGCACTTGCAGAAATAAATCCATTTCTCTTGACAGCAAGTGTAGGAGATGACAGAACTTCTCTTTATCGTTAGTTCATTCAGATTTACTTAATTTCTCAGTCAGATACAGTCATAGTAATTATAATTGTGTTCCTTAGAACAAGGCCCATTTAGAATCATCCTGGATTTTTAAATGTAGTTTTCATAAACTGTTTCTCTTTCTCAAGAAATACCTCAGTGAATCATTTTGAATTAATATATTATAAATTATGTTTTGTAAATCCAGGGAGTTTGTTTGGGGCACATTATTTGTGGTAGACTGGTACTTGGACAACCTTGATAAGTTTTTCTTCCCTCATTTGTAAAGTGATATGCCATCTACCTTGTGGCATTGTGCTGAGGGTTAAATTAGCTAATGGATATTATACTTTTAGTACAGTATTTTGAATAAGGACACTTAATAAATGATAATTAATGTTATGCAATGCCTGGTATAAAATGAGTGTAAAACACATAGATATGTATTTAAAATGTGGCATATTTTTGTGCCAGCATATTAGCAGAATTAGCTTATGCTGTCATTCACATTTTTATAAATGTAAGATTGGGGTTATGTGGGGGGAAAGCAGGGTTGTTTGTCCGTAAGTTTCCAGTCATCCTCTAGTGAGGTGATACGCATTTTCATTCATACAACGTCCAACCTTTTTTTTTGTGTGTGGGCAGATTCTGCACTTTGCCTAACATGCTAACTGACACCTCTGAGTAAATTCGACTTAGACTTTGTGGGCATTGCAACCAGCTGAACAGAATGATTTTTTTTTGGTCATTTTTATGCACCTTATTTAGTAGACTGAAATTTGTACCATATAATACAGATGATTTTAAGGCTTTCCTATGATTACCAAATTTCTCCATTCAATTTAAGTGACTAGGTAGCTTAAAAGCATTGCTTTAATTTTAAATTCCCATGAAAACGATGAGATAATCCTAATAATGAAAAATTTCTGCCAAAAATTAATGTCTGCTTTAAAACTTTCTTTTTGTGGCATACTTTGTTCAAATCCAGAAATACTAATTTATGCCAACTGAAGTTTTGATGTTCTTTTGTAGTTATATTGGGATATTGGTAACATTCTTATATAACAATTACTTATGGAATAAGTTAGTTCTGTTACAACACACGACAGTAGCTATACCAAAACTTTGAAATTTTAATACCATAAAACCAAATGTTGTTTAAATGACTCTGCTTTGGTCTTTCAAAAGGGATTCATTACAGGCTATGGGCAATTTTCCTTATGGCCCAGTTTTACATTTTTAAAAATAATATTGGCTTGCCAATAAATCATTTTTTTTATTGTGGTAAAAATATATATAAGAAAACATTTGCCAATCCAATATTTTCTACGTATACGATTCAGTGACATGTTTTGCAACCATCAGCACTATCTGTTTCCAAATTATTTCACCATTATTAACAGAAACTCAGTGTCCCTAAAGCTAAGACTCCCTCTTATCCAATCCCCGCCTCCCCCCCCCCACCTCTGATAACCACTAAAAAATTTTGGTCTCTATACGTTTGCCTATTTCAGACAAAAACAGTAAGTTGGCCTGTTTGTAATATACTTCATATGCATCTAATATTTTATATCCATTGTTTCATTTAATCATATCACTAACCTCATAAAGTTTTTACTATTATTATCATTCCTAAGATTTCACTGAGGAAAATTTAAACTTTGCAGACTCTAGAGGCCTCTTTCCCCCTGTACCTGTGAAGGCACAGGTTCTTCCTAGTGAGTTTCCAGTGTGGGAATGATGGACTCCACCTTTGGATGGGAGAGAATTCATAGTGGGGTTATGTTTGCATGCTGATGTATTAATGTGAAATGAGAGCTCACTCTGTTCTTTCATTTACAGAACTATGGAGATGGGACTCCCTATGATCACATGACCAGCAGGGACCTCGGGTCACATGACAATCTCTCTCCACCTTTTGTCAATTCCAGAATACAAAGTAAGATTGATTTTAAACTAACACATACCTCTTTGAATGCTTGCTTATGTTTTACCGTGGAAGGAAAAATAAATGCCCCAGACAAAGGTTCTTGTTTTAGGATGTTGTGTCTTTTGATGCTTTACTATAGCATTTTTAAATTGCAGAAAAATAATGACAGGCCATGCTTGGTAAGAACACATAAAGGACTAAGGTTTACAACTGTGTGGAATTAAATACTTTGAATGATACTGAGCCTACGTGGAAACTTTACCTTGCTTAGACATAAACCACTCGTCCTAGTTTCAGCATTGCAATCATAGTTTTCTAAGCTAAGGTTGGTGAAGTCAAAGCAGTGAATGCTTAAAATAAAAATATCATTTTAGTCTTGTCAGTTGGCAGTGATCTATAGTCAGTATTAGCTCTGAGTTTTTATTGAAGGAGTTATGGGAATGTATTAATGGGCTTAGTGTGCTTAAATCAGAGTCATGTGTTCAAGCTGAATTGTAAAATATCACTGTGTATTTATCAAGGCGTGAACTTTAGCACTAATGATCTAGGCAGACACTGTCCTGCTTCACTGACAGCAAGCTACATGTAGTTTAAGGCAGTCTGTGGGTTTCAAGCACACACTTCATACGGGTGCCCTTAGCATATTTTTCTGCTTTTGACTACCCTACAGGGATATTTGTTTAACAGCAGCAACCCAAGAATGAAAAGGTAATTCATAATGACTTGAAAGGTCCCAATAGCTGGTAACTGTATTTGTGAGTGAAAAAAATGATCTTTGCTCTGCTAAATGTGAGTTTTTAACAATATTAGTAAATCTCTCAACCTGGCCAAATTCTATTGCAAATCTGTCAATAAACGAAGTTAAATCTCTTGGCACGAGCTGTTGGACTCCAAGGAAAACACGCAGCCATAATTATATCATTCCGAAACCATAATCGCAAATGCTTCCAAAGAATGCCCTAATTTTCCAGCTATGGAAGCTATACCAGTTATTTAAGATGCAGTTAGCCCTTGAAGCTCAGCCTTTTTTTTTTTTGTTGTTGTTTTTGGTAAACATCAAATCCATTTAAAGGAGTTTCAGATATTTAACATAGAACAGTCAAAGCAGAGGAATACTGCCAATTTATTTTTAATGGATAACATCATATGGTTGTGCTTTTTAGTGTCATCCCTACTTTAAGAACCAGGAAGTTGTGTTTGGTCATAGGTTGTTCTTATATTTGTGCTCTTTTTGACTCTAAAGTGGTAAATTACATAGTTAACGTTTTAACGTTGTAAGTAAAGCGAGAATCCCAATTCTCTATCGGTTATTGATAGAGCAGTGCAGCAAGTTTTTTGTTTTCAGGATATACAAATACAGATAACAAGATATGTTTGTCAACCTAGATTTTAAAGAACAGCTTTAGACTCTTCAATAACAGTAGTGATTACTTTAATTCTAACACCATTGCTTTTCTATTCATCCTCCCCAACTTCATAAAATAGAAAATATTTTGAAAATAGTAATCTTGAGAAGTAGCACCTAAGGGGGTATATTGAAGAGCGTAAAAGATTCTGACACTATCCTCTGATGAGCTGAATTAAGTAAAATAGAATAAATAAATTACACTACTCATTTTTAGAGGTTTATGTTAATGTATGAGAAAACAAGGCTTACTCTAAAGAGCAGTTTGATAAATATTACAGAATATGCCCAGCAATACAAACATACTAAGTAATTGTTCTTGTTCATGTTTCCTCATGGGCGAATGTTTTACAAACCAAATAACTTTTTTCAATTCAAATAGTATTTAAAATATAAGTGGGCTGAGAGTCTAGAGTGCTGAGAGCTGACTTCTTTCACTTGGTTGTTGTTTAAGCTGAAAATCCATGTCAGCCTGGCTCTTTTATTCTGTCTGCCCTCCTTCCCATTAAACTCTTAAATATGGAGGCCAAGACAGTCTCCTGCATTGTGATAGGAAATGCTACTATGTCCACGAGGCTCCCACCCACTGTTCCCAATGAAAGGACTTCTCTGTTAGATAAGCTGTCTGGTCTGAAACATGGCTCTTTATTGTTTACAAACTGCTACATTTTCCACCTCAAGCAGATTTTTGCACAGAAAAGAATTGTGCTTGGGCTAAATGGTTTATCTGACATTAACGGTGTGGTGTCAGACTCGGGTCAGGGAAGTCGCCCTTAGAGTGAGAGGGCATGGCGCGGTATACAAAAATAGGGAGAAAAAGACGTTTAAACAAGTGTGAAATACCTCACATTTTTAGTGCAGAGAAGAATTTTTAAAAAATATTTTTTGAGAACTGACGATGATGCTGCTGCAAAAAACTCTTCTGAGTGCTATAATTTCTCACGTCCCAGCCGCCTTCTTGATTGACTTGAGTGTCTCAGGGCTAGATTCAGGGGACAAAGATTCTCATTGATTTTGCACAAGCTGCTGTTTATTTAAAATGAAGCCATTTTTAAAGATGAGCCATGTTGGTGTTAGGTTGCATTTTACAAAGAAAAGATAGGTTGTTTTCACCAAAAAATTAAGGATAACCTTAATTTACAAGTGAAGACAGAGACAATAAAATAAATCTATTAGTGTAGCCAACAATTTGAACTTATGGACTATATGATGTATCCTAAACTGTTCTTTCTGTCCAAACCCATGTTCTGTGTTACAGCCTTTGTGGAAGTCTTCTCTCTAGCAGAAGATGATATTGGACTTTACTGTTAGGTTTTGGACAACAATGCAATATCCACTTTCAGGATCCTCAACTGGTTCTCATTAAAACTACAAAGGATTTCTTTACCTTTCAAAGACTTTTTGTGCCCCCATGACGTACTAGGGTAAAAGCTATAGCATCAAAAATAAGTCAGCCACTTTATTGGACCAGATTCTCTATTGTCAAATCAGTCAAGCCTGTGACTGAATTAGGCGTCTGCTACAGAAATAAGTGACACTGATTTTACAGGAAAGAGTTATTAACTGCAGATGACCTGATTTTTTTTCTTCTGCTTCTTTTTTTTTTTTCTAGTAAACTGTTCACTTAGATTTTATTTTATTGCAAGGAAAGAAAAAAGTACTGAACCACTTAGTTTTGGGGAGTGAATTATTATTGTATATTTTGTTCTTTATAGCAGCATACTTTTTCAGGGAAATGATACAGGCATTGCTAACATAGTTCCTCATACAAACTCCATTATAGTAACAAAGCCTTTATTACAAACCTGAACTTTCGGAGTTCACAGGAATGATTTTGCATAAATGTTATGCAGTTTTCCTGATGCAATACTTGTGTTTGGCACTGGATTGTGAAACTAATTTATTGTGTCCATTTTGTTCTGTATTTATACAATATTGGATATAATTTGTAAGAGAAATAGTGTCTCTATGAGTTTATTTTTTTAGAAAGTAAGCTTGCATATCTGAAAATACACACTACTTAATTGCCGGTGAATCACTAAATTAAAAATGAACAAGTGAACACACATACACAATTATGTGCATGTGTACACACACACACACTTATTGTTGGAAGAATTAATAGCACTTCTTGGTTTATAAGGTGGCTTTACCCTTTCTCTTGCAGTCTGGAGTTATAGTTACCCTATAGAATTTTGGAAGTTGATATTGTATAAATACTTAAGAAAAAAATCATAAGACAAATAAAAGAGCCAGCCCCTAAACTGGGTGTTTTAGTAAATCAGTGTGAATGGCTTTTATTTATTTATTTGGTGTAGGGAGTTCTGGAGGAGTTGAAAGATTAAAGTATTGACTCATCTAGCTGACTGCCTGCATTGACGGTTTCTGGTGTTCTCTTTCCTGCCATTTCCTGAGTGTTTACTCCTTACTTGCCTTGGGCAGATACAAGCCAGTTTGCATTTTCCTTTAGTTGAAATTCCATATTGTGTTTTGTATCTGCAGAAAACAAATCAGTTTTTCCTTGTGACTACCTATGATTATCAGCGATAACGTACACTTTATTGAAAACTGGTTCTCTGCAGTTGTTAACAGTTTGATTAAACCTTTACAGGTGATCAGTTGGTAGCTTTCAGAAGATGCTAATAGGACAAAGACGGCAGGGTCTAAGTCTTGTATTTTTAAGAGGATCGTCTATATGCTATGGAATATTTTGAAAATCCTGGCAAGAACTATATGCAAAGAGTACGGATTATGTTTTTTTTAAACATTCCTGTTTTTTTTTTTTTTTTCTTTGCCAAGCATTAAACTTTGCTGCAGGTAATTGTCCAAATATTTTTCTAATGTTAAGCAATCTATTTTCTAGCTAAAACTCTTTGATCCAAGGAAGGATCTAAGCATGTGTTTTCCTTCTTTTGTTCCAGAGTCTTAATTGAAAACCAGATTGCTTGAGGATAAGTGAGCAAGTTGCCCAATAAGATTACATACAAGGGTTGGTAACTGAAGGATGTGAAAAGTGATACTTCTGTACAGTTGGGTGCAGCTTAGTTCAACCTCAGCTGCTGTGTTTTCACATGTCCCACTGTGAGTGGTTCAGTTTCCTTACTGTGGTATTTTGTTCTAGCCCGATTAATGGGACTTTACCAGTGCACTAAATAATTCACGGCCATATAGTAACCGGTTTCTGAACTAGCTCAGTGGAACATTTTACTGCAGGATCCCATTGAGGTTGCATGCAGAACTGAAGAAAGCTGTTGGCTTAGAGGATGACCTTTGAATCTCATCTGGGTTAGCGGGTGATATTTTGATTTGGTTACCGTGGTCGTATTGTGACAGCTGCTGGCTCATTATAATTCAGTTCCACTGCTCAGTTTGCCTAGCAGGAATATTTAGGTTTGTATTACTTCAAAGTGTTTATGGCTACCCTGAGTTTAGCCCAGCATAAAGGTGAAGTGTTGTGAGTGCTTTCAAATCCCAGCGGCAGAGGAGAGTGCCACAGTCTTCTTATAAAACGGCAAGTGTGAGTCGATGCGAAAGCTGGGAGTTTTTCTTTTCACCGTAAAACTGAAAATAAAAATACTCAACGAGGAGGTTCTTACTAGGAAAATTGTTTTAAAAGCCTTAACATGCAAAGGGAAAGCATGACCACAAAAAGAAACATAATTTGTTTTTGAAGCATGGATAAGATTTAAGTTGGCCTCTTGGCTGGACTTTTTTTTCTTTCCCTGGTGCAGGAATGTAAAACCTAGAAAATAATGAAACCTGCAAAATAATGGCAATTATTTGATATTTGAGCATGCCAGAGTGCAGATAATCTTGCAGTAATTTTATGGAAATGAAATTGTGAGTGTGGATATCAGCTGTTGAAATTTTCGTTCACTTTTTAAACGTTCTGAAGTTAGATGGAGTCTTAATTATTTAGTGCGGCCGCAACAGAAATACCACATGTGGATGGCTTTAACAAATAAAAAATGATTACTTCACAGTTTAGGTGGCTGGAAGTCTGAATTTCGGGTGCTGGCTCTAGGGGAAGGCTTTCTCTCTGTGTCATCTGTGGAGGAAGGTCCTTGTCTCTTCTGAGCTTCTGCTGCTGGGCAGTCTTCATGTGGCTTGGATCTTTCTTCCCTTGTATCTGCTTCCCTGCTTCCTCCTTGCTTGTTTAATCTCTTTTATATCTCAAAAGAGATTGACTCAAGGCACACCCTATACTAATCCTGTTGCATTAGCATAACAAAGACAACCAATTCCCAAACGGAATTATAACCACAGGCGTTGTCGTTAGAATTTACAATTCATAATTTTGGAGGACACAATTCAACCCATAACAGATGGTGATTATGAGCAGGCTGCTTGCAAGTTTGTTAGTTAAGGATGCCTCTTTGTGCGCATTGTGTGTGTGTATGTTTTAATGACATTTTAACTTTGGCCTGGTATCTGTGAGACTGATGATATGGTCAAGTGATTTCTGAGAGAAGAAATCTTTGATAGTGCTCTTATTTGTTTTTACTTTCTTTATTTGGAAATCTTGTTATTTTAATGTGTAAAATTTAAAACATCTCCTAGGATATACCTACGTTTACTGCGGTTTTATTCAGCATAGCTAAAAGGTAGAAAGAACCCCAGTGTCCATCAACAGATGAAGGGATAAACAACATACCATACAATGGTACATTATTTAGCCATAAAGAGAAATGAAATTCTCATACATGCAACAATGTGGATGGGCCTGGAAAGCGTTATGCTGAGTGAAATCAGTCCAGATACAAAAGTACAAACACTGTATTATCCCACTTAGTGAGATATCTAGAATAGGCAAATGTATAGAGACCACAGGAGATAAGTGATTACTGTGGGCATGGTGGAAGAGGAAGTGAGACTCCTTTGTTTAATGGGTGTTCAGGGTTTCTGTTTGAGATGATGAAAATGGATAGTGGTGTTGGGTGCACTATGTGGTAGATGAAATTAATGTTACTAAATTGTATGTTTAAAAATGGTTAAAGTGGCACATTTTATGTTATATATATTTTACCTCAATAAAAACTTTTAAGAAGTTTCCCAGGAATATTAGCATATATAGCTATTTTGAGTGTCATCACTAGTGATTTTATTAATCCTGGTTATTGGGCCAAGGCTGGGAGTTAGAAAAAGTGAGTTTTCTACTCTGTTTTGTTACAACTGTCCATGGGTCTTCTGGTCAGCTGCTTTTCACATCTTTAAACTGGAGTAACAGACCTTAAGATGTTCTCTGAGACAGTTTTCTCATCTAATGTTCCATTGATCTTTTAGGCATACCATTTTATCCTTACACTGTATTTTTCTCTTTAGAGATGTTTTATCATTCTTTCTAATCCATTCATCTCTATTTTATACCTTTGAGTTACTTCTTAATGATATGTTTTTCAGACATAATTCTTTAAAGCCTGAATCAAGTGGATGCTTCTTTTCTACCTCAGATCATTGATCTGGGATAAAATAATAACTCATTCAGTTGCATCCCCAGAAGAAAACTGTTACACATAGGCCAATGCTTGGAACAGAAGTTTTAGGACTTCAGTAAATGACTGTGGCATGACTCAATACATGAAGGAATCAGTGCATCAGATATCTAGGGCTTACATCCTGAATGAGAAGTCCAGAAATTAGTTAAAAGTCAGGCCTTTCTCTTACTGTGTCAGGAAGAAAACCCTAACCGGAACCAGTCATATGGAAACTCAGTTTTATTTTATAGCTCTATATCCTTGACAGTACAGAGTATTCTACTAATGTCAGGAAACACGCCAAGTTACAGTGTGGTAGAATTCAGTTTTCTATAAACATACCACAAATAATTTTATATATAAAAGAAAATAGGTAAACTTAATAGTTTTTTCAAAGGCCACTGGAAGAAAGTTGTATGCTTCCAGTGTTCTAACAAGTTATTTCTTCTTGTCAGTGAACATTTTCACTTCTCTTTCATTGCTCTTGTTTCTTTCTATGGCATAGTAAAATTAAAACCGTGATAGTCAAGCACTTTTATAGTCACACCAGGTTTATTAAGCCAGGCTTTAGAAAAATTAGAAGGTACTAGGAAATACCAGAAAAATGTTGCTTGAAAACTGTGATCAATAGAGAAGTCTAGTCTTCTAAATACCAGGGGAAGGTTTCTCACAAACAGAATTATTGATCCTAAGAGAAAATAAATAATTTTAGATTCACATAAAACTAAAAAATGGTGTGTATCAGGTAGCACTACTTTTGCTTGGAAGTAATGGAAAATGTGACTAATGCTGGCTTAGAGATTATGTTTTTCTTATAGTCTGGGGGTAGGCTGCTGCTAGAATTGGTTTGCAGCTCCATGATGTCAGGACTGGTATCTCTGTAATTCTCTTGTCCTTTCTCTCATTGTTACAGGATGACTGCCCCAGCTTCAGGGGTTCAGTTTGAGTTTGATGCAGAAAGAAGTAGGGGAAGGTTGAATTCCACAACATCTCTGCTCTCCCTCCCCTCAAAGGTTGAGCCTGGGACAGCAATGCACACATAGCTTTTCCAGGCTTTGCAATGGAAAGAGTAAGAGAGAAAAGAGTCTGGAATGGATATTGGACTTATCAATTTATAGTGTTTGATTCACAATGTAATTTAGTTTTTTTAAAAGAAAAATATGATTTTCAAGTCAACAGTTTTGAAAATTAAGAGTAAGGTTCTCTAACTTCCATGTAATAAAGTATATATAAAAAAGTATCTCAACTCCAAATTCTGGTCAGCTAATTAGAGAGAAAGACAAAGAGACATGGGGTAAAAACAAAGAGAAATGTTGAAAAGAGGAAGAGGAGAAAGTGTAGGCATGAAAGTTATGGATGGGGAGGAGTCTGAGGCCCTCTGCTCACATTTCACCTCATGGCCTCCGCTTCTATTCAGTGTTCTGGTGTTTTGATCAAGCAGTGATCAGCCAAGCCAATCCTCTCCATGTCCGCAGAACCTTCTCTTCTAGGTCTCTGGCAAGAACTCCTGCCAAACTGCCCTGAGTACCCTGGTTGAGCCACAGGCCTGCAGCTCCAGCCACCAGCCTTTTCCCCAGCCCTTTCGTTCATTTTTGACAGAGCCAAAGACCATGCCCACTCCCTCTGGCTGCTCAGTTTCCTGTTGCGCACCTTAAGAGCAGGCCTGGCGTTCTGGGGCAGCAAGATGTCAGGACATGCCACTGCAGGTCACAGGCAGACATCTTTCCCTGGCACCAATGCCGAAACAGTCTCCAGGGAACTTACCTCCAGCAATCTGCCACGTCACTCAAGCAAGAATGCCTACTGTCTGGGGCAAAAAACAAACAAAAAAAAACCCTCTATTTTAATATGTGCACTATCATATTTGCTTATTTTTGATGTGGAGGACTAGGTGCAGCCAAAAGATATTTAATTTTAGACAATATGCCAAGACTGGATGAAATTGTGGTGAGAGCTGGATCCATCATTTGACCGGAGGTTTCCCACCTCTATTCAACACAGTCCTGGTAAGAATCAGTCAGATGAGAACATAGGCAGGGGAGAGGTCATCTATCATTAAAAGTAAGCAAGATGTGAAAGAAACACTGCAGTTTTTATTTAGCCTGAACATTTTTCTACAAGTTTTTCATTGGGAAGATGGTTTCTTTGACTTTTGCATAGTCTTGATATTTTAACATGTACTATGAGTTGGAAGGGGCCCTGGTGAAACAGTGATTAAGAGCTGAAGCTGCTAACCAAAAGGTTGGCAGTTGGAGCCCACCAGCCGCTCCTTAGAAACTCTATAGGGCACTTCTACTTTGTCCTATAGGGCCTCTATGAGTCAGAATTAACACTTGACAGCAACGGGTTTGGCTTTTTTTTTTTTTTAATTGGAAAGGAGCCTTGGTGAAGCAGTGGTTAAGTGCTCTGCTGTTAACTGAAAGGTTGGCTATTCAAACTCACCAGCCGTTCCTTGGGAGAAAGACATGACAGCCTGCTTCTGTAAAGATCACAGCCTTGGAAACCCTATGGTGGTAGTTCTTCTCTGTCCTGTAGGATCCCTGTGAGTTGGAATTGACTTGACAGCAACGGGTTTGGTTTTTTATGAGTCAGAATCAACTTGGTGGCAATGGGTTAATGGCTTGTGATGCATTGACTGGTAACACACTCCTTGATTGCATTCTGGGTGGCAGTGGGGGAGGGGGAAGTAGGTGTGGAGGTTTGAGGGGTACGGAGGGGTTCAGCATTTCCATTTCCCAAACCTCTCATTGCCCCTCAGCTCCAGGAGAATGTCACCAGTATAGTTAATGGGTCTGTGAATCTGATGTTCATGAAAGTTGTGTATCTACCTAAGTCTCATATTGACCTTCCGTAAAAATACCGCTGTTTTGTCTGTTAACATTATAGTGTTCACTAGGACCAAAGAAACAAATGAATTCAGGTATAAGAACTGAGGCATCATGGTGTGGTGGACTAGACTAGGGGTCACTTCAGTCTTGGTGTTGACTTTTCCATTTAATGGCGATGGGACTTTGAGCAAATTTCCCAGGAGTACCAACTTTCTTATTTATAATGTGCAAATAGTAATACCTGCCATGCCTACTACCAGGATCACTGTGAGCAAGGTGTGAAGTGATATACTTTGTCACACCTGTGCTCTGCTATGTGGCTTTTGTCTTATGGCATTACAAGGCTGTCATTGGTAGCCTGTTATTTTTGCCTGTGTAATTAAATGAAAAAAAATCTATAGTGTGGGTCTTGAGTGATAGCGGTTTTAAAATACCTTTTTACCTTCTAATGAGAATGGAACAGAAGGCAGGAACAGGTGGAGGTAGTATAGAATGTTCAGTTCTGTAAACATCAAGACCAAAATGGAAAGATTTTTCTTTCTTTCTTTTTTTTTTTTTTTTAAGCCAGTGCACAAAAACAGTAATTCCATAAAATAAGTATCTCTTTGGGGACAGCTTCATTAAATTCAGATGTGCCCCTTTGTGAAATATTTGCCTTCAGCCATTTTTTCTCTTCGGTTTAAACGTTACCACGTTTTCTTTTTACACATGGCTAAAAACGCTTCGTTATGGAGTTCGTGTGGAGTAACCACTAGGTAGGATGCTTTTCATCGTGGAGATACTTTTATAAATACCTTCCATGTTCTCCAGAAAGTTTTGGAGACTATTCCATTTCAGTTCTTCTGCAGAGAAGCTTGGCATAAAATGGCGCCTTGTTCCCTTCACTTCCAAGCGTTTCTGAATCCTTCTTAGGAACTGTGTACTTGTTCTGGGTAGAGAGAGCTGTTTCGTAGATCTCATTTTATCTCCTTTTGTGGAATATCAGGTCTTGGAGCTAACCATTGCAAATGTGTGGAACATAGGTAGGGATCAAATTACATTTATTTCTAATAGTTACAGTCGAAACATTTCTCATCTTCTTGATGATTGTTTATTAATCACTCCTAATTTCCTTGGTGGTGACACATTTTATTAACAGGAAAAACTGTAAGAAAGCTTCACTTTAAATTGGTGTAAAAGATAGCTGTTTATATTTAAAAGAAAATACGTAAAGCTTATGTTTCAGTTGAAAATCACATTAGTTAGAAACCTCATGGGGAGAGTTCTGGAAATTGATAGTGGCAATAATTACATGACATCATAAATATACTTAATGCCACTGAATTGTATGCTTAAAAATGGTTTAAATGGTAAATTTTATGTTATGTATATTTTACCATAGGAGCCCTGGTCACTCAACAGTTAAGCGCCGGGCTGCTAACTGAAAGGTTGGCTATTCAGATTCATCGAGTGACTTGATGGGAGAAAGACTTGGTGATCTCCTTCCATAAGGCTGCAGGGCAGTTCTGCTCTATCGGGTGGGTTTGCTATGAGTTGAAATCAACTTGATGGACACCTAACAACAAATACCATATTTTACCACAATGAAAAACAAAACAAAAAAAACCTCATCGGGAGACAGTGGAGGATGGTAGACTACGTAAAGGCTTTGACATCAGCTCCACATTTGTTTGACTCCCAGCTCCCTGCTCCCCATAGTGTAATTTAGGCAAGTTTCTTTAGTGCCTTGATGGAATTTCTCGTCGGAGTAGTTGCTCTGGATTGAAATGAAGTAACATGAAAAGCACCTGGCACTTTAACTCAGTAAATGCAAGTTATTATTGTACCCACTATTATTTTACCTAGGCTGTTTTTCTGTTTTGAGGTCTGACCAGATTGGCAAAAATGATACACAAATATGAGAATCACGTAGTTAATTTTGGCAGAACGTGAAAGTATTTATTAAATGCTACCCCGGTGGACCACATTAAAACGGAATGAACATAGAAAGCATGTAATGTCTGATAGTATTTGGCAAAGAAGGGGGAGAGAGGAAGTGAAGGATGAGAGAAAGAAAGAAAAAGATACATAGAAAGCTAATTTTAGAGCCTTCTGATCTGAAAGTATGATTTTCTAGCCTTATATTATTGGCATTGGCTTGGCTAACTCTCTGAAATTCCTAGGTGACTAATTGCTCATGCCTTTTCCTCACCTTGGTATTCAGACCAAGCTGTACTCTTAACAGTTCAGTAGCCAAATCTGAATGCTTCAGATGAAGGCATAAACTCTGTGTGTAACTGATCGTACCTAATTGGGCAATACCAAATCATGGAGGGACTTAAATTAGTGACCCTGTCTCCGTCAGAACTTTCAGAGTAATGGGAAGGGAACCTAATAGCTACATTTTTGAAACTCTTAAAATTGGTCTCATGACATGTGATTAAATTCATTCTTTATATGTGTTTTTTTAAATTTTACAAGCTTCCCTTTTCTTTTTTTATTGATGGTCTCACAGATTTTATTTGGATAAATAAATCATACCTATTTTAGAATGTCTTGGCAGATCACCTTACGAGCTGTGGACGACCTCTGTTAGTTAGGCACCCTCATATCTAGTTATGGGAAAATAGTGACCTAAATGGTAGTTTGGTGAATGATTTTTTTGTCATCTCAAGTCATTTTACATTTTAACCTTAGTTTCCTTATTTCTGTTACTGACCTCCCCTCCAGAGCTGTGGTTACTGCCTTAACGCAAAGAGCTCTCTGGTGTTTTTTGTTACCTCAGAAATAAAACGATTCTAAACATACATACTTTCGTGATTACATCTTTCAATCACTGCAAAGTCCTGTGTATAGCCTGAACCCCATATCTGAAATGAAACAGAAGAAAGCAGTTTTTTAAAGGTATTTTAATAGTTAATGAGATTTTGCCCTTCACCCTCCTGAGCTTTGTTTAGTTCTGAAATAAAAATTTACGGCTCTTCTCTCAGCTGAGCTGATACTACTTTAGGGTGGAATTGAGGTCACACCTGCTCTAGCATTAAAAAGAAGCCTCTCTGACTTCTCGGAAATATTCACAGAGCAGGGTAAGTGAGAGAACTGACTATCCCCACAACGGTAGCTCCACCATAATGTTCCTTGCAAACACTTTCGAGAAGCTGTGTCATAAATTGGCTTTAATTTGCTGAGAGTGTCAGTAACTAGATGGCCTCCCTCAGTTGCCCACGTTCCTCAGTGTGGAATGTGGTTGTGGAAGTGCAGTTGCTTGGCACAGGCATTGGATCCACATTAACACGGTAAAGCGTACATAGGGGAAAATCTTGAACGTGCTAGGCCATTTAGCTGTTCAGGACATGGTCCGTTAGTCAGGCAGCATACAGTGGCTTTTCTGAGTGTGCTAGTTAAGGGGCAGGATGTGTAAAGTAGTGTATACTTAGGTGGGTAATTAATAATTACTGTAGGCTTTTAAGGCTGTAATATAATATATAAATTTCAGCACCTGTTAAGGTTTTATCAGATCAGATCACCTTTCCTCATTCAGAGGGAATATTCCTCCCTAGAGAAAGATAGCACTCCAGTGAGTGGGAAAACCTTAATGACTAAGAGAGGGCTGCTTTATATACCAAACACTGGTTTTCTATGGTCTTTGTGGTGAAAATCTGTTGCCGTCGAGTTGATTCTGACTCATAGTGACCCTTTAGGACAGAGTTAGGGGTTTCTGTAGAGTTTCTGAGGAGCTGCTGGTGGATTTGAACTGCCAGCCTTTTGGTTGGCAGTTGAACTCTTAACCACTGAGCCACCAGGCCTTCCTTTGTGATAGGACAACATATTTTAGGGGTCAGATTCAAATAGCGTTTCTGTATGATACTATGTGTATGGATTTGACCATAGATGACAAAATGTTTAGGTAGAATGATATTTTGGTGCATTCTAATACTAGAGACTGTTAACTTGTCAAAAAAGCTACTCCCATGCACAAACACACACAAAAACACACACTCACAAATAGGGTTGTTAATTGTATACCCATTGCCCTCGAGTTGATTCCAACTCATAAAAAAAAAAAAAAAAAAAAACCCTATAGGACAGAGTAAAACTGCCCCATAGGGTTTCCAAGGTTATAAATCTTTACGGAAGCAGTCTGTCACATCTTTTTCCCTCAGAGCAGCTGGTAGGTTCAAATCTCAGACCTTTTGGTTAGCAGCTGAGTGTGTAATCACTGCGCCATCAGGGCTCCTGTTAATTGTATACATCAAAAGTAAATATTCAGAGAAAGACTTTTCTAGAGGCTGAGTCTGAAGGGATAAAGAAGATGAAATGTAGATCTTGAGTTCACTGTTTGGCTGGCTGTGTTTTGTGTGGTTTTTACACCTCGTATCTTAGCTGTCTTGATTTTCAGGTGCAGGGGAAGTGCTCCCTTACAGCAGCGAGGGAAGGGACAAATTATATAGTTGTGAAATCAAAGCAGAATATCTCGCTTCTTTACAAGTTTGCTTGGCACCCTGATCAATAAAATTGACGTGTTATCAATATGCCTGTAATCATATGGTCCCCAGCATATGGATTTTAAACCATATATATCCCGTTTTTACTACAAGCTAACCAAAATTATAAACTTCAGCACTCAAATTAGCCTTTGGCTTGCATGTGTGTGTTCATTCATTCATTCATTCATTCATGTGTCCAATAGATACAGAAAGCCTTTGCCAGGCCTGACCCTATGTTGGGTACTAGATACTGATACACAGATAATTATAATTCAGTGTATTAGGGCAATAATCAGTATGTTCACAGGATACTGTTGGATTGCCCATCAGGGGTGCCAACCATCGCCTCCCTCATAATAATGGCTAATCTTTTTTTTTTTTTTTTCATTGTGCTTTAAGTGAAAGTTTCCAGTTCAAGTTAGTTTCTCGTACAAAAATTTATACATACACTGTTATGTGATCCTTGTTGCTTTCCCTATAATGTGACAGCCCAGTCCTCCTTTTCACCCCAGATTTCCCATGTCCATTCAGCCACCTCTTGTCCCTTTTTGTCTTCTCATCTCGCCTCTGGACAGGAGTTGCCCAGTTACCCTCATGTATCTTCTTGAGCTAAGAAACACACTCTTCACTAGTATCATTTTATGTCTTATAGTCCAGTATAATCTTTGTCTGAAGAGTTGGCTTTAGGACTGATTTTAGTTTTAGGCTAAGAGAGAGTCGGGGGCCATGTCTTCTGGGGTCCCTCCAGTCTCAGTCAGACCATTAATTTTCTAGAGTTTGAGTTCTGTACCCTACTTCTGTCCTGCTCTGTCAAGGACTCTGTTGTGATCCCTGCCGGGGCTGTCATTGGTGGTAGCCGGGCGCCATCTAGTTCTTCTGGTCTCAGGCTGATGGAGCCTTTGGTTTTTGTGGTCCTTTCTGTCTCATGGGCTAATATTTTCCTTGTGTCTTTGGTGTTCTTCATTCTCCTTTGCTCCAGGTGAGTTGGGACCAATTGATGCATCTTAGGATGTCCACTCACTTGCTTTTAAGACCCCAGATGCCACCCACCAAAGTGGGATGCAGAACATTTTCTTAATAAACTTTGTTATGGTAATGGCTAAAATTTTTGAGAGCTCATTGTGTCCCAGGCATTTGCAATGTACTTTATACGTATTTATCTTGTTTACTCCTAATAAGCCCCCTTGATAAGTATTGTCATCCCCATTTTACAGAGGGGACAGTTCAGGATCAGAGAGATTAGGTTACCTGCCCAACGTCATGAAGCAGGTCAGTGGCACAGCTCAGATGCGAAGCTAGATCTGCTGAAGTCCAAAGCTCTTGTTCACCCCTGTACTGCTTCAGGTGTAGAGACTATGGAAAGAATTCCCAGAGGTGCAATAGCAGTTAAGCATGTGTTCAGCTACAACTAATAGAAAAAAAAAAAGTTGCCATCCAGACAATACCAACTCACAACAACCCTGTGTGTGTCAGAGTAGAACTGTCCTCCACGGGGTTTTAAATGGCTTATTTTTCAGAAGTAGGTAGCTAGGCCTTTCTTTTGTAGCTAATAGAATGCTTGATAATAGGAGGTTAGTCAAATAAGGATTTTTTTGCCCCTCACTCAACAAGATGTCTAGGAGTAGGAGGTTGCCTGCATGGATTCAGCAGATCACTGTTGTCATCTGGCATTTCTGTCATCCTTAGCTTACTCATTTTCATTCTTCAGGTTTTCCTGTTCTGCTTGCATTATGGCTGCTGAGTCAGACAGTACATTAGAGTTCCCTACAAGAAGTAGGAATGCAGAAATTAGGGGAGCATCCCCTACATAAATCCTCTTCTATCAGGAAAAGAAAACCATGCCTAGAAACTGGTGGCCTCAGTAAGAATTCTGCTAGCAACTTACTGGCCAAATATCTAACAAATATTTACCCATAACTACAAGGGAGGCTGGGAACATGAACCTTTATAGCTTTTAATTTGATCTATAAAGAAGCTCTGATGGTGCAAATGGTTGGTTGCTAACTGGAAGGTTGGTAGTTCGAACCCATCTAGCAGCTCTGCGGGGGAAAAAAAGACCGGGCCATCTGCTTCTATAAAGATTATAGCCAAGAAACCCCTAAGGGGCAATTCTGCTCTGTCACATGGGATCACTAGGAGTTGAAATTGACTCTGTGGCATCCAGCAACGATAACAGCAAGTTGGGTCTATGACTCAAGAGACAGGCCAGAGAGAAGGGGTTTGGGAATGGTCATTGGATGGATCAACATGAATACTCTTTTAAGTATAAGTGATAATGCCTGAGCTGAATCTTTAAGGGTGAGTTAGAACTATCCAGGTGAAAAAGAAACTGCCAGTAGAGAGAAAAGCTCGTGCAGAGGTGTGGGAGCAAGAAGATGTAACAGAAAGCATGGGACTAGAAGTAGATTATGAGTCGGAATCGACTTGACGTCGGTGGGTGGGTTAGAAGTAGATTGGTAAGACTGATGGCATAGTTCCACAGAGGAAAGGATGAAAAGTAAACCTGGAATGGAATCCGGGCCCCAGAAAAAGGAGAGCCTTTTTATTCTGACAGGGATCACAGTAGATGATCCCAGATAAAATGGGAGAAAAATGTGGAAGAGAACTCAAATTCTTAGGGGGAGAAAAATTCCTGAGACACTCTTCAAACCTAGAACTGAGCCTGTCCCCTGAGGTCAACCTTTAGTGAAATAGCAGAGTGGCACACAAAAATAAAGTTTATCACCCGTAAGATCAGTGCCCTACTTAAAAACCATCTGTATGAGACCAAAAGGTCAACAATTAACAAACAACAAAGATGAGAAGGGGCAGGTAAACCAGAGTACTGGAAAGAGAACAAACAGAACATAATTAAAAAGAATGTTGACACATTGTGATAAATATAATTGTTACTGAACAATTTGTGTGGAAATTGTCAAATGGAAACTGAACTTCCTGAATAAATTTTCACTAAAAACTCAAGAAAATATTAAGAAAAAGAGAGGAAGAAGAAAAGATGAAGAAGGGTCTTTCCTGTATGGTAAGGTGGAGGAAGTTGGATTTTCACTGAAGCGTGTGGTGAGCTACTCAAGGATTGATCTTAAATAGTGAATAACATGATCAAATACATGATTTAGGACAATCACTCAGACAACAGTGTGAATAGAAGGCAACATGAGAGGAGGGAGATTACTCAGAAGATCATTAAAGCAATTCTGTGAGGAAATGATGAGAAATTTAACTGAATCAGGAACCATGGGGAAAAAGAGGAGGATATGGATTTGAGCGATCTTAAACTGAGGGGAAATGGTTGGACTTGGTAATGATGGATAAAGGTGGGGTCATCCTTGGCTTCTTGGTGTCTGGTTTGGGCTGCCTGGTGGATGGTGGTGCCATTCATTAAGATGTGGAATATGGGAGGAGAAATAGGTTATAAGGGGATTAAGATGGTAAATTCACTTTTGGACATACTGAGTTTTTGAGATGGCTGTGAGTAGATAGGTTTGTTCTGGGCTGGGATTACAGATTTGGCATACATTATCCCATATTTGGTAGTTGAAGTCAATGGGATTAGATAATTTACCCAGGGAAATAAAAAAGTGAGCCTACTTTCTAATTATTTTACTGTCTAAAATCTTAAATAGAAAAAACCTCTCTATTTTTCCCCTCTAAATATGGCATGTTAAAAAAATTGGATAATACTTGGTTTGCTCACTGTAGTGATTTCTAGTGTTAAATTTAATCACTCATCACAACCATACAATTTTAATTTTCTTTTATTTCTTGTATTTATTTTTTTACCGATAAGTTTAGAATGGAAACCTGTTTCAGAGCATTTACCTACCATTTTAGAAGACGTTAAAGATACTTCAAGTGAAATAGGACTTGGAGTTCTGTTTGTGTTCTACGTCACCTTCCCTACCAATGTAGAAATCCTTCTGGATGAGTTGGCATATAGATAGCACGATAGTAAATGAGCAAATGGATCTCAAACACACAGTCGTCCCTCTACTTGGGCATTCCATGCATTAGGGAAGCTACACAGAAAAGGCAATTCATTGCATTGCGATAGCTCTGACTTTCAGAATGCTCTTAAGTCTTCAACTGTCATCCTGTGCTACTAGTTTTCTCTTCTGAAGGTACTCAGGAGACCCTGGTGGCATAGTTCTTAAGAACTACAGCTGTTAACCAAAAGGTTGGCAGTTCAAATCCACCAGGTGCTCCCTGGAAACCCTGTGGGGCAGTTCTGCTCTTTCGTATAGGGTGGCTATGAGTCACAATCGACTTGACAGCATTGGGTTTAGTGGGGTGGGGAAGGTACTCAGCGTTGTCTGCTATCTCCTTTTCCATGCGTTCCCAGGATAATAATCTTTACTTCTTTCAAAATATCATTGGAAAATGTTCACCAGCTCACAGAACATGGTTTAACCACACTTTGTATTCCTGGTCACTATCATTTGCGTGTACTCTAGTTGATGTGTTTTCCTCTCCAAATGGTGGAGTCTAAGATAGCATATATGTTTTAGCATTGACTGAAAATTGAGCCTATAGCCCACTAAAATCTTCTGAGTGTTTTTAACATTAACTGCTTTAAAATCAGGTCTTCCTACTTCATTGTGTACAACGGGACTTACGTTTATCTTTGTTAGATTTCTTCTTGTTGTGTTGGGTCTGCAGATGCACCACAGGTCCATCCTTTCACTTTGTTGCTATGGCAGGCAGTATGGGGTGATGCTTAGCAGTGTGGACTCTTGAGTAAAATCCTGGCTGTATCCTTTACTACTTGGGTAGCTTTGTCTATGTTACTTTCTCTGAGCCATAGTTTCCTCACTTATAAGTTGAAAATAATTATAAAATCTACCTGTTAAGATTGTTAAGTGAAATAAATTAGGTAATGCATATATATGCATAGAGGAGTGCCTAGAACATTGTGAATGAATGTCCGCTCTTACTGTTGCAGTGGGTGTGGGGAGATGGTGGGAGTCATTTCTGTACTTCTGGATCCTTTTGTCTTCTATCAGTATTCTGCATCCTGGAGAGGAGACTTCTAGACAAAAAGGGTCTTTTGAGGTCAATGGAAGAAGCAAATATGGTTCTTGATTTTGAGTCATGTGATTAACCAAATTTACTAAGCAGTAAATTGGATACGATGATGAATAACGTTGCCATTGGCTGATAACTATTAACTGGATGTCTTGCTGGACCTTGTGAGAAAAGAATTAAAAACAAAAAAACAAACAAGAAAAAAAAGAAAAACCCTGGAAATGATTTGGGCAAAAATCCTAGTTTTAAGACAGAAAATTGCAAGGTGAGCCAGATGTTAGTTAAATTATAGATGCTGAAAGTTACATGAAAATTTGAGTTAACTCCAAAGGCAAATTGAGAAATTGTTTCCTTTACAGAAGGATTTGCCAGAGGAGGCCTTTAAATATTAGACTGTGAAAACTAGATTCATGACAACTCTTCAGGAACACATTTCTTACGACAAATAGGAGATCCCTAGAGAGTGATGTAAGAGCTTGCCAGGGGAGTTTGAAGAATGGAGTCCTACTCTGGGACATTACTGATAACTAGGCATAGTCTTAGGAGGGATGGATTAGCATACAACTACCTGTTTTAAACCAAGAAATGGAATCCTATAGAAGGTGTAGGTTGACCTTAACCAGTATTAGGTTACCCTGACTTGCGTTCATTATAAATGTCACCACGGTGACAAGTCATTGGGGCATCAACGCACTGTTTGCAATTAGAGACTTCCTTCTGGACAAACCATTCCTTGACTTTCTCTGTTTTGTCAGGCCCTCAGGATATCTGAACGGTACATTAAAAAGCCAACCTATGTTGGTTCATCCCACCAATGTGTAGAACTTCTGTAGATGCAGGCCTAGTGACAGCCCAGGGTTCCAAAACAATACAGAGCTTCATATGTTCATTCTGTACCACACTAAAGCTAGTTGCACATTTGTGGAAACCCATAAATCCTCCCATTCACTTGGTTCCTGTTCTGGTCGTGTATTTGTGTGTGAGTTTGTGACATGCACCATCAGAAGTGAGAGATCAGCAATTCTGACAGTGAAACCTGCAAACTTAATTGTACCCAGTTATTTGTAAGACTTCAGGGATAGGTGCTTTATTAGTTAGAAAGTATTTCACATTTTTTTTCTGTAGCCTTTAAAAACCATTCTGACTTTCTGTGTGTTGTTTTTGCACCAGCAACCGGTTGCCAATGCAACATCTCAGAAGGCCCAAGGCTTGTGGTCAGTATTCCTCAGAAACTAACAGGGCTGTAGAATTTATTCATCTACTACCCTTTTCTGAACCAAAATGGGGTTATATTTTTCACTTTCATGGATTGACAAAGTAAGATCTTAAAACAAAAAACAAAAAAACAAAGACCAGTGACTTCCCCTTTTCTCTGTTTTTCTGAATATCTGTAGCCAAAAGCCTATTGGTTTTCTGCAGAAGGGCCTTGTTTTAAAAATCAAATTGAAGACCCCAACTTGATTCTGCCCACAGAGCAAAGCTTATCTGCCTTTTTAGAAAATCTGGATGGTTAAATTGGAAGCACGTTCTGCCCATGGTTTAGCAGTTAGTAGCCTGGAAAATGACCCAATAGCCAAGATAGTTTTTTTTTAATCTTCATTGTAAGTGCTTGTTTAAAGTTTAAGCCGGTAATTGACTATTTTGCACATTGTTCATTGTTAATTCTTTTCAGGCTATTATAGTTTTGTAAATCCATTGCCTGCTAAGTTGTGTCAGTGGAGGAACATTAGTGCTATAAGAAAACCCAGTTAAGTGTGGTGCTTAAAAAGCATTACCAATTAGCATGTGGGACTAGATCGCCATGATTCTTTAGTGATCCTAGGAAAGTCATTTTCTATCTATTTGTGCCAATTTCCACTCATTTAAAATGGGTATGATAATGTCCTTTTTGGATAAAAAGGTACAAGTCACATAATGCTGTGGCCTGCTGAAGAGTCTCTGCTGATGGGTGGCTGCATTACTCAGTATTGGTATTCGGTTCCCTTAACCTGTTCTCATTGTTGGGCCCAGCTTGTTCTATTTTACACTTTAATCATATTTATCTGTTGGTATCTAATAGGTGGGGCAGTGGTGGGGCAGTGATAGAATTCTCACCTTCCATGTGGAGGACCCTGATTGGATTCCCTGCCAGTATGCCTCATGAGCCATGCATGTTGGTATGAGGCAGGTTTCAGTGGAGCTTCCAGACCAAGATGGGCTAGGAAGAAAGACCTGGTGATCTGCTTCTGAAAATCAGCCAACAAAAACCCTGTGCATTGCAACAGTTCAATCTGTGGGTGACACAGGACTGGGCAGTGTTTTGTTCCATTGTTAAGTATAGCCACGAGTCAGGGGGTGACTCGACGGCAGTTAACAACAACAGCAATTTATCAGGTAGATCAAGCTATTCTATTTTGTATAGTTTGGATCTGAGAAATTATTTTTATACATACTATATGCAAAAAAAAAAAAAGTTTTTTTTTTTTTATATGCAGTCTATTTTATTTTGATGACATGATAACCACTGATGAGAAGACAGAGGGACTGCCTGGTATTCAGAGTATAAGTATTTTATTTTCATTCTTTTATTGTTTTTAATTTAGAAGATATGCACATCATTTGATGGTAACAATTGCTTATAATTACAGATGACAGAAATTGCAGTGGGAAAGGAGTTAAATTCTGTGCATCAAGTAGTAAGGACCAGTAGAATATGGACATAATAATGGGAAATAATGGAGAAGATAAAATGTGATTTATCTATGTATGGTATAGAAAGAAAACCAATGATTGGGAATGTACTAAATGTAGCTTAAGCTGTTTATCATTATGTATAAATGGAAACTTACATAAAACCCCTCCTGATGAAGTTTTTTGTAAAACAAAGGGTGCAATTGGAAGTGTAGAATTGAAAATTATTTTAAAAGCATGATGATAATCCAGCTAGAAGCCTTAGCAAGTCTGTGCTCAAACTAGAAAAGAAAAAGAAAGAGCAAGCAAACTTGATTAGATTATACAAATTTTGGACACATGTAGGAGCCTGGAGCTAATGGATTGTTGCACTAAATTTGCCCATCAAATGATGTGTTTCGTACTGAATGTTATCCGAGCCTTTGATTTAAACACTGAAAAATATAGGATGTATGTAGGCAGAACTGTAGCCTTCCTGTACCTTGAAACTAAATTTAATGAGTCTTGAACATTAGATCTTGTAAAGCAGAATGAGACTCCATTACCATGAGACTAGAAGAAATGGATAGTGCCTGGCTACCGTTACTGAATGTTTGATCAAGGACTCGATAGATGGACCTTGATCAAAAGGAGGAAAAGCATAGAACAGAACTTCAACCTCATATGAAACCAGACTTACTGGATCTATTGAAAATGGAGGAACCCCCAAATCTAATGCCCAGAAATAATCTTTAAACCTTGAAATGGAACTGTCCCATGAAGCCATCCTTAAACTAAACAATGGTTTAGCTCAATTAATAATTTTTGCCTTGAGCATAGCACTCTTATTAAAAAAAAAAAAAAAACCTGTAAGTGTAAACTGACAACGGTTAATCCAAAGCACAGATGAGAATTTTAAGGGGCAGAGAGCCCACATTAGGTGGTGAACCAATACGAATAGAGATAGAATGGTGACATAATGTGAAGTATGTAACCAGTGTTACTGAACTGGTCATGCAGAGATTGTGAATGGATGTATGTTCAATTGTGTATCTTGTCACCAAGATAAATATTAAAAAAAAAAAAAAAGCACAGTGAGAGAAAGGGGAGTAAATAGTGAAGGCAGAGCACTCAGAGTGGGACTGGACATGGCATATTCAGGGATAAATTCCATAAACAGATGCCTCAAAGCAATGCTGTAAGAAAATTCCAACTCACAGGCTAACAGGATTGGAAACTGAGGGGCATAAAGCAATTATTTATTAAGAAAGAGGCACTGTTGACATCACGTGTCACAAAGAAGGAGAGTGGCATGATTACAGGAAGATGTTAAGAGTATTAAAAAAAATTCAAAAATTAAGAATGAAGCAAGGAAGAAAGATTGCCTATGAGATGGCAATAAATAATAAGAGCTATTTCTTCAAGCATTTAAAGAACAGGAGGTCAGAAAAGTGGTTTGTCAAGCCTCAGAGAGATACAAAGGTTAATTTATTGACCGACAGTGGAGACACTGCTAAAAAATAAATGAATTTTTCACCTCGCTGTTCACAAAAGAGGATGGAAGACAAACGCCAGAAAGAGACATAAATTTCCCAGGGGAGAATGAAGAAATACAAAAGAAATCAAAATCATGCTGAAACAGGTGATCAAGGGAAGACGGAAACTACTACTAACACCCTGACACTTGGTGGTGGTGGTGGTTGTCGTTAGGTGCCATTGAGCTGGTTCTGACTCAGTGATCCTGTGTTTGACAGAATGAAACGTTGCCTGATCCTGCACCGTCTTCACAATCATTGCTGTTTTGAACCCATTCTTGCAGCCACTGTGTCAGTCCGTCTTGTTGAGTGTCTTGTTCTTTTTTGCTGACCCTGTACCTTCTTACAGACTGGTCCTTCCTGATAACCTGTGCAAAGTAGATGAGACAAGAAAGATCTCACTATCTTTACTTCTGAGTAGCATCCTGGCTGTACTTCTTCCAAGATGGATTTGTTCATTACTTCAGCAGTTATTCTTCGTCAACACCATAATTCAAGGCATCAATTCTTCAGTCTTCTTTATTCATTGTCCACCTTTCCCATGCATATGAGGTGACTGAAAATACCACGGCTTGGATCAGGTACACCTTAGTCCTTAAAATGATGTCTTTATTTTTTTTAACACTTCAAAGAGGTCTTTTGTAGCGCGTTTGTCCAATGTAATAGGTTGTTTGATTTCTTGACTGCTGCTTCCATGGGCATTGATTGTGGATCCAAGTAAAATGAAATCCTTGACAGCTTCCATATTTTCTCTGTTTATCATGATGTTGCTTATTGTTCTTGTTGCGAGGTTATTTGTTTTCTTTATGTTGAGGTGTAATCCATACTGAAGGCTGTGGTCTTTGATTTTCATCACTAAGTGCTTCAAGTCCTCTTTACTTTCAGCAAGCAAGGTTGTGTCATCTGCATAACGCAGGTTGTTAATGAAGCTTCCTCCAATCCTGATGCCACGTTCTTCTTCATATAGTCCAGCTTCTTAGATTATTTGCTCAGCATACAGATTCGATAAGCATGATGAAAAGATAAACTCTGACACACACCTTTTCTGATTTGAAACCATGCCGTATCCCCTTGTTCTGTTGGAATGAATGCCTCTAAAAAATTAGAAGAATAAATAAAAAGCTAGGAAGAAGAGGAAATACACTTATCTGTATTTCTTAGAATGGTTGGAAATATTTTTATGGGTTTGTTTTATCTAGTCAATTCGTTAGGTTAGCCCCGCTTGAAGCTTGGCCTTAAAGGAAATAAGCTAGAGTACTTAAAAAAAAAAAAGATTCTCTTAAATGGTGTGGTGCAGTGAAATGCTTTTGTGTGGCCTTTCTTACCATGGTCCTGTAACTCCCACCCAGGTGACTGGGTGGGACTGAGTGATAGGGTAATTGTGGCCCACCAAAGAGATTGGTCAGTTTTGCCATCCTACTGGGCTTGGAATGATCCACCCCAGAGGCGGGAAAGAGAGAATTCCAGCGCCACCAAGGAGTCAGCATGTCCTTTGGACCAGGGATCCCTGCGCTGGGAAGCTCCTAGACCCAGGAGACAGTGAGCTGTAACCTTGAAGACAATGAGAAGCAGTGGCAGGAGACACCCAACAGCAAAGACCTTGCGAGGTAGGCATCCTGGCCCACAAAAAGAGAAAGCTGAGTGCCTTTGGGCAGAGGCTGTGGGCCAGGGAGGGGTGTGCCTGTGAGCATAGCTGGGGAGAGGCTGAGCTGGGAAAAACTGTACCCTGAGTGTTTCTGAGCCTGAATTGTATTTGTTACTTCCGTAATAAATCCTATAACTGTGAGTATAGCCTGTGAGTTCTGTGTGGCCATTGCAATGAATCATCAAACCCAGCAGAAAAGTAAGAATGCTGTGGGAGGCACGGTTGTTGTCAGAATTTGTAAAGATGGCAGAGAGAGGAGGCTTGTCCTCTGCCTCACGAGAGTCAGCCTTGCACTGTTGATCTTGGTTGTCTTTCCCTCTTGTGGGGTAGGAGGAAGTGAGACACTGCCCCCTTGCTGTTTTTACAAATGGTCTTTGAATGATTAAGACATCTCTCCCTCCCCTAAGTTCTTAGTCTTTTAGAGTTAACCCCACCTCGCTCAGTGTTAAATGAATGGCATATTAAGTCTAGGGAGCCCTGATGGTACAAACGGTTAAGTGCTTGACTGCTAACTGAAAGATTGATGGTTCTAACCCACCCAGTGGCTTTGTGGGAGAAAGACCTAGTAATCTGTTCCCACAAATATTACAGCTGAGAAAACTCTATGGGACAGTTCTTTTCTGTCACA
This sequence comes from Elephas maximus indicus, assembly GCF_024166365.1. Taxonomy (NCBI): domain Eukaryota; kingdom Metazoa; phylum Chordata; class Mammalia; order Proboscidea; family Elephantidae; genus Elephas; species Elephas maximus. The sequence goes on along the minus strand of NC_064829.1, from coordinate 64,129,583 downwards.
TGGGATCTCTATGAGTCAGGATTGACTTGATGGCACCCAACAACATACTAAGTTTTATGGTTTCTAGGGTATTCCCTGAGTCATCAATTCAGCCAGTATTTATTAGATACTTATTATTTTTTTTTTTTCTTAAGTGCCAGTCAGTGCACTGGATCCAGAAATGGTGAAAAAGGCAAGACATGTCCTTAGGGTCTTTGAAGCTACCCCCTCATATACTGCTCACTCATATAAGCAACGCTGTGTTATGCAAGGTAAATAAAGACTATTGACTTAAGTTTGTTTGTTATTCCCATCTTCTTGATAAAGAATGCCTTGATGCGGGCAGCCTCTTTTTTCCTTGCTGTCTTCAGCCTAAAACCTGCTTCCGTTTCCTATTCCTCAAATAGAGACAATTCTCTTCCCAAAATCACTTCTCTACCCATTGCTACTAGCTAAACTCCTTGTTTGCTGCTCCCTACCCAGCTGTCCATGAGTGAATTTAGGAATTCTTGACCACCTTCCCCTGTTTTGAGATTCACAGAGTCCTTGCTTTGGACAAATGGGAGGCCGTACTTTCAAATATACTTTCTCTTCTTTCCCCATTCACCATTTCCCCCCATCTCCTGCCTTTCAACCTGGTGGTGAGCATACCTCCCACTGTGGGCTGATAACTTTTCTCCACCTTTCTGCCATCTTTGTTTCTATAAACTTTAAAACCAAAATATAACTGAAACCAATTGCTGTCAAGTCGACTCCAAACCATGGTGACCTCGTGTGTGTCGGAGTAGAACTGTGCTCCACAGGGTTTTCAGTGGCTGATTTTTCAGAAGTAGATCACCAGGCCTTTCTTCTGAGGCACATCTGGGTGGACTCCAAACTTTTGGTTAGCAGCCGAACACTTAACTGTTTACACCACCCAGGGACTCCTCTATAAATTTTAGGGTCCATCAAACCACATTGAAAAGGCCATTTCTATTTCTCTTCCTGGAGAAAGAATTAATCTTTTCTTGGTTTGCGTTCAAAGATTACTTGAAGGGGCATCCATTAACACCAGTTTCGTTGTGTGAAGGGGGCTACACTGTGGTCCCTGTCTCCCACCTGGCATCTAAATATTGCATATTGTTACTGTGACAGCTACGTAAGAATGGAATATGAGAGATGTTTCAGAGGTGATGTTTTTGAGCGTGTAAGAGATGGAACAAGAAAATTTTGTCCACTGCGCAGTTTTGTCTACAGCCCTTGTTCCCATGACGTCAAAAATCTTCTACCTAAAGTGAACCTCCAGTACTCCTTTACCTACAGAGACTGTAGGTTGTGACCTTTGGTTGGAACTGATCCATCCCCCTGTGAGCTTTTGATGGTTGTCTTGAATCTTTCTGTGTGTGTCTCTGAAAGCTGGTTAGTTTAAGCTCATGCCTAGAGAAGGACGAACAAAGCCACATCACTCTTTCTTTTGCATATTTCCATCTACTAACAGCAACAACAACAGTTGCCATTTGATTGGTTATTTCTCTGGGAATAGATCACTTTTTTGGGAGAACTGTCAGATTTGCGTCCTGCCCCTCAGTGACTTTACTGTCTTGTTGAAGGGGAGGGTAACATTTATGAGACAGCTATCAACATGGCACCACCAACTCTACCTGCAAGTCCATTACGAAGAATGAGAAAGCAGAAGTCAGAGCTGGGCAGAGAATGCCAGGAAGATGCTTTGGGAGACCTCCCCTAAATTTACTTTTAAAAATTATTATTTTTTAAATTTTTGTATTTGTTATTTTTTCTTATTATCCTTAAATTCTTTTCTATATTTACTTTGACTGTTGCTTTATCCTACTACTTGTTCATTTTTCTGTGTATTTGATATGAAAGTATCTGGTGACTTTGACATTCATTCTTCAGTTGTCTGCTAATGACTTCTAAATTCCGTAAGGAAAAGTGACCGGCTCTAGGAGTTGTTCAGCCTTGTTGTGCGTCTGAGTTAATCTACGGATCATTCACATAATACAGACATGGGCTGCGCCTGCAGAGACTTTGTGTTTGGAGGTGTGGGCAGGGATCCAGGCATCTGTAATGTATCCAGTGATGCCCACGTCCTGCCACGCTTGGGAATCTGACCTACGCATAACTTCAAAGGGTTGTCATTTTAATTTTCAAAACTGTTCATTTTTTTTTTTTAATCCAAGTCCTTATTTTTAAATCATTCTATTTCTTTTTCACTCAGTAAAAGTGAGTCATCACCTACTTACCACCTAATTATTTACCATCAAGATATTTTTATGCCATAAATTAATCATTTTTTTAGGTCAAAGAAAACGAGTACTTTTTAATATGTTAAAATTGCATACTTCCACTGAGGGAAAGACAGGGTTGGCATGATCTCTCTGTTTTAATTGTTCAAATTGTTGTTGTTATTGTTAGTCCCTGTTGAGGTGGCTCTCATAGTCTTAATGTAATGAACCTATAAGTTTAACTTCATAAAATGATGCGAATGACAGACTTTAATTGCTGTAGATTCTCAGTTAAAGAGTACACCCAGATACACACACAGAGATCGTGGGAATGATTTTTTTCCCCTTTATCAAAGGAAAAATGTTAATGGATTTTTACTGATTTAGAAGAAAGGCAAGGCAAATTAGAAGAAAGTCAGCACCATAAATATTTCAAAAAGAACATCCATTTATTATTTTTTATAATGTACAGCCCAGACTAAATGTGATACTGAAGAGGGAAGCTTTGCCTTATGCAGAACAATTAGGGAAATTGCTAAGAATGCTACGATATGATATTAGCCCCCAAATTGGTTGTAGGCAAGTATGTGCTTTGAAGTACTTGGGTGATTTGCTTACATTTTCCAGTATCACCTCTACTATCTTGTAAGACTTTTTTTGCATAGTAAAGGAGTGGTTTTTTCCCTTAGGCTAGCTCTTCCATAGGCGGAATACAGACCGGTTTGACTTCATGGGATCCCCCTACTCCCTAAATTTAAGTCTGTGAAGTGGTGAGCTGAATCATAAGGATATTTTGTTGTACTCTGTACCCCCTCCGGAGTGATAGAACTGCTCTTATCTGATTTGGTCTTTCACACACACGTAATCCTGTTATAGGTGGAGAGCTGACCCCAGGTCGCGCTGAGCCAGAGCCTTAATAGCCTACTCATGTGGGACTCCTGGGTAATATGGTGGCAACTGTAGTCCATAGACCTTCACTCTAAGATTTAGCACTTTTTGCATTTCAGTTCTTTTGAGCTTTTATTGGACCCTGTATACTTAATTTTATAAAATTAAAATGCAGGATGAGAAGGTCTTTTAAAGGCCTGTATACATTTTGTAATCTGTGGCCTAGATATTAGAATTTAGATATTCCATATATTTGTTTTCACATGTGCTAGAGCATATTCTATTGTATTATCAAAAGCACCTTTTTTTTTTAAAAGAATTTTTGGCAAGTTGAAAATGTAACCTTTAGCGAGAAGCTTTTTTATTTTAATTTATAAAGTAGTTAAATTATTTATCAGGTAGAATTACTTGTCAGGAGATTAATACCATTTCTTTACCCATGAACTAGTTCTTCAATCACAGAATCTTGGTTGGTAAAGTTTCCTTTGAAGGCATATCTTACTTTGAATACCCACAACTTATGAAAGGGTTCGACAACATGTTGCTTGATTGGGTGGTGAATTACATTATAAGCATTTTGACTTGTATCATATGTACTGATTAGTATTGATTTCTCTAGGTATAGACATGTGTTTCCTATAGTTCTTTCATACATCAGTGTTCAGCCTTTAAGTTATTCATTGATTCTATTCAAATTTTTATTGACCACCAGCTTCAGGTCAAATACTTGGCACCAGTTAGGTGCTGAGGATACACACTTGTATACAACATACTTGGAGTTGTTTTTTGTCTGGTGGAGGACACAAGAAATAATCAGGGTCCTGTGCTCTGGGAGCCGTGAGCTGGAACGAACTCGACGGCAATGGATTTGGTTTTTTTTTTTAGGTATGGGAGCTTGTGAAATCCTGGGTGGTGCAAACTATTAATGCACTCAACTGCTAACTGAAAGATTGGAGGTTTGAGTTCACCCAGAGATGCCTCAGAAGAAGGGCCTGTGATCTACTTCTGGAAAATTGGCCACCGAAAACCCTGCGGAGCACAATTCTACTCAGACACGTACAGTGTTGCCATGAGTTGGTGTTGACTCAGTGGCAACTGGTTATGTGAGATATAACACAGAGGCAACCGTGACCTGAGAATAAGGAGGAGAAGTCAAGAAAACCCACTGCTATCGAGTCTATTCCAACTCATAGCAACCCTGTAGGACAGAGTAGAACTTCCCCGTAGGATTTCCAAGGCTGTAATCTTTACAGAGGCAGACTGCTGAGTCTTTCTCCCATATAACGGCTGATGGGTTCAAACTGCTGACCTTTTGGTTAGCGGCCAAGTCCTTAATCACTACGCCACCAGAGCTCCTTGTAAGGAGGAGACAGCCAGGCAGATGGAGCTGGCTTGGGGAACAGGTGAAGCAGAGAAAAGATTGTACGTTTTGAGAACAGTTCCAGAAAAGTGTGAAGAATAGGCTCTACAGGTACAGGTACAGCTGTGGTCAACATTTCTCATTCCTCCAGCAAATATGTTCTCAGCACTGACCATGTGTCAGGCACCTGGGATCCACTAGGAAACAAAGCAAAAAACATACCTGCCTTTGTGGAACTTTTGTTCTAGTGGAAGGAGGCCAGCGATAAACGAGTCACTAGTAGTTTTGACAATGGGCCAGAAACTTGTGTAGTCCAAATGGTCAAAGACTCAGCATTGCCGATATCATGGAGTCAAATGACAAGACTACTGAATAAACTGACTTTGCAAATAGATTATTTCCAGCCCAGGGCTGATAAATGCAGATAGACTTACTGATAACTCAATAGGGAAAGTTGGAGATTAACTGTATTTTACATTTATTGATTACTCACTCTGGGCCAGGCATTGAGCTGAAGGACTGAAGTTCAGTGTAATCAGATTTGTGGCTCATTGGGTAGATATCCCTTAAAGGTAGAGAACCCGCCTTTTAGGTGAGAATGCTCGAGAGGTGATCAGTTGGTCAGAGAGGTTGCCCTATATTTTTGTTTTTAAAACACATTACCAGAACCAGAATTCCTCCTTGGAGCATGTATTAGTTTTCTAGGCCTGCTGTAACAAAATACCACAAACTGAGTGGCTTCTAAGAACAGGACCTTATTGTCTCACAGTTCTGGAGGGTAGGTGTTTGAATTCAGGGTGTCAGTAGGACCCTGTTCTCTCCAAAGGCTCTAGAAGAAGATTCTTGTATTTCCAGGTTTCTGTTTGCCCCAGGTCTTCCTTGGCTTGCATCTGCAGTATAATTCCATCTCTGCCTCCCTCTCCATATGGCTGTCTTCTCTCTGTCTGTGTGCATCTCTTCTCTTTTATAGCACACCATTCAGATTGAATTAGAACCCACCCTACCTCTATTTCTGACCTCATGTTAACGGACAATATCTTCAAAGACTCTATTTCCAAACCAGGTCACCTTCACAGGATCAGGTTAGGACTTCACATGTTTTTTTGGGACACAATTTAATACATACAGAGCATTTGAACAATACTACTAAAAGGAAAAAATTGTTCAAATTTTTACCATGCAAACAAAAATAAATGTTCTACATAATGATTGAAATTTAGATATTTGCTTATCCCCTAAGATTACGTAAAGCAAACAATTTTTTGTTATTTATGGTGAACACTTTTTTGGTGGAATTAATAAAGAGAAAAGAAGGTGCTAGAAGTCACTGTATAGAAACAGAAGGAGAAATATAGTTGAGTCTAGTGAATGAAGACAGATTTGTTTGAATTTTCCCTATAGTTATAAAATGAACGTATGAAAGGTATCCGAATAAAGCATTGTATTCTGGCAGTCGTAGCCTGATTTGTTTTATTTTCTGTAGAATAAAAGTTGCAAGTGGGTAGGAATTATGCCTTTAAATGTTAGACTATAAAAGACTGGAAAACCACTTACGGGTAACAGCTGAAGGGGAAATGGCTCTGTCAGTGTCGTGCACATGGATGATTGGACACAGAAGGGACACAAACAGAGAGAAAGGTGGGAGGGAAGAAGTCATAAAAATAAGGAGGCTTGTTTTGAACTAAAATATAATCGCAAAAGCAAAAAGTCCTGGGAACCAATGAGGTGATATATCTTTCTTCTTTACATAAAACAAATATGTAGTTGAAAATGTGTGTCCCTTCTTGCATAGACGTTGCTGTCATCAACAACGCACACACAGTTGGATGTATTTGGAGAGAAATTTAGTCTCTTGGCTCTCCAGTCTCTTAGTCCATGTCACCAAAGACATGTATTTTCAGAGCATTCCAGATTAGGGTCTAGTCTGCATATCTGTGGTACAAATAGAGCTTACTTGTCCACATAAAATCAAATTGAATTTGTGCCCCATAAGCACTAAATTGTGAATAGTGATCTTTGTCTAGCAGCATCCACAATGTTTATTGCCATTGTCCTTTTATCATTGTTATCATAATCTGGTGATGGTTGGATGGATGGATAGCTCACTGCCATTGAGTTGACTCTGACTCATGGTGACCTTATGTACAACAGAACAAAACATTGCCTGGTCCTGTGTCATCTTTACAAGATTTTCGTTGGCTGATTTTCAGAAGTAGCTTTCTGGGCCTTTTTCTTACTGGTAATAATGTCGTTGTTTTTGTTGTTAGGTGCTATCAGGTCGATTTGGACTCAGGGTGACCCCATGTGACAGTAGAATGACCCCAGAGGGTTTTCTAGACTGTAATCGTTACAGGAGCAGCTTGCCAGATCTTTCGCCCGCGGAGCCACTGAGTGGGTTCAAGCCGTCATCCTTTTGGTTCGCAGCAGAGCTTAACCATTGCACCACCTGGGCTCCTTACTGGTAATAATAACCACTGGGTATTTTGCTCTTACTATGTGCCAAAACTGGGCTGCTATTTGTGTATTTTATCTCACAGTAGCCGTTTGTGGAAAGTATTTATTATCTTCAGTATAGGCATAAGAACAGTGACGCAAAGAAAGGTTAAAATAACCCAGATGGGGGCACACTCCTGGGTAGTGATATTTGGGATGTGCACACAGTCCTGGCAGATGATGAAGCCTGTGCTCTTAACCAACAGGCTCGACTACTTCCCTGTGTGGGCAGTGAGGCAGATGAGACAGGTAAAAAATATTAGAGATAAATGTAAGTTATGAAGATCATAGGTAAACACTGAAGCAAGGGCTAAGGGGCCATACGGATGACCGCTGCCTTTTAAAAAACATTTCAACCCACTGGTAAACCACAACAAGAAAGAGAAAGACCCTACAAGAATGATTAAGGGTCATGAAAGTCAAGGGAAAATAGGATCATCATTTTTAAATAAGGGAAAGTGAGACTGATGAATGTGGGCCTTGTTACTTCCTATTAATAGGAAGATTATATCTGATAAGGACTTGTGTTTGCCAAAGATACTGCTGGCCTGGAATTAGACTTCTCTCTGGAATTGAGGTCAGTGTTTATACCCAGGTTTTTTAGGATTTTTGACAAATTTAAGCAAAAGAGTATGGAAATACTCAGGAGCAATTTAGAGCATCATAACTAAGTAGAATTAGAATAATGCATATTCTCAAAGAGGGAAGTGAGTGGAATAGTGGATTTCTCTTACAGATTGTTTAATAATTTTTTTTTTTTTTTTTATATTTTGGAAGATCCTGCTTACATACTCATTTAGGTATGGGTTTGCATCCTCGCTCAACCATGTGGCCCCCTTGGTCTTCCCTTTTTTATGTGTGGGATGGGGCTAACAAAGTCTACTTCACAGAGTTTTGTAGAACCAAGTACCTGACCCAAGATTTGACACATGGTGGGTTTTCAGCGGGTCTTAGTTTTCTTCTTCCCCTGTGCCACTTGTTTGACCTGATGAAGAAGATGAATAAATACAAATCCCTGTTCATGCAAAGGAGAATTATCGTTTTTAAATGCAGAAAACCTAGATCTCCAATTTGGCTCTCCTGTTGACTTTTAAGAGGAGCCCTGATGGCGCAGTTGTTAAAGTGCTTAGGCTGCTAACCGAAAAGTTGGTGATTCGAACCCACCAGCTGTTCTGGAGGAGACAGATGTGGTAGTCTGCTTCCATAAACATTTACAGCCTTGGAAACCCGATGGGGCAATTCTACTCTGCCCTACAGGATCGAGCCCCCTACAGGGACGATAGTGGGTAAGTGACTTTTAGGAGCCCTGGTAAGCACAACGGTTAAGTTCTCGAATGTTAACCTAAAGATTGGTGGTTCAAGCCCACCCAGTGGCTCCATGGGAGAAAGACTTGGCAGTCTGCTTCCGTAAAGATTACAACCTAGGAAACCCTGTCTACTGTGTCACATGGGGTCATTATGAGTCAAAATCAACTCAAGGGCACCTTATGGCATCTAACAACAACACTATTGACTTTTACAGTAGCTAGTCTACCCTTGGAAACCCTGGTAGCATAGTGGTTAAGTGCTACAGCTGCTAACCAAAACGTCGGCAGCTCAAATCCGCCAGGCGCTCCTTGGAAACTCTATGGGGCAGTCCTACTCTGTCCTGTAGGGTTGCTATGAGTCGGAATAGACTTGATGGCAGTGGGTTTCGTTTTTTTTTTTTTTTTTGGTAGCCTACCCTCATCACCCACCCTGCTGGTCTGTAACTGTACTATGTCCTATTGTTTCTCTAGTTGCTGTATCTTTCTAAGACCCCTAAGTCTAGTTGTCCCTTTGTGCATGAGAGATTTGAATACCCATTTATGTCAGATTAGCATTTGTTGAAATCAAAGAAACGTGGATCTTTGGAGACTACACCAAACCAAAACCAAACCCGTTGCCATCAAGTTGATTCCAACTCATAGTGACCCTATAGGACAGATTAGAGCTGTCCCGTAGAGTGTCCAAGGAGTGGCTGGTGGATTTGAACTGCCAGCCTTTTGGTTAGCAGCTTGAGTTCTTAACCACTGCACTGCCAGGGCTCCAGAGACCACACCAGTAGTACCTCTAATCTGACTCTCCTGAGACTGCAGAGAGATAACCTGGCTCTCTCTCGTTTTTTCTCTTGTCATCACCCACTGCTGCTGTCGTTGTTCCAGGCCTTCACTATTTATTCAGAGCCCAACACCCTAAATGGATGGAGTAGTCCTCAGGGAAGAAGAAATGTAGGAAACAAAGTGAAGTAGGGGTTCTTGAAATTTAGAAGAGATAGCAGGCTTCTCAAATCTGAAATGTGTTACTTTATTTTAGGTAGCTGATCCTAGAATGTTGTTGTTTTTGTGGCCATCAATCATTGCTGACTCATAGCAACTCTATGGGACAGAGTAGAACAGCCCCATGAGGTTTCCTAGGCCATAATCTTTGCAGAGCAGATCACCAAGCCTTTTCTCTCACAGAGCCATTGGTGAGTTCGAACTGCCGATCTTTTGATTAGCAGCCAAGTTGCTTAACCATTTGCACAACCAGGGCTCCTTATAGCTGCACCTAAATGCCAACTGTCTTCTGCCTTCATGTCTTAGAAGAAAATGTGCCCCTTCTTCATTCTCTTGACAACCCTTTAAGGCATTTGCATTTTCCAGCTTATTTTAACTTGCTTGTCCTGGGTTCTTTTTCCATAAAGCATTCTCTTTCCTTTTTTTTTTTTTTTTTCCCCATCTCCCTGACTCCTTTTCCCTCTGCTTAAAATGTGTGAATGGATCCTCTCCTCTGCAGTGATTGTCAAAGTATGGTTCATAGATCACTTATTTCAAACCTATTGCATTTATTTCAAACCTCTTAGGGTGCCGTTAAAATTGAGACCCACTTCAGGTCTAGGAATCAACTTCTCGGTAGGGTGCAGCCCAGCAACTTTCCCATAACTACCTAGTCCATCCCAAAGGCAATCCGACATCTTCTAAGGTAGCACTGTTTTAAATTCCGTGATGTTTTTCTAGCCTATTCCTTTTGTCTTTGTGAACCTGCCTCCCTCCACATCCACTATGTCAAAGTCAACTAACCTTTCTTTTGTTTCTCTTGCTACTCTCATCTTTTATTAACTGCTTTAATCTTTATAAGTGTAAGCATGAAAAGAACTTGGAGTTTGAGTCCCAGCTTCATCACTGTGTGATCTTGGTCCACACACTTATCTATAGTAGGAAGTCTGCCTTGGAAGTTTGCGTTGCTAGCAAGTGGCATTTTTTATCTGGGAGCTGAAATACAGTTATTTGTATTCTAAGAATCTGCCTTTATCAGTTTTCTGGTTGGAAATCTTTGAAACTACCCATTGCCAGGTTTGTAGCCACTGGGTGAGAGAGCAGAAAGGTGAATTGCTTTTGTACACTTCCTCTCCTCTCCGCTTTCCTTCAACAAATCATGGTCTGTTCGGCCTGGCAAGTACTGGGGGAGATATTTTCTCTAGTGAGCCAGAAAATGCAACAAGATCCATCCAAGATTGATAGAAATAAGAGCGTCCAATCCACTTTCCTCTCCTGCCAGAAACATGTTTTCCTTTGACAGCTAGAGATATGAAAGATCTGAAACTGCAAATATGGGGAGATGGGTACTCTAATATTTAATATTATATGAATAGTATGTTGTTGTTGGGTACCATCGAGTCAATTCTGACTCATAGTGACCACGTCTGACAGAGCAGAAATGTCCCATAGGGTTCTCTTGGTTGAAATATTTACGAAAGCAGATTGCCCAATTGTTTTCCCATGGAACCTCTGGGTGGGTTCAAACTGCCAACCCTTCAGTTAGCAGCCAAGGGCTTAGCCATTATGCCACCATGGCTTTTTGTATGAGTAATATAGCATGTAACATTTAAAGTTACTGTCTGATAACCCCAGCCCACCACGTACAAAGAGAGGAATTCCAATGACAGGCCACCATTGCTTGCACTATGAAGAGCTGAGCAAGCCAAACTTAATAATCTGGGGTAGATCATGCCAGGAACAGTGGAATCTTCAGGTTTTGGTGGGGTGGATGGCAAATCAGCTGCATTGGAGAAGACTTACTGATGACGATGCTGAACTAGCCAAATAAATTGGATTTTTAAGAATGATCATGGAAGAGATGGAGTCTCTTCCTGAAAGAGGCATCTGAGGGTCTAATATTTCATACATTCCCAGGGAAGTTTTGTTCTAAGCCAGAGTATGGAATATAGTCATTTAACTTGTGCAAAAACATCAACAGAAAGGTGGAGCAAGAGATTCTGTGAAATACATGAACCCGGCCTCGCAGATAGACCCAAGGCTTGTGCCAGAGAGATTTAGCCCCTGTGTGAGGTTGTTTCACCTTGGGCAACCCTGTTTCATTTCACTTGCTTTTTTAGGGCCTTTTGGGGTTTTATTTCCTTATTTTTACCGTGGGTATATTTACTGATTTTTAAAATTAGCATCTTTGTAGCTTTTCATTGTTAAAATATATTTAATGTCCATAGTTTTGCAGTTTTTGTTTATTTAGCTTTTTATATTTTCCCAATTACATTTTTTTGATATAAGTTTTCTATCATTTTATTGTCGTTTTTTTCCTCTGATTAAAATGTTGCTATTTGCCTTCCCTTCTTCCCCTGGATAGAACTTCTATTATTGTCAATTCACCAAACCATCTCCATCATATGAATTAGGAGGCTCATAGTGTTACAATCTCTCCTAGGTTATAAGACTTGAACTAAGGGGACAGGTTGTTTCTGGGCACCAAACATCATTCATCCTTTTAATATGGAGCCTTGTGGCCTGAAATCTGCGATCTGTGATGAAATGGGGCAATTTTTCTGAGCCTTACAACTCTCATCTTTAATATAAAGCTAATGATATCTACCTCAGAGCATTGTTACAAAGATTCAGTGAAATTCAGTGAAACCTGTGCATCTAGCCCAACCAAAAAACTAAACCAGATCCATTGCCATCAAGGCAATTCTGACTCATAGAGTAGAACTGCCCCATAGGATTTCCAAGGAGTGGCTGGTGGATTTGAACTGCTGACCTTTTCGTTAGGAGCCAAATACTTAACCATTGTACCACCAGGGCTCCGCATCTAGCCCAGGGCCTAGAAATAGGAGATTCCCAATAAATATACATTCATTAATTCCTTAATTTCTGCAACACTCTAGGAAACATTAGTGTCTAGGTTGAACGGAGAAAATCATGAGTTTGGCGTTAAGTTTGAGGTACTTTTAAGTCATGCAAGTGAAGATATGAAATAGGCAATTGGATTTATAACTAAAAAACTCAGAGAAGCCTGAAGGGAAGGAAGGTCTGCAGCTGAGGTGTTCTTTGTTAGGTAGGTGGCATTGGAAGGTATGAAATTGCCCATGAGGTCTGGAGTAAGGAGTGGACTTAGGACCTAGCATAGGATTCCCCACATTTAAAGGTTTTTAGGTGAAAGAGGAAGAGAATGGCCAAGGAGCTGGAGAAAATCCAAAGGAATGTGGTTTCATAGAAGCCATCTCAAATACATTTTTAAGAAGGAGAGGATAGTCAAAGATGAGAACTGAAAGTTGTCTATTGGCTTTAACTACATTGAGGTCATGGTTGACGTTTTCAGAGTTTTTTTTGGTGGGGCCATGCAGCAGGAAGACTCCATTCCTCAGTCTCCAGCCCCAGCCCCCCAGATTTATCTTTCCTCTGACCTGGCAAAGTATTTATTTTATTTGATCTTCATGTTATTTTTCCTCTGTAGTTTATAGCTGTTTGTTCTTAGCTTCATCCGCATAATAAATTATCAGTTTCCTGAAGACAAGGGTCATGCAAAGTACCATATAAATTACACCTACTAAGTATTTAATAGTTCAGTCTTAGAATCATTCATTGATTCTAACAATGTACAACGCACATTTTCTTTGTTCATGCATTCATTTATTCATTGAGCAGTTGTTCATTTGCCAACCATATACCATAGTATTTGCCAGGCGCTATTTTAGCAATGTGAATACAGTGGAGAACAAAGGATAATTCCCTCTCTGCATGAAATTTACATTGGATTGTGGGTGGAAGAGAAAGAACGCACAAATTTATTATCCATTCTCAGCATTTTTAATGTTATTACTAATTTTATTTTAGTGATGAAAAAACGGAGGCACCAAGCTATTCAGTAAGCTGTCAGGGTCATCAGTTCATTAGGGGTGGATCTAGGATTCAGAGTCAGGTAGTGTGACAACGGAGTCTGTGTTTTTAACCACAGCATGAACTGCAAAGTGTAGCAAAAAGTAAATATTTATAATTATTAACATTACTAATATTATTTGTAGTAATTATTCCTTGAAGACCTTATGGATCATTTATTCCAACTCATGAGGAAATTCACCTACTTGTGGGCAAAACTAAATTTAGGAGCCAAGTTCCCATCTTCCCAATTCATGCCTTCTCCTCTTTTTTAAGGGATAGAGTATAGGGGGTGGGAGGATGGGAGAATGAAGGAACAGGCAAGGAGGACAAAGGAAAAGGGAGCATGGAAGGTTTGCAGGAAGGAATTAAACTTGTTTGAAAAAAAATTTTGATGCTACCAACCTATATCTCATTTTTCAAGGTTTTTTTATTTATATTTTTTTCTGTATTCTCAAGGGAGGATGTCCTTGATATAAGGATGCTTTCATGCAAAACTGTTATCTTCTCTTTTATAGACCAGTTTAAAAAAAAAAAAAAAGGAGATAGACATTAGCTACTTAAAACTAAAGACTCTTAAGTCTGTATCTTGGAAAGAACATTCTTAATGGCATTTATATTGTAAAGACACTGGTTGGAAAACACTCTTAGAAGCATTTTTTACGAACAGCCAAGTATTGGAGGTGTGTGTGTGTGAGTGTATAGGTCATGTATTTATTTTATAAGATAATGGTAATGTTGAACTTATTCTTTGTGTACCTCTTGGGGGAGAGGATGGGTGGTCTACTAAAACATCTTTCTGAAATGGGAAAGCTTTTGTGTTTCTATGCAAGCCTGCTCTAGTATCAAGCACCACATTTAAGCACCACAAATATATACTAAGTAAGGGACAGATGCACCAGGAATTTAAGCAGAGTTTTTCTAAATGGCAAATAATTAGAGGGGAACAGATGCCCATGGGCAGCAAAGGATAAAATAGGTACCAGGAATTTTAAAAGGGAGATGGAAATACATATGAGAATGTAGTCACTCTCAAGGATGTTTCAGGTGTGCTCGCCCAAAGCTCTCTGTTTTTGTGGGCTTTGACATTAAATTTTGTCCTTTCTTTGCCTATATGCCCAAAGTGGAGCAGATTTTTCTCGAACTTTTTAGTTTTGGAGGACTTCGCAGTTGCAGCTCTTTTTTCTCCCTCCCCAGGGCTGTGTCTTTTCACAGGACTGCCAGATGACATTTTATAACAGTGTCACTCCTCATTTATTTATTATTTATACCCCATCTACTTCTGGAAGGGTTTTGAGGTAGCCTATGAGTAAAAGACACGTAAGAATATATATATTTTTTTCTTGATGTCTGGGTCGGGATGGACATGTCCCTGCTTTGGAAAAACTCTCTTGTAAAAACTCTGTGTCCATCTTAGATCTATCCTGAGCAGTCTGGATGTTGAAAAGGAAACGCATCTCCAAGAATAAAGTAGAGAAGAACATTAGGCATTTCCCATCTTCCTGTCGAGTGGTAGTTTAAACAGCAGGGGCACTGAGCAGAGCAATTCGGCAACCCAGCATAGCTGAGAGGTAACACCTGATCATTATCCCTCAGGTTGAAGATTTACCTGTTGTGCTCATTGTAACAAAAGAAATGAAATCTCTGTAATTATATTGGAAGGGGGAGGAGATTATGTTTTAGTTCCTTTGATCTTGAGCTAGAATAGGCTCTGCTTTTGGAAATTTAATTTGAAAGAATCCAACGTACACATCTGCTTTTTGTACTGTAATTTCTATTGAGCTTGAAAATAGAAATTTATTAATGCAAATGTGTAGAATCTGTTCCTTGAGAAAAAAAATATGCTTGAGAAAAAAAATATGCATTCAAAACATAAGATGATCCTTTCTACATAGCTGTGGAAGATATTAATAAGCGTGTTCTCTGTCTTCTAGGGTTCGGAGATGAGGTTTGCTTTTAACAGGACTAAGCATAAAAATTACAGCACACATTGGGGAACAGAAAGATTCATGATTACTTCAATATTTAAAAGTTTTCAAAGGACAAATTAGTTGGAAAAGAGAGGGGAAAGCATATTGAATTCTCAAAAGAAAAAAAAAAAAAAAAAAAAAACCAGTGCATCATCAAACCATTTTGAGAACATGTTTGAATTGATGGTAGGGCCCATGCTAAGAGACAAAGCTTTTGTTTCGATGAATCCAATCTGCCTAGTGTTCTGTAAAATTGCCTTGGCCTGTAAATGAAATGGCATGCAGATTGTAGGTAGGACACTTTTGCACCCAACTTAGCCTGTACTTTTTATTTTATTTTTGTACCGTTACATGAAACCACAGATAAATGCTACTTGATTTAATGCTGGAGGGGCTGGATTGTATGGTCTATTTTGATTAACTTTTTCTTGTCTCAGCGTAAAGTTTCCAGTAAAGCCTAAAATGTCATGAGCATTTTGGGACATAAATCCTTTAAGTTATTTTGCAGTCATATAGTTCCATGTAGGGTTTGAGTGCTTTCCTAAACTCCTTCTGATGTACAAATGGGCAAAATAAATTATAAATTGTTGAGTGCATGCAGTAACTGTTTGGATGAACAGCCATAAAGTGGGGCAAAGTATCCAATACTCTGAGTAAATAGAGCTGATTCCTCATAATATTTGTGCTGTACCAAAAGATCCAAAAACTGTTATAAATTACCTAGGCTTAAGAAAGCGTACATGCTTAAAGAATTCATTGGATCAATTAAATCCTTTTTTTTTTTTTAATGTGATGAGTTTTTTTTTTTTTTTCCCCCAAATGTAGGTGGGCTTCAATGTTTTGTATTGTCATGCCTTGTGTATTGTCATTCAGTTGTGTTGGTTACTTTCTCCCTCCTTGACAAGACTTTTGTTTTTAAGGAAAAGAAAAGCCGAAAGGCACATAAAATTTAGGCTATGAATTAAGAATTCTGAGTTTAAAGCAAAGAGCTGATGCTTAGCTTATTTATGTGTTTGAGTTGGTATATCTGTTGTGTTGCCAGTTTAACCTTGTGACCCTTGCAAATGTGCAATCTCATTTGGGTTCAGTGATTCCCGGATGAGTTTGTGATGTAGGACGCCAAAGGCCACTGAAATTATATAAGTGAAATTATTAAGACACAAAATGTTGAGACAGAGCTGGTGTTTCAGAGGCTTTTGGGCAACGAGGGTTTCATTTTAACCAGTTTTGAAGGGCCATGGAAAGTACTGTTCCCACTTCCAATTAATTAATTTCTAACGTTGCAATCTAATCATGACTTAGTTGAGTTGCACACATCTCTTCTTCACAGGCAGGAACTCACAAAATTTCTGTTTCTAATGGCAGACAGTTGGGGTGCTGCAACCAAGCAGTCACCCTTAAAAATTAATGAGCTTAATGATGGTGAGAGAAGCAATTGTGATGGTAGCTTGGGAGGGAGCGGCCATCGGGGATGGCAGAAGGGAGAAGGCTGGACTCCTCATAAGTGACAATGATGCGAGCCCCTGTCCTTATCTCCCCTCTTCATTCCTCCCCCCTCTCCCCCCCCCAGTCACCACCCCTTCCATCTTCCTCTCTTCTCAGGAGCCACCGCAGCTAGAGAGACAGGGCGATTATGAAGACGTCAGTCAGTTGGAGCGTAGGCAGGCGAGAGGGGCGCAGCGCTCCAGATGAGGTCCGGGGGGAGCCGCGGAGGGTCACTCATGGACGACCGTGTGTGTGTGTCTGACAGACTGTGAAATGGTGCGTTGTTGCACGGCTGCGCTGCACCTGGGCCCTTCATCTGTGATTGATTGGTTTGGTCATGTGTAATGGTCCCATCTGCTCTGTGTTGTTTTTCTTTTTTTACTTATAAACACCCTTCCCAGCGGCTGAGAGAGGATGAGCTGTGTTTTGTCATCTTCACTTACACTTTAGCTCAAAAAAGTGGTCAAGTAGGTAAGCTCTAAAGTCTATTCAAGTAATGTGGTAGGAAAGTACGTTTTTCCCCTTTACTTGAGATGTGTGTGTGTGTGTGTGTGTGTGTGTGCGTGTGTGCGCGCGCGCGCCCTCCTGCGCACGCGTGTGTGTGTGTGTGTGGAGTTTTAACGCTGCCTGTTAATATCTGAATAGTTCATGAACCACAGAAGACCAAAAAATTGGAGAAATGATTTGCACAAATCTGTGTATTGTGACTCTTATGCAGTGAGTTTTTTTTTTTTTTTTTTTTTTGTAACGGCGCCAATACTTAATTAAAACCGCTGACATCATGGTGTTATAATTAAGCGTGGCATTAATTAAGCTGGAATAATGATTTTTTTTTTATTATTAAGAGCTGCTTCTATTGTATAGACCATTATCGGCTAAAAACAAAATCATTTCAAAGCAAAAATAAATTCCCTGTAACCCAGCCCTTCTACCCCTCTCCAGCTTCCCCAAAGTCCAGGCACAGGACTGTCGTCATCAGGGGTGTGTGTGTGTGTGTGTGTGTGTGTGTGTGTGTGTGTGTTTGGTGGTGTTGGGATGGGGGGAGAGTGGAAGTGAAATTTGTTTTTTTTCACCCAAAAATGCTGATCGGCTCCTGGCATTCTGATGGCTAATTATGCATCGGAGAGCTTCGACAGCTGCATTCATCATCATAAAATGTAATAATTAATGACATTCCAACAAAGAAAAATATGCAAATGAGGACTCATTAGCATTTTCATATTCAGCTTTGATAATGCTTTTGCTGACAAGGTTGTAATTAATGAAAATTCATGTCGCAGTCAGGAGATTGGATCGGTTTCATTCCGCTCACAATTCCCAAATGCTTGCATTATGGAAAATCGGCAGCTCTGCCAACTTTTCAGGAAGAAAAAAACACACACACACACACACTAAAAGCACCAGATGCAAATTAATGGTAGGGAGTCTTTAACTCTTTAAACCACCCCCCTAAATTTCCATCATAGAAAACATGTGATGAGTGCTAGCCTAAGAACTAGGTGTTTTTTTTTTTTAATAATAATAGCAATCAAAGTACGTTTATTTGTGACTCAAGTATAAGAATTTCTGGCAAACTTAAAAAAAAAATTATTAAAAAAAACCAGAAACAAACCCTGTACCTTTTCTCCTCTTTCCTTTTCCCTTTCAAGACTATTTAAATTTACATAGTAAAACAAGTTAGGACAGCCAAGCCTCAGCGTGTTGTGTTCTGTCCTCTAGCTGGCAGATTTACGCCACAACAGTTTATTCATCTACATGCTTTTTGGCGACTCTTCAGCACGTATCTGTGCTTAGATCTTCTGGCGCCTCCCTCAGTGTGCTACCCGTAAGGTCGAAAGAAAAGCAAGTATTCTGTTTTCTGTGTTCAGGGTGGGTTTTTTTTTTTTTTTTGGAGGTGGTGGTTTTTTAGTGCTTCACTTTTTAATCTGTTCTCTTTGTGGTTTAGCGTAAGAGTTTGAGAATATGCTCATAAATCCCTCACTCAACACTTCTGGTTTAGTGTTATGTGCTTCAAGCGTAATTTTAAGAGATGCTACACAATCAAAATGGATAGCCAGAGACCCCAGAACAGAGATATTGACAAGTATTTGGTACAGAAAGCTATTAATTTATAAACCCCCTGTGTGTTGCTTTCAAAGTGTGGAACTATTTTCTGTGTGTTGCTTTCAAAGTGTGGAACTATAGGTTGGTGAATAACCATTTGGTGCCAGCCTGGTGCCATGTTTTGTCATAGCAGCCTAAAGTTAATCTGAAAGTTCTATATGGCTCATAGGATTAGGAAGCAAAACCTAAACTTTTAGAGTTCTGACCTGATTTCAGATTTAATCTTTAGGTTACAAAAAATGTATTATTAAAGCAGACTTTCATGCTGAGGCAGACGTTGTCAAAAACAGGTTTGAGAAGTATTAAGAAAAAGGGAGAATGGAAGCATATTTCTTTATAAAGTGTAACATTTATAAGCATTTTCACTCTCAGATGATACAAAACAACTCCTGGGAGTTCATAAGATGCAATTTCCTGTTTATTTGAAGTTAAGTTGGAATTCCCAAAGTTGCTAGCCCAGCGTAAATAAAAGAGTATGAATATGCCTTGTTAGGGGAAGACAGGAACTTTGATATGCTAGGTCTTATTTTTTAGAGTTTTTCCATAAAATAAAAGGTATCATCAGTTATTTACCGAGAACTTGAAAGTCAGCCTTTTTTTTCTCTACCTTGTGATTAAGAGTGACTGGGTTTTTATTCTTCATTAATCTCTGAGAGTTCCAGTAAACGGAATTTTATTTCTTTCACTTGCTTTTTCTAACTATGTTTTGTCGCAGTTTGTACACGAATGTGTGTGTACACAGAAATGCGTGTGTGTAAATGGTGTGTGTCCATGGTCTGGAGATAATGGAAGCTCCATTCTCTCTCCTTTAAAATGTTGTTGTGATTAAACAGCAGGCAGAAGAAGATTTTCCCTTTTTTTTTGTCCTTTTAGTTTACTTCTTGTTTATGCAGGCGAACTGCCCATCCAGATGGTAGAATTTCACCTGTAAGCAATCTGAAACGATAGGTTAATTTCTGACATTTTATAGAGCTTTTTTATTTTCTTTTCATCCAATACAACTAAGTGCAGACTAACTGCTCAAGATAATGTTTCTTTTTTTTCTTTTAAAGCGCTTCCTGCTGTGATTGGTTCTTTTTTTCCCCAAATCTGTGTTTTGGGCTAAATTAAAATCTGTGGCTTTAGGCACTTTGCTGCTATTGTCAAAACCACATCTGATGAAATCTTTGACCACTTCTAATATGTGTAAATGAGGAAGTGATGGCAGAAGTGAAGAAACAAGTGTCGATCAGCAGGTTAGTCCTAGAGAAGCAGATAATTTTAATTTTATAAGCTAAACGTTCCACTAGCTTTGATAAATTCACTGTTAGCTTTCTCCTCCCACCAAATTCACAAATGTATACCAACTCATATGTTCCTCAGTAACGCCTAGCATGATATCAGCAACCGGAATCCTGAAATTTGGTCTTATTTTCAGCGTGGCCGGCCACTGGTGGTTTATGTGACTGCGGAAACTGGAGAAATGGTTCAAAATGATTTGTTGACCTGTTTCAAGGAACTACATTATTTCTAAGAACAGCTTTTGGGGGAGTTTTTGGAGTAGGGTATAGAAAGGAAAAGGAGCATTGGAGGTTGGTTGTGCTCGTAATAATTGGAATCATACTGTATCTGCCATTTAGTTTTGAATGCTACCCTCTTGTTTTTATTTCTAGAAAACATTCGTTTGCATGAATTATTTCTGGAGTTATTTATAGAGTAAAGATGACTCTGGAGGCATCGCCTCCCCTGGTTTATTCCCTTGGGAGAATGTTTTCGAGAACACTAATATTACATATACCTGCTAAGTATATATTATATATATATATATATATACACTTGGAGTCCTGGTTTGGATATTATTTGTTGCATTTTCTATTTCCTGTTTTGCACATGTTAATTCCTGTGGGTTTTTTTTTTTAGTGTGATGAGATTTTCACTGTCCAGCAGCAAGCCACATTTACTAGAGTTATTGAACTCTGAAATAAGAAACCCGTGGGTGATCAGCTTTACCCTTCCCGGAAGCTATTGCATCAGTCGAGGAGAATTAGAGCCCCATGTCTGCAAATTTTAACGTAGTTGTTCCACTGAGAACATCCAAAGGTATTTCAGGTATTGCAGTAAAAATCAACATTTATTTGTGGGCAGTGAAGCCAGCGTTCCCGCCAGCGTTCCATCCAGTTGCTTCTCATATTTCCCTTGCAAACTTTCCCATTGGTTGCGGTCCGTGGAGCGATTTTAGTGGCTGGCTGGTGGAAAAAATGTTTGCGAGAACATTTGCGTATCAAAGCAGCCTAAATATTTGCAAAAAATGTTTGCTTGAGAAAAAAAGGATCCACGTAGGGTTAGGAAGCAACTGCTTAAACGTTCTAAAAGCATTTGTGATTTCCCAAAGCATGTTATTCATGAGCCAACGCCCAACTTGAATTTCTAGGGTCGTAGAGGAATCTATATTTTTAGAAATTTAAAAGATGATAAATGTTCTGCTTTAAGATTAAGATCTGTACCTATATATAGTCCAAAATGCAAAAAAAATGGAAAAGGCTCAAATATATTTAAAAATTGACTGGTAATCGTTTAGTGAACCTAAAACAAAAGATGTAGAGAAGAGACCTTATGAAATGATGGGGTGTTTAATAGCTCTGAACTCATTCTTTTCCTCTCAGGTATGTCTCTCCTAAAACCACAATTGTCTTACTATGATAAGACACCCTTTCTTTTGGGGATCCATAAGCTTTCATTAAATTCTAATCATCTGAATGTCGATCTTCTCCTTTTTTCTTGGTAAAGAGTTTAATGTGAACATTTTTGTGTTCAGATTATTAAAGTTTTAACAGCATTTCACTGATGGTTTGGAAACAGTAGGTAGAAAACTCAGTGCAGGCCAATTTTTCCAATTTGTTAACAGTGTAGGAGTTGAGCGTTGATAATTATTGTATTTAAAAGCCCCTCGGATCATGTGTTATTTTAGCATCTGGACATTTTAATTAGTAATAAAAATGTGGATCTGCGTACACAGAGAAAGGATCTGCAGGTCACAGTGGTCCCATGCGCTGTACTCATGCTGAGATGTAAGTGGCTACATTTTATAAATATGTGTATGTGTCTGTGTAGTTGTGTGTTGAGTGCATGTCCCCTCCTAGAAAACCCAAGCATAGAATTCAGGCATCTTTTTCAAATGGGCACTATTGCAATACCAAAAAAATTGAGTTATTTTTCTTAAATAAGAAGTAAAATATATAATATGTAAGTAATAATTGCCTTTTTTAAAAGATGTTTCAGACCATCATATGCTTGTTCTTGTTCACGCGGTATACGGTATGGCATGGTAATATGATGCTTCTATTAAGAGGTAGGCTTGGGTAGAAGATGTGACTTTCCTACTTCATAGCTGTGTGTCCTAAGGCAAATAAATTAACCTCTCTGAGTTTTCCTTTTTTCTTACATGTAGAATGAAAGTATTAATGATGATAGTTAATGATACCTACCTAATAGGATTATGCAGACACTAATAAAAGCATGTCTGTGAAAGCACTTGTTCAAATGTAAAGTGCTTAGAACAGTTGATTGTTAATAACACATACAAATTTCCAATATGTAACCCACATACCATCAAAATAATTCAATAAATTATATCATAGTAAAAAATAAGGGACATGCAAATATGAGATTACATTAGACTATGAACAAATGGTAACTTTAGGACAATCAGAAAATGTGATGATATTTTTAAACATGAAGCAAAATAACCCATTTTTATAAAGTATCTGTGTATTCTCTTTGAAAGGATGTTATTCTTAATTAAGGCAGAAGAGTTATCGTGTGGGGGAAATAGTGACCCTCTGGAGAAATAGAGAGTGAAAATAGTTTAGGGAAATGAGTCTTAGCGGCTTCTCTTTTGGAAGATGCATGCATGTTTCTTTTAAGCATTGTGAATCTCACATTTGCAAACCAGAGTGAAATCTTAAACAGTCGTCATTATTGTTTAAAAGAACCTACCCATTACAACTGATAAATGTGTGTGTGTGTGTGTGTGTGTATGTTCCAGAATGCTTTATCCCCAGGAAATGAGAAAGTTGATAAAATTGATGTGTGACATCGTACCAGATGAGTTTGGGCTTCTGTAGAAAGCTTTTTCAGTTTTTATCACAAATCCAGTTTTTCCATGGCGAACTCTTCAGGAGGAATAAGAACACTTGTTTTCTTTATTTAAAAGAGTAGTATAATGGTATACTGTGGTATAATGATAACTATTTTGGGTATTTCATTACTTTCATTTCCCTCTGCCTTGATGTAATAAATGCATACCTTGATTATAGTACTATGATTATTTACATTACATTGTCCCTAACAATAAATATTTATTGTTATTGTTTATTTAATAATCAGAGTGTCTTAGCTTATAAGAACTTGTTTCTGGGATGCAGTGTTAGCAGGAGGGTGTAGATTTCGTCAGTGGTGAAATGCTAGGAGATCAGTTCAGTTGAGGTAGTCTTCAGTTAATCATTAATTTGATGGATATTAAGTAAACCAGAGAAGAAACAGGAATATGCCAGTTACGACTCTACAGCTTTTAAGATTTTTCCAATTTAAGCCAGCTTCATTTAATGTTCTGATCAGTTTTGTTTAAATGTCCTAATCTAATGACCAGTTTCATTTAAATATTCTAATCAAATGAACAGACAGGGCTACATATTATTTGTCTTAATTTTTTTTTTAAAATGAAGCTACAGGTCCCCTTTTTTGAAACTGCTTGATAAAAATGAACACGTCTGTCTAAGCCTTTACATTTCAGTTCCTATAGTCCTGAGATGAGGAAAGAAATTGTGGGCCATCTTTAAAAATAGTCTCATAAAGTTGAGAATTTGGGGAACAGCATTTAAAATTTAATTAAAAAAAATAAGTAATTCAAAGTAAAGTCTGTAGCCAAACTCCTTAATTGTGATGCATTTGCTGAGTTCCCCTCTTCCATCGTCGGGCCTGCTCTGATGCCATATGGCCTACCATGGAACATTTAACTTGTCAGATATAATGGATTGTCCTGGAAGCAGATTTTTGCTTTGAGCACTCGGCTTCTTTCTTGCATTTCACTCTCAGCTCCAGGCTACAGGATGAAGGATTGTGGTGGAAATGCAAAGAAGAGACACACAGTTGATTCCCCTTAAGAGAATGACCTATATGCCACCAAATTTTACCCACGTAAAGAGGCATTATCCCCATCACTGGCCTTAGCAGCCTGCATGTCAGAATCATTTAAATTTGCTTGGACTTAGCAGATTGTGCAAACATTTCAGAATTGAGTGCTTAGGAATAATAAAGCATCGTCATTTTAACTTATGCAGAAACCGTGTAGCCACATTGGCCAAAGGATGAGTATTATTTATCATGACCTACACATAACCTAAACCACCTGGTTTATAGATGCTGTAAATTAAGTTCTTCTCTCAAGTCTACCAAGAATTCTAAAAAAAAAATCATGTGCTAGAGATGGTACATGGCTTCGTTGTTGTTTGGTGAGTAGAGGTGAGGTTGAAATGAGCATTTATGTGGATGGACAAGTGGCAGTTAATTATCCCACCTTCCTTTCCATCTTGAAGGATGAGAAAATCTTCCTCCTCATGGTCTCCCCTCTTTGAAATTAGAAATTGAGCATTTAATTGTGGATTATTTAATTTTTCTCTGTAGAAGTAAATAATAGAGTATTTGATGTTGGTTTTAGTTTGGTGCTTTCTTGATTTTTTTTTCGATTTGCGATATTGTTAATGAAATCACAAGCTTGGAAAGTGGTAGGAAGAATTTGTGACTTTACACTTATAGGAAAACTTTCTTAAAAGAATGAACAGTGCCCTATCTATACGTACTATATATATATAGCTGCATGCCACTATTCTGGTAATTCTACAGGAACCCCAAAGCAAATATTATAATATAGAGACCCAGAATAGACAATTTGCAAATAATCACGTACAAACCCGTGGAAAAATAAGTAGCTTATGTAGCGCAAGTTAACCATAACGTGGTATATATTTGCTTGCTCTAGGGTTGCGAAAATTAGTTAATAGATTTGTATATGACACATGAAAAATACATACACCCTAAAAGAGACTATTTGCAAAATAATTTAATAAAATGTGTGTTTAGGTATTAGAAATTTAGTATTTAATTTACTTCTTGTACAAGTTCATATATTATAGATAATTCCTGCTACCAGTCTATAAAAACTTCACTGGTCTTGAAAACTGATGTAAACTCGCTTATATACAAAGAATTACTATTTCTTTTTAATGAACAACTTTCCATGAAGCAGTTGAAGAAATCTCTGTTAAAGTCAGTGTTTAATAATAAAGAAGAGTATTTGTGCTTTAGAGTGTTTTACTAATCCCAGATTGAGCACATCAGTTTTAGTAATGCTGCTGATACGATGCTCCTCTCCTCCTATCCCCCCATTCACATTTTGGTCAGGTTAGTGCTGAGTTTGGGGAGTGCCTACCCATAGCTGGCTCTCACTGGGGCAGGTGCGCCCTCTGCTGGTTGCTCAGATACTCTATGGGGTGTGTGTGGTTTTAATTTTTTTCCCAAGGTTTTTTTGTTTTCATTTTTTAGTAGGTTTTTTTTTTTTTGCAGTTTTACACGACTGACCAAGTATTTGCAGTGATTATAGAGTTGTAGCTTCATACTGAATATGACAGTTAATTTGTTTTTATTTAGGAATAAAGGTTTTTTTGTTGTTGTTGTTTGCTTGTTTTGATTTTTTGTTTTTGTTAAACAGACTCCTAATAGTCCAAATAATATGTAAAGTAGATGCCACTCTTGAGCTTTTAAGTGGTTGATTTCACATTAGCAATAATCGTATTTTTGTTGCTTTCGTAGTTCCTCCTGGCCTGATTGCACTTAGGAAGAATTTTTGTTTGCCTGGGTTGTTACGGAACTTGAAAGGGGTAAACTATTGAAAATTTGAAATGTGACCATTTGTGTGTAGTGGATGTGGTAGGTGATCCCTAGCAGAGAACTCCCTGTTAGGTTGACAGTTTTCACTTGCTTTGCCAAGGAAAATGAGCATGTACTTAACATTTTAATGTTTTAGAAAGGTATTTTTGGTTTCCTTGCAGACTAAACTGTCCTCACTTGCAGACAATGAGAATGGTAGTTTGAGTGGGACCTCTTGGTGGTGCTTTGTTTTGTCTTGGAGTTGCTGTTTATTATAGAGTGTGAGATGTTAAAGGAACAGATCACCGACGATCTCTATTCCCCAGTCACAGAACTAAACTATACAAGGGCAGTTAGAGAGAGAGCACCACTGCCTCTCTTTTTGCTGGGATTGAGAGGATCCTTGGAGCCCTCCCTGGTGACACGGTGGTTAAGAGCTTTGCTGCTAACCAAAAGGTCAGCAGTTTGAATCTACCAGCCCTTCCTTGAAAACCCTATGGGGGAGTTCCCCTCTGTACTATAGGGTCACTATAAGTCAAAATCAACTTGATGGCAACGGGGGTTTGGGTCCTGGTAGTGAAGACTAGGGCTCTGTATAATGAACATGTCATAAAAATAAGAACAGCCTTCACTGACAAGGTTCCATTCAATTCTGTATAAAAATTAATTTCTTACGAGTGATTTCTGTATAACTCTGAAATGAAGTGACTTGATTGAGTCAATTGTGTATTGTTTGCATGGAGAGGGCAATTTGGCTCTTTATGGTTCTTTTGTCTTATATTTCACATTAATCTGTAAGCAAAAACCATCTAACTCCCAAACGAGCTACTCAAAACAGGGAAGGATCAAAGAACTTAGAGCTAGGGAAGGGGAAAATGTCATCTAACTTTCTTCCAGTTTTTCCTCTTACCAGTTTTAGGTTCCATTTACCTTAAAATTTGTTTTGGATAAATCACGTATGTATCGTTTTTTATTTGTTCTAACTTATTTACCAGGGTCAAATGAGTGTGCTTTCAAATGATTATTGCATTCTAACAAATGCTGTTGTAGCGGTGGTGGTGGTGTGAGTTGATTTCAACTTACGGTGACCCTGTATGACAGAGTAGAACTGATCCGTAGGGTTTTGTAGGTGGTAATCTTTATGGGAATTTTTTTTTTTTTAATCTTTATGGGAATAGATCACTTCTTTCTGCGGAACCATTAGGTAGGTTGGAACTTCCAACCTTTTGGTTTGCAGCTGAGTGCTTAAGTGTCGTGCCACCGGGCTCCTTCTAACAAATATAAAAAAAAAAAAAAAAACTTTTTTTTTTTTTTAATGTAAGTTGCCTTTAAATCTATTATAATGGCATTTTGCGTGTATTCTCAAATACACGTCTCTTGTAGTGCCACCTTATGCTCATTGAAGTCGTGTTAGGTGCACTTTCTCTGTGCTTCTCCTCACTATTCCCACTTTCTGATGCATATTATTATTTTTTAATATTTTATTGTGTTTTAGGAGGACATTTACACAGCAAATTAGTTTCCCATTCAACGAATTGCACAAAGTGTTACATGACATTGGTTACAGTCCGCACACTGTCAGCACTCTCCCCATTTCCGCCCTGGGTTCCCTGTTTCCTGTCGTCTGGTTTTCCTCCCACTTCCTGTCCTCTCATCTGTGCTTTTGGGCAAGTGTTGCCCTTTTGGTTTAGTTTGTTTGTCCTATGTTGCACGTTCTTTTTGGTTGTTATTGTTTATTTTGTAGACCTGTCTGTTGCTTGGCTGGAAGGTGGTTTCCGGGAAAGGCTGCAGTTCCAAGTCAAAGAGGTGTCATAGGGCCATAGTCTCAGGGGTTCCTCCAGTCTCTATCTGATGCACATTATTATGCTTACGCTCTAGTATTTCAACCATGTAAACTGTTTCCTCCTTGAGAGTAGTGTCTATCATTGACTCCCCAGCCTCTAGCACATGGTATACAGAAGGCCTCCAGCAAATACTCATTTCCGTGTCTCATGTTTTTTGAATGTCTTTCACAACTCTTCAGATGACTTTTTTTACAGTTTCAGAATTGGTGTATATAAACATATAATGCATGCACTGTATTTTATTTTCTTGCATATTTTTGGTAGGATGAGGTCATTCTTCTGACCACTCCTCTTTCCTTTCTCTTTCTTCTCCCTGGTCACTCTTCCTCTGCCTCTCTTCCTTCCTGTGCTCCCCGCCTCCCTTCTTTAGTCGTGTTCACATTGTCAGTGATTGGGACGCTTTTCTTAGGCATCATGGTGAGGGACTCAGTGGTTTGTGTGATTGTGTCTGTGAACCATCAGGTTCCTGTAACAATAACTAATATCACAGGGTAGTCTGACTGGTCCTGTTTACCTAGCAGTGAGGTTGTTGTGGGCCCATTTCTTTAAAATTGATTCCTAAGAGCAGGCTTAGATCAAAAACATCCTTTTGTAAATCTAACAGTTAGCAGTCTTCCTACTTGTCTCCTCTAAGGAGCTCTGATATATGTTTTGAATAATGAGTCATTTTCCCTCAACATCTCTGTAGTGTATTTTTAGGGAATATAAACCAATGGTAATTCAGTGCTAAAATATATTACAGATATATTTTTAAATGACATTTGGATTACCTTCTCTGGGATTAAAAATGTTACTTATGTATGTATAATACACAGAAGTAACTATACATCTGCATATACTGTATACAAAATCTTTCCATGACCTCCTCCCACCTCCTTAATTTTTGTGCAGTCTTGAGTATGATTATCAAAGGCAGATAGTTTCTTTAAAAGATAATCACTATATTTTTGTTAGTTGTAATCTCAGCCTGAAAATTAAGGCCGTTGCCTACATGCCACAGTGCTAAAATCTGTAATTTTCCATGTAGATACTCTGTATAACAAACCTAATAGAAAATCTTTTCCTCTGTTTTCAGTCCCACTGTTGTATCATTATTGTCTTGAACTTTTAGACTCAGTTAGAACATATAGTTTAATGATCAGCAAATTATTTATTTATTACGAAAGGCAATCTGTGTGGTGAAATGTGGCTGCTGATTTTCCTAAAAATTGTCAATAATCTCCAAAAACTTGAGCCAGGCAACAGATTCTTTATCATATGGTGGTGTTTCTACTGCATTCGACCAGAGGTATCACAAAAGTCCTCCAGAAAAATCAAAAGACGGGTTTCTGTCCTTCAGCATGGAATTGCAACCCCTTCAGTAGAACGTGGACAGAGGCGAATACATGAGTGCCAGGGTCCTTTTAAGTTAACAGACCAAGTAAGGTTCAGCAGGGATGGATCCTAGATTCTAGAAGTGACTTTTGTTCTTGTAGTAGAATGGATATAGATACTTTCAGAGCTGAGTGGGCCCTTGTTGTTGTTGTTAGGTGTCTTTGAGTCAATTCCTACTCATAGCAACCCCATGTGACAGAGCAGAACTGCCCCACAGGGTTTTCTGGGCTATGATCTTTATGAGAACAAATCGCCAGGTCTTTCCCCCGCGGAGCCACTGATGGGTTAGAACTGGCAACCTTCTAGTTAACAGCTGAACGCTTAACCGTTGTGCCACCACAGCTCCTAAGTGGGCCAGTACTTCTAATCCCTTTATCGTCAGACTAGCCCCAGGAATTTTATGGAAAATAAGAAATGGGTAATGCCAGATCCCGTTGTACTGAATTGAAATACCCTGAGGTGGACAGCCTAGGTGTCTGTTTTTAATAAAAGCTTTCCAGGTGATTCTCAAGGTCACCAAGGTTTGTTAGGCATAGAATTAAATCTTCGAGGATTGCTTTTCCCCACACCCATCCTGTGTCTTCCTCTCGGTGAAGGTATTTCATTTCTGCTTGCTTTTAACCCCTTAGTATGTATTTTAAAGTCCTTTTTTATTTTTATTTTTTTTTACATGAAAACCCATTATTCTCTTTCAAGTAAAAAAAAAAGCTTTCAAATGCATGTGTTTTTCCTTCAGAGGCCATACAGGTCCTCAGTTGCCTTGATTCTACCCAGTCGTCATAGATACAAACTGCAATAAAAAAATAGAAAATAAGGTAGGCAGTCTTGTTAAGATACTGTTCACATACAGCCAGTGGTAAGTTACTCGTTAGAAGCACGTTGAGTGATTTCGGGGTTGGCCTTAGCCCTCAGGTCTCTAGGGGACCCTTGTACAAATTGCTGATTCAGAAAATCATTAATCTGGTGGCTCCAGTGGTACTTTAGTGGCCTTAAAGAGTTATTTGACACACCTCCCCAAACAGCTTAAGTTATCCCCATGATTATGTTGATTAATTGCACCCTCTGTGGAATTAGTGTTATTTGCAATGAAAGATTCTCCTGCATTTGGAAAATAAAGCATATAAAACTCATGTGCCTTTAATTTGGTAATGTGTGCACTCCTAAGCATGACACCGGGGAAGGGATTCTTTTGACCGTTGGCTAGGGCATGTGAAATAATCTAAGGCAGTGTTTTCTATTCTGCATTGAGAAGGTCGTTTTTGAGGTACCCGAGCATGTTCACTCAAAATGTGTATCAATTCTAATGCAAATTCCTCTTTGACTTACTGTGAATTGAGTTAAAATTATTTTGCGGGGGAGGGAGGTTGTGGGCAGGTGAGAAGGAAGGTGGAATAATGTATGTTGCGGCAACATCTAAAATAACCCAAAAGGAAGTGGCGTATTATAGTAAAGAGCTTTGACATTGGAGTTGGAATTGCATGTTCTAGCTCTGTTTCTTAGTATCGATATAAGTTCTCATATCTGTATAAGCCAGTTACCCTTTCTGCATTTTACTGACCTCGTCTAGAAGACTAGGGATTAACATGCCTATCTAACGAGTTCTTTGGGTGTTGCCTTAAATAATGTAAGTTAAATTACTTTGCGTTGTGTAAAGTACCTTGAAAATGTGAGTGCTTTAAGGAGAATGGAACCATAGGCAGTCCCCCAGAGTAGAGTTTTGGTAGTGCCTCAAGGTGCTCAGTACATCTGGGATTTTAGTACACTTCCTGTTTAGAAGCCAATGCGGTGCCTAGATAAGATGACTGTAACCAGTGATGAAATGCAGCCGAAACTCTTAACTTTCCAACAAGATCGGAGGTATAAGACCATTACAGCAGAAGTCTGTCTTTATGGCTTAAAGAACAGCCATGAAGGAGAGGCAGTGCCAGTCATTTTTGGAAAAATGGCTAGTCTCTGATTTCCCATTATCCCTTGCTACCAGCTATATGCGTAGCCCCTCCTCCTTCCTTTTTCCTTTCTATTTTTCATTTAGGAAGAAGGGGAGGAAGAGGTTTTCTAGGTCGTGGAATGACCAGTTTATTTGCTAGAATTAAGCGAGTTGTAATTCTTTTAGCACGAAATTTATTTTAAATTTGGATTTTGTAATGCTTGTGGATGAAGAGATAGTTGTCCTGGCAGAGTGAGATTCAGTACAAGAGAACAAGTGTTTCTTCTCTCAACTTTAGAAATAGGAAGAATAATGTCAACTTCTGCTTTCTTGCAAATCCAGACTCCCACCTCCAAATTGGAATTGGGATAATCAAAGTTGACCAAGTATACCTGTATGACCACAGATTTTCATGAGAGGTATGAGCCCGTTATAGGTGGTGGTAATTTACATTTACATGGTGTTTTATTCCTAAAAGGTCTCTAGGTGCTTCATAGCTTCACAAATGATATACACGGACATCATAAAATAGTCAAAATATGTTTTTTAGATTGATTGAGGTAAAATACCATTCAATTTTGAACGTGCATTATTTATTTGATAGAAAATTACATATCCGTTAACCTAGTGCATTCTCAGTGTTAAGTTTTTTTTTTTTTTTTTATAATAGCAGTTCCCAAAGTTTCTCACCATTTGTATACGTAGACAAAAGGTGCATGTCAAATACATTTTGAAAATACTGGATTAAACTAAATAAATGTCTTCACTGCAGGACTTCTCAGAGCATTTATCATACAAAGATTCAGTGTAAATTCCTGGGGGAAAGATACAGATAGCTTGGAACATTTCCTAGATGTTTTTAATCAGCTTCCCTTTTGTTTTTTGGATACTGTTGTGGGGTTGCAGTTCTGCAGAAGACAGGTGAGGTACGCTGTGCTGCCTTATATATAATTATATTTTTATGTTCACTTTTCTTTTTGCATTTTTAATACAGTCATATTCTTCACGTAGAGAATGTGCAGAAATGCAGTTTTTCCATCGTGTTTTTGTTAATTAGTTGGTTTGAGTTAATGTGGAGATGGTTGCAGTTTATTGTAAGACATCACAGATTCCATGTGTATCATCTGTGAAGCTATAAAGCACCTAGAGACCTTTTAGGAATAAAACACCATGTAAATGTAAATTATCACCACCTATAAGACACTTTCATTAATTTCATATCAAATTCATGAGTGTTTTGAGCTCTGGGATTTGAGAGTCTTCAGTATTGGGTCTCCAGTTTATTTATAGATTTTTTTTTTTTTTCCTGGAGTTTAAATACCAGCAGTATAGCATAGTGCTAAGAGCGCAACCTTTGGACTCTCACTGCCAGGGTTTGAATTCTGGCTGTATCACTTCCTACCTATGTGACCTGGGGAAGCTTTCTGTGTCTCAGTTTTCTCATCTGTAAAATGGTGCTTGTGTTACCTACCTCACAGGGCCAATGTCAGATTGAATAAATCAATCTGCATAAAGCCTTCAGAGAGTGGTTAGTACATGGTAAGAACTCTCCTTCTGTGGACAAGGGAGGAAAAGGCAAGAAGATGAGAGGACTGTAAATAATAATATAAATAATAACTTCATGTATATTTTCAGGACCACTAAAAATTCCAGTCTTTAATTATGTAGCCTTTTTAATATTCCAAAAAAAAAAAAAAAAAGAATAGGATAGCCAGGGATGGACTGGGGGTGGAACAGGGGACAGAGATTTATTCCGAGTCAAACATGTTTATGGTAAATTTCCTAGTCTGATGCTAGGGAACAAAGGCTCAGTCTTCAGTTCCCAGAATGAGGATTAACAGGGAAACAGCCTTGCTTGGTATTGTCCTGTAGCATCAGATACTTTTTCATGGAGGCTGTTCACAGGCTGACATATTTCATTATACAGGTGCATCTATTTCAATGGTGGGTGAAATATCTAGCACTTGTATATAATCTTAAAAGTGGCCTTTTAAGAATGAATAGCTCAAGTTCAAAACATGACCCTGTTGTTATCTTACTGGCCAACCACCAGTGGATCGTCTAGGTCACAGCTTATCTCTAGAAATCATAGTATCGATAAGTTGTTCTTGTCGGTTTCTAACTCTTTCCATGTGGCTTAGAACTGCTATGTGTGTCCAGGTGTAGTAATACACCAAAGGCGATACTTCTTTTTATGTATGAAGGCCATTTTTCCTTTGTGTAATATTTTCATTCTTATTGAGTCTTCTTGGCATTCCTTTACAATAGGATATCATGGATGTACCAAAAGAAAAATTGGAAGTCAAATGATGAATAATATATAAATATAAAAATATTAAATTTAGAATTCTGTAGACATTTGTTAATCACGTTGCCCCCAAATAAAAAGCATTGTTTCCTTACCTTTCTTGGGGCATCAAGAGAAAGGATTATTGAATAGATCAAAAATACTGGGCTTTAAAAAAAATAAGACGTAGCTTATATTTTCTGCTTAGGTTAGTTTTTCAGCGGTACCAGAAGAAGAAAGTGAGTCCTCTATTGATTGTCAGTTGGCACCATTTTTAGTAATGGGATTAAAATATAGGTTTTAACAGCTGATGGGTTCAGTTTGGACAAAACACATGTTGACTTTCTGGATTGTTTGCTCATTGTAGATGCTGACTTGTTCTGGAGAAGGGGCTTCGTGTTGATCTCCTTTGTCTCTGGAAGGATTGATTGGCGGATGTTGTGTCTGCTTATTTACAGCCTTTTTCTTGTTTAATTTAAAAAAATTGTGACATAGTATTACATGTTCCTTGTATACATCATTTTCTCAGAAGAAAGTTGTTTACCCAATATGTCGACTTAGTTTATGAAATCCTCTCTGTAGCTTTCATTCAGTTTTCAGTGTACTCCATTAGGTCATGTCATTCGTTTCATGCACGGCAAATCGTCACCAGCAGCAAAATTTAACATTTGGTCCTTTTAGGTATAAAAATGAATCAAATGCCTGACAAGATTTGTTTCTGGTATATATTTCAAAATCCCTCCCCCCCGCCCCCCTTTTATGGGCATACGACAAATGTTACTAACGGGTACTTTTAGTTTTTAAAATATGGACAGCAGTACTCCATGCAGTAAAAGACTTGAGCGATTAATGCTACCCTTATGCCTCTTTTGAGTAGTTTTAGCCATGGGGCTTGGCACTGCCACCATTGTCTTTGTGCCAAAAAATATCCGCAGCGGCTGTCGCATTCTCGTACTAGAGGGTTGTCTCGAAAATTCCGCAGTGAACGCGCCGGGTTTGTTCATCACTGCTATCTCTTTTAAATATTGGAAAAATAGAATCTTTAGCTCTTTCAAAGCTCTGTTGTGGTTGTGGGGGTCGGGGGGGAGGTGGGTGATGAAGAATGGGGAAAGGGCGGAAGAAGCTGCCCGCACTAGTCAGTTGGTCTAAGTGACAGAAATCCATGCCTGACATGGAGTAAGTGCAGATATTTGGGGGCTTTTGTGTTCATGAGCACAGATAGTTACTTAAAGATCCTACTCAAACATGTTATCAGCACTCTTGAAAATTTTATTATCTGAAATAAATGTTCCATTGAATTTTAAGCAGAAAATCAACATCAAGACCATGGCTAATTTTTAATGGGCAATTTACACAAAAAGATTTTTTTCTTCCCCTAGAAATTGAGGTGTCATTTTAAAATGGCTGCTTTCTATCATTAAAAAAATGATATTAATGGATATGTTTTAGATGGTTCTTGGGCTTTATCTACAGTCCCTGATTATTTTGTTTTCAAATAGGGGTTTGGGCTCTGAGGGCAGATTGATAGTTGAATTTGGAAACAAAAAGATGTAATAAAGTTAAAGGCTTACACGATCAGAATGAAATGTGTTCGCTCATGATCTGCAGAGCCATCTATTTGATGGTAGAAGTGGATGCTGCAGATGAAATCTTTACAGGGAGCATAATCCTTAAAAAAAAAAGTCCACCTCCCAGCCTCCTGCTGGCTGCGCTGCCTCTTTGGTACCTCGCAGACTTCGACAGAGTCCTGGACCAGTGCCCATTGATGTCATGGAAACACTCAAATTACTGAGAATGATTCATGTCTATGCTGGTCTCTTATCCTCCCCCACACAAACAGGAGTAGATTTTTAACCCTGACAACTTGTAATTTGCAGTGGGTTTATTTTTGTATCTGGATAAATATTTTTTAACAACCAAAATGAAGATTAAGCAGTCTGTATCTGATATGATAGTAAAGAATGCTGAGTCCGTGTAGCCAAGAGTGCTTGGGGACTCTGTGCAGCCCGAATTCAGATTCTTCTTCATCTCGCCCTCGTCCTCCTTTTCCTTCCTACCTCCTTTCTCTCACTCTTTTTGTCCCATTCTCCCTCTCCCTTTCTTTCATTCCTTTCTCCTTTCTTATGCTCTGTCTCTTTTTTTAACCCATAGTTTTTTACACCGACCTTCTAGCTTTAAAATAATAAAAGGAATAGCCCCAACTTCTGTACATGAAGTTAGAAAATTTCTGGTAGAATAAGTCATCTGTTCAGTTCCATGTGCTGGACTCGAGTGGTAAAATAATACTGGATAGTGAAATTCTCTAGGGGATGCCTTTGTTAATAATTCCATCAACAGAATAAAAGAGATGGTCTTTCTTCCTCAAACTGTATTTTACAATTCAACTTTTAGAAATTACCAAAACAGGACAGTAGATGTTTCATTTCCTTGGAAGTTAGAGCAAAATCCACTTTATTATCTATTTTTCTGTTTCACTATCTGCCTGTCTACCTACCTACCTACCTGTGTAACTGCTATACAGGTGAATGTTACGTCAAAGTGAATGGTGTGGCTATTGTTTTGAAGTTTTTATAAGTGTAAGAACTAAGAATTGGTTTGCTGCATTCTTAGGACTGATAGCTCCCAAAGGTCAAATCTCTTCTGTTAGGGATATGTAAAGAAAAGTTAAATGGTGTGAATAGCTTTTATTTTAATTACACAAAAGAATAAATATGTCTGTAGGACCATGGGCACTTCTAATACAGGTAAATGTATCTTTATTTCAATATAAAATCCCCATACAATGGAAGTTATTCTCTTAGGGCTCCCAAGACTGGCAGTCTGTTAAATGGTGTCCTGTGTCAGTGGAATTGAAACTGATATGGGCATTGATTTTATACTTAGCACTGAACACTATACAAGAAGGAGGGCTGAGGGTAAGGGAATTTTCCCGAGTTTGAGATTCACTGAAATCAGGAGAAAAGTCAATAGCAGGAGAGACAGAGTTAATTTTAAGATTCAAGTTTGGCTTTCCTAGAAAATCACCTTCTACTTTATATTATATTGTGACTTAGATGCAAGGTACACTTTTGACCAGATCTAAGACTGATTAAAGATTCATTCTTTGTGTGGTGTCAGGAAGGCATACTCTAATAACACTGTCACTGAACTGAACAATAAAAAGCAACTACTACTTTTAGCACTGGTGCTCCGTTGAGTTGAGAAGGGAGAACTTTGGGGCTCTGCATACTTCAGGAGAGTGCCCATTCAGCCCCCTCAGAATACTAGTTTTGAATTGTCTCAAATGGAGAAAGAAGAGTAGAGTCCTAGGTTTAATATGTAATGTGTAGTAAAGCAATAGCCCCCAACAAGGGATCCTCCTTCAGTCTTGGGCTGGGCGAAGCTCCTGTTCTGGGCACTGAGCTGACTCACTAGCCCTGTCACTTGCTGAACTCTGCTGCTTAGATCTCTAGTGATCTGGTGTTTTTATCTTCCCTGTTGATTATTAAGGCAAAACATACTTTTCAAAAGAGACAAATGAGCAGCCTTCATTTTATCCTTGGATGTGGCCAAGTAGCATCTGAGGATCTATACATCTCTGTAAAGCCATCTACAGAGAAAAATTGGGTTGTTAGGACTTCAGACAAGACTTTCACAGTCCAAGAGCCCATGTCCTTGCTGGGTCTACTGGTGAAATGTGAACATGGGTTCAGAGTGGGCAATTTAAAACAAACAAAAAAATCTCTTTCCCAAATGTAAATTCCATCATCATCTTGATCATGATGGGGTGTACTCCTGGGAAAGGGAGTTTTTAAAAAAAAAAAGAGAAAGAGAGACCAAGAATTTTGAATCGTTTCTTTGCTAAATTCACCATCTGGAGAGCCTGTGACTGACTAGCTTTGGCCTCACCATTAAGTGTCAATATAATCAATGAGAATTACTAGGCTAGGGTCATTACATAGATAATTTGCCTGCTGTGTAAATAAAAATGAAATTGTTTGAATTTTGTGAGACAGAAAGAAAGTGAAAATAAGGAATGACAATTTGTTTGCTAGAGAAAGTGGAGGCCATTGGAATGACAGTTTTTGGAAGTGTGGAGCAGTTTGGCTAAGAATAGGAATGAAGGATAT
The DNA here is from genome assembly GCF_024166365.1 of Elephas maximus indicus. Taxonomy (NCBI): domain Eukaryota; kingdom Metazoa; phylum Chordata; class Mammalia; order Proboscidea; family Elephantidae; genus Elephas; species Elephas maximus. The sequence goes on along the minus strand of NC_064829.1, from coordinate 64,092,469 downwards.
TTTTTTCCAGTTTCTCATAGCCAGAGTGAGGAAGCGTTATTTCTTCTCTTGCTTGCATACATTGCTGGTAGTGCCTACTTTGCGTATGTAAACATCGGAGAGGAGAAGTAGATGTCTGTTACCTGGAGGAGCTTTTTTTTTAAAGGAAAAACACCATTTATACTTTTTTGTTGTTTCTCTTGGCAGGTAAAACAGAAAGGGGCTCATACTCATCTTATGGGAGAGAATCAAACTTACAGGGTTGCCACCAGGTAAGTGAGAATCTTGGTAGTGGAAGGGTTGAGAGAATTAACCTGCTAAATCAGTTTGTTTTGTAAATTACATTATACATTCGAGACTGTGGCAGCAGAATGCACCAGACTGTCTGCCTGTGACGATCTCTTTTAAAAAGCAATGAAATAACACAGAGCTTTGAACTAATAAACACCTCATCTTTCGAGACCTGCTTTCTCCGAACTAAATCCAATGACTCGTTTTGGTTTTTTTAATCCATCTGCCGGTACTGTTTGCAGACGGGTGATGTCGGTGAAAGTGGTTCTGTCCAGAGTTTATTTACAATTAAGAACTTAAGAATTCCTTACACTGGAAATGCATTGAGAAACCATGTGTCAGACCCTGGGTTTGGGTGGCTAGTGCCCTAAATTATAGTTTTCATAGAGGCTGTATGATGTTGTGTGAAAACAGGGTTGTACTGAGGGATAAAAATGTCTGTGAAAATATGATTTGTTGTCCCTTTTTGTTTCTGAATTGTTTTTGGCTGGAAGTCAAGGCCAGCAGGCTAACAGCAAAGCCGTCTCAAGGGAAGCATGCGTGAGCTAGAAAAATAAGGGTACTTTAATTAAATAATAAAATGCCAGTGTAATACAAAGGTATAGCATGTGTGTGTTTGTGTCTCTGTGCACCCTGCATTTGCATACTTTTAACTCTCCAGAGAGTACCCAGTTCTAAAAATACTGTCAGTGGCCCAAAGTGTAAGCTTTGTTTCAAGACAAGTGAGTTTTTATAGAGGCTTTCTTTTTAATTTCAGTAACGGTATTAATCATATATTCATAAAAAAAAAAAAAAAAAAGGTTTAGACTTTCCTGTTAAAAGTGCGTTGGTTTCTTACTCTGGAAAACTCCTGACACAATTTAATAACCCTCTTTAATGTTCAAAGCCTTCCCTTATTATTCACCCAAACAGAATGTACATTCTTTTTGTGCTGGAAAGGGGATGCTTGCTCTTTGAACACCTCTCACCCTCCCATTTTCTTTAATGATATGAAAAAAAAATTCATTTTTGAATCAAACAGCCTGTTAAATAACTCCCTGAAAAATGTAAGCAAACATTAGTTTTAGTAATTACATAGACCTGTGACAGAAACTTCCCTTCCGTATCAGTGATATGTCACTGAAGGTGGAATTCTGGTTGAGACTTTTTTTTTCCCCTGTATATATTTGCATTTTTGAAGTTTACTCCTTTGGTGGAGCCACCGATTCAGTCATATTTGGCATCTGAAAGATTTGTTGCAATGAGGTGAACGGTGGCTTGGTTGAGAGCTGCCGCTGACAGGCCGGGGAGCGCAGTTCATGGCAGTTTGTTTGGAAAGAATTCTGCAGGAAAGAAATTTACAGCCATTCCAGTGCAGCGGAAACATCTTTGGAATGTGAGTGCAAATGTTCGGGGCAGATAGCTGGGGCGACAAGCCTCTGAGTGCCGTGTCTCTGGTGTAAAGCTTCCAATTCCTGCACAAGAGCCTGATCCTGTGTATCTGGTTTCTGAGGGTCAAGGCAGAGGTCACTAGAGTTTTGGGGAGAAGAAGGTTGACAACATCCTTCCTTTTCGCAGATGGTCATAGCAGAGGTCTCTGTCTCACTGGGCCTCTTTTTCTGGTCATTGAGAGAATAAGCTTCCTCGCCCCTGTATCCTTTCTTACTAATAGGAATTGGCGTGATTCCTCACAGACACAAAGATTTCCTCTGCTGAGTAAGCGCGAGGCCTCTTAACTTGTGAAAGCATCATCCAGCCCGTGTGAGTCTGGCTGAGTGTGTGCAGGGACACGGACCCTCCCTCCGTGTGTGGGGAATACTTCCCTCGGGTGAAACTGAAGTTAATTGTTCTTGCAAATCGAAGGTGAGATGAGAAGTGGCAAGGGGCAGAGGGCGGAGTAGAGGTGGCTGGTTGTGATGGCTGGATTTCTGGGCCTTGGGAGGTTCATCGGGAGACGTTTGTGTCCAGGAAATATCTGTTGTGTATATGAATGTGACTGCATATGCTTTTCTTAAAAAGTCTCCTACTATAGCGGTGGAGTTGGAGATGGCTTCATTTGTATTTCTGCTTCAGCATTGTGAGTCTTGTAAAAACCGACTGTCTCTGTGCTTAGCATGGTCTTAGTAGTATCCATAAACGTGTGATTACTTAAGGCTAAATAACAGCGAAATTTTGGAATTTCCCTGAGTGAGGCAATAGGGACTGAAGATTGAAAGTGTGCATATTTCAAATCTCTGCTTTTCGTGAAATTTGAGAATAGAGCAGACCCTGGTCTGCCTTGCAGCGAATCAGTCCATTTCTCTTGTGTTGTATTGTTCTGTGAATCCCTGTCTACAACAACACCAGCTATGCAAACCAAAAAGAAAGGCACAATCCTCGGTATCTTGGGCTTCAAGTCTAAATAGCAGATCACAGCTGAAATGATTCCCCCCGTGTGAAAAGGTGAGTGGCTCTCCTGGAAGGAAAGCTTTTGTTTTCTCCCTTTTACGACATTCTAGAGATGGCTGAATGGAAACCCTGTAGATGAGATGCCCTAAGAGGGCTCCAAAGGCAGTATTATCATGTTGTAACAATGTATCATGTGGACTTAAAGGAATGCGCATTGTTACATGTGAACATGCTTGTTCCAGTCCCCACAGTCTTTTGTTTGGTATACAGAAATAGCGGTGGTAAGCAACAGGTAGGGAAATGCTAGCCTGGAGGAAGAAATTATTATTTTTTTGAGATGCATATTGTTTCCAGAAACTTTAGGTTAATATATATATATATATATATATATATATATATATACACACGTATATCCATTATGTTTTTCTTGAGGATTTAACACTAATAGTAATAGACATGTGGCTTTTTAAAAAGTGGAGATTTTAGCAGCAAAACAAAAGCTAGCATATTCTTTGTTACCAACTAAGCTGTTTTCATTAAAAATAGTAACGGGATAATATGAGTTTATTAATGCATATCCTCGTGAAATTATCTGAAATACACATGGCAACTTTTCAAAACTTTGGAAACTGTTTAGAAAATGAAGCAATAGACAAACAAAAGTGGCCTAACGGGCTTTTTTTTTCACTCCTCACTAAATATGGCAAAACTAATTTAATTCAAATTGGGGTACAGAAATCATAGCAGGCTTAAAACGCTCTTGCCAAATTGCAACCTCATACTGCTTTTACTGGTAGAGAAAATAAAATTTATAATGGAAAGTCTGACAAACTAAAATGAGCGGAAATAAAGTTTTTTCAGAAAATACGCCAAGCTTAATACTATAGCATCATTGCAGAGGACGAGGAAAAACATGTCATTTTGCTTTTGGCCCCTTGTGCTGCTTTGAATAGGATGTTTGACGATTGCAAACTTTTTTTTATTGTTGAGATTGACCAGTTTTGAACGTGATGATTATGTCATAGAACGTGATTATTTATTAGGACAGAATTTTTCCCCTTAAATGGAATTTCAGCATTGATTATTATCAGGAACTTAATTTTTCTTTCTGGGGTGTAGCCCGAGTTGAAAGCAATCATTTCCAACCCTGGCTTCATATTAGCAGGTTTTAGGCAAGATATGTGTGTGTACGCCCGCATAAGATACAGAAGGGGGAGCCCTACCTGAGACCAATACAATTAGAATCTTCTGAGTTGGGGCCTGGACATCTGTGCTATCTATAAGACTCTCCAGGTAATTCTAATTTGCACATAGATTTAGGAATGTCTGCATTATAGGACCAACTCTATTGAAAAGGTTTGTGTTCAAAATCTGGCATTACTACTGGCCTTGAGAAAGTTTTAGACTTCTTGCCTTAATTTGATGATTCAAAGCATGGAAATATATTGCATATGTACTTCGTTTAAAAGGCAGTGAAAGTTAGTGACCTATTGAAAGCCTGTAAGATGCCTTGAAATCTTTATAAAGAATTCCACAACTGAATATCCCATCCTTGAAGTCCAGGGCTTTAAACTTATCCTAAGTCTTTTTCAGCAAATAATCAAGTAGGACTATTCTGATAAAGTTTTTGATGTTTAGATATTCAAACTGATGGATTTTAAGTATTAGGCCTAGTCTAGGATTTCATTTTTAAGTTCCAGGAACTTTGAAGCTATCGAGGAAACAGGCCTTCTTTATTTGTAATTTAGTTCGCTTGTGAAGCTAGTCATTTTTGATTTATCAAAAGTAAGCATATAGTTAATAAACATATAATTACACATTTAAGAATTGATTTTTTTCTTTTAATAATTTTTATTTTTGATAATCAAATTACCAATTACTCAATTCTAAAACTTTAGGCTCATTCAAGTTTTTCTTACCTAAAGTCAAAATAGAAAGCATGTAAGCAAAGAAGGCACAAGTGGCTCTTCTTACGAAAATGGCTATTTGGGCCTTGTGTAAGTATAAATAAATATATATACATACATATTTTTTAATATGATATTACCTTTAATGGTTATTCTTATTGTTGTTGTGTGCCATTGAGTTGATTCCGACTTGTCCACCCTGTATGACAGCGTAGAACTGCCCCGTAGGGTTTCTTAGGCTGTAATCTTTATGGGAACAGATTGCCAGATCTTTTCTTTCGTGGAGCCGCTGATGAGTTTGAACCGCCCACCTCTTGGTTAGTAGCCAAGTACTTAACCACTGCACCCCCAGGGCTCCTTTACCAGTCCAGGCCCTATGCGTTCTTCTCCGGGAACCTCTCTCACCAGGGACTTGTTATATACTGCCTTAGCACTCTTTTTTTCTTTCACAATGCTTTTTAGAATTTGCCTTTATTGATACGTTTGTTTAATGCTGGTTGCTACCAGGATTCTGTGAACTCCTGGAGGGCTGAGGCCATGTCTGCTTTATTTAGCCCTGTATACCCTTCATCTACCCCCACGTGTCTGTCAGTTTGTTGTACTGTGGGAGCTTGTGTGAATGTTTATTTCTCCAACATCACTTTTGAAAATCATTTTGGGAGGTGAAGTCTGAATAGCAATGTATGAAAACCATAGAATGAACATCTTTTTCATCGCTAGGAAAACCATACTCTTTCCTGAAATTTTTTAAGCAAAGTCCTTTGGAAGCCCTTCCTTCTAAAGTGCTTTGCTGGCCCTGGACTCACACTATGACCAGGTGGCAGGGGGTCACTTCCTCCTGGTCTTGCAGGGCTGAACGCTGGCCTGGTGGCTTCACTGAGCTGGGGTTGTGCCTCCTGAAAGATGCGATTGAGGGAGATTGTAGGTGTTCTGTGTTTCTCAGGGGTGTGTTATTGGAACCACAGGTCAGAATCCAGGTCTGACCATTTAGAATGTGCCAGTCTGGACAGTGAGACAGGATATTTAAAATCATGATAGTTTCAGATATGCCAGGGCCTGGGTTGGTAGTGTGTGTGCCATTGCTCTGTTCTGAGCACAGTTCTAGGGTAGCAGCTCAGTTGCTTTGGGGGATTGCTATACCATACTCCTCTCTCAGCAGCCACCCATTGCTCACCAAAGGGGAGGATGGATCCACTCTTCCCTTGGATTGATTAACGAATATTTATTAGCCCTCTAGTAACTGCTCCTTGGAAACGCTATGGGGCAGTTCTGCTCTGTCCTCAGAATGAACTCAATGGCAATGGGTTTGATTTTGGTAACATGTTAGGTAATGAGGAGAGAAACAAAGAGAAGCTCTTACATACCCACCCTACAGTCCTCACCAGTAGCTTTCTAGATTTTAAGAGAGAAAATCAAGCCCCACTGGTTTTATTTTATTCTTTTTATTATGAAAATTTCAAACATTCAGGAAAATTGAAGGAATAATAAAATGAAATGCCATGTACCTAAGTTGTTAATATATTTGGTGTGTGTATAAAATGTGAATGTATATATTTTTCAGTGAACCATTACATTAAAAGATATAAGAAGATTTCACTTTCAGATGTTTAAGTTTACGTCTCCTAAAAATAAGAATGTTTGCCTATTTAATTTACTAAAAATACTATTATCACCTCTAAAGAAATTAACATTAGTTTCCCAATCTAATACCCAAACCATATTCAAATTTCTTCAATTGTTTGACACCATGAAAATGTCTTCAGTAGCTCCCCTCCCTGCATTGTATTTATTGCCTGACATTTGTTTGCTCTCTTTAATTTCTTTTAAATTAGAGCTGTTCCTCTACTTTTTTTTTTCTTTCTTTTTTAATAATAATTGACTTTTGAGAAGACCAGGCCAGGTGTCATATAAAATACCCCCTTTCTAGAATTGTCTGATTATTTCTTGTTGTTGTCGTTCAGTTCCTTTCTTTGTCACTTGTCTTGCCTATAAATTGAAAATTAAATCTAAAACCTTGTTCCGATTCAGGTTAAACATTTTTGACTTGAGTACTTCATAGATGATCCTGAGTGTTTCGTATTTCTTTAGGAGGCATATAATATTAAGTTATCCTTTTGAGGTGATGCTAACTTTAATTATTTGAGAAGAGTGGACCTTTCCCTTTTACACTTAGTAAATAATCATTATGGTGATACTTTGGCACTCAGAAAAGATCCCTGTTTTCCAACAACCTCTGACCCAATAGCCTAACATTTATTGATGATCCTTTCCGAAATCAGTTTAGAAGGTTTCAAACTGTGTTTTTTTTTTTTTTTAAATCCATCATTTCTTCTACGTTTATAGCAGCTACTCTTTTGTAGAGAAGAGCTTGCTTTCATCATTCATTTTAGCCCTGTCAATTTTGATGCTCCATATACAGACAAGTGTAACTATAATAATCCTTGTTTTAACTATGTGCTCTTACCTGGAAGATGCTGGAAGTATTAAGGCATTGTTTGGATCTTTGGCATACTGACAAGAAAAATAGTTATTGCTCAGGCTGATGGTCAGAAAACATTTGATTGTAGGAGAAGGGAGGAATTGTTACATCTGTTACCTTGCATGCTAAACTCTAATATTCTTTTGTTGAAATTTGGAATTTATGATAATCTCTGTGCCATTTAGCTGTTAGACTAATTGTGCAGTAAGTCCTGGATTTCTCCACACTCTCACGTTACCCCTCTGTGTTCTCGTAATTACTATTAAACGTCTCACAGGGTTCTCCACTAGTGACTGATGGACTGGCAGACCTTCGTAGGTGGCTGCACTGCCCTAGGAGGTTGGTCTGTCAAGGATCAGAGGGATAGAGGAACCAGTCCAGGCACCAGACCTTTCATAATCCAGATGCGCCTGATGAATGGATGTATAAATGAGTGAATGAAAGTTAATTTATAGGACAATAAAAGTTAATCTAGAATAGACAATCTGTAGTAATGTCTAAAAGTTAATCTAAAAGCAGAAACTATAGGAAGCCTGGGAAGCTGCTGTTGGGTGCCAATATAAACCTCTGAGGTAAGTATTATTCTCACTTAATAATTAAAAAAAAATGATGCTCTAAGAAGTAAAGTTTCAGAACCAGGCTCTGAACTCTAAAATATCTGGTTTTAAAGCTAATGCTTTACCAACTTGGTTTCCCTGCTGCCCAAGGCCATAGTGGGGTTTTCAGCTCAGGGGTGTATATTAGATCCTATCTAGAAAACCACTTTTGGGAGGTTCCAGGCACACTGGAGATTTCAGGCCTATCACGGTGCCTTGTTTCTCAGTTAACGTGTATTGCATTGGATCGAGGTCCGTGGAGACATCCAGGTGTAGGGATCAGCCCAAGATGAACTTAGGTCTGATCAGAGATGGCTAGAATATCGCTTGTGAGGACGTGGAGTCAAGGGGTAGGCAGAGAGGAGGGTAATCATACAGCTCCTGACTGCCCAGGCATTTCTTTTAAACCACTTGTATGTATATATGAATAATCTAATCTGTATATTCAGTGGCATCTTCAGAATTAGCATGTGCAACTTCATTAAGACCGATGAGGACTTCCTGTGAAAAGGCTGGAGTAGAATATGCCAGTTCACATTTTAGCAACAGCGTGAACACTGACTTAAAATTGTACAGATGATATTTTGGCCTTGCTTTTTGTGCAGCACGGGCAGAACATGGCTTACCACTGCAGGAATTTGGATTCATCATAGATCACGTTATTGTTCCAAAAACACAAGAATAGCATAGAGTGAAAGTCTTAAATAACATCTCTAGCAGCTTCTTAAATGTGACCCAATAATTTTTCGATTATGGCTTTTAGCCCACTTGTGAAATACATGAAATGACAGAATATGTGTTGGAAGCATAGGCAATTTTTATAGAACAGTTCGGGACAGACAGTGCCTAAAAAGCATTGAAATCGCCTTGAGATAAGTTATGAGACACCAGAGAAATGGAAGGGGCCCTGGTGGTGCTGTGGTTAAGTGCTTGGCAGCTAACCGAAAGGTTGGCGGTTCAAACCTACCAGCCGCTCCATGGAAGAGAGACGTGGCAGTCTGTTTGCATACAGATTTACAGCCTTGGAAACCCTGTGGGGCAGTTCTACTCCGTTGTGTAGGGTCCTTATTAGTCGGAATTGACTGAATGGCAATGCATTTGACTTTGAATGGATCCAGTCTTAGTATCCAAATTGAAATTTTACCAGGATTTTGGGATTAACTTCTCTTATGAAAAACCTTAAGGGATTTTATAGCAATTGGGACTACAAATCCTTGTTTTTGTATTTTTGATACGTAAAGTGAAAGGGGAAGGTTGATTAATGACTAAACAGAAATAATTAACACTAAGATGTGTCTGATAAAACCTAATGCTGAAGTATACCTGTATATATATATATTTTTTTTATCAGCATGGCCCTGTAACTTAAAGGCAACGTACTCACGATTTAGCGTCAGGATAACTTTGCCATAAGAAATAGAAATATTTATTCCTTTATCCAAGATCATGCTTGATATTATTCCATCATTGTCGAATTGTGTACTGCAGCTCTTCACACCAAAACCAAAACTTGAAATGTTGGGAACAGTGAAAGATACCAACAAAACCCCCGTAATCTGAAGTGAAAGGATTTATTAGGGGCTTTCTTGAAATAACAGGTATTATTGAGGCTACTGTTGTGCCCGATATCGGTAACCTGCTTAGAATTGAAGAACTCCATTGTTTGAAAAAGCGTGTGTGTTTTAGATGTTTATACGGGTTTGTTTATAAATGCTTTCACGCACAGATAAACTAAACTGAGCTTCCTGAAGCATGGGCCTTTTACGTTCAGACTGTTATTTATTGTCTAACTAGAAGTAGTTTCAGGGTGACGAGGAACCCAGCAAGCATACTTAGTTACATTTGCTTTCACATTTCTAACACTTTTTTTTTTAATAGCGCGGCACTTATTTTAGTTGGCTATTAATTGTACGGGAAACCCTGGTGGCGTAGTGGTTAAGTGCTAAGGCTGCTAACCGAAAGGTTGGCAGTTCGACTCCACCAGGCGCTCCTTGGAAACTCTACAGGGCAGTTCTGTTCTGTCTTACAGGGTCGCTATGAGTCGGAATTGACTCGACGGCAGTGGGTTTGGTTTGGTTTTATTACTTATACTTAATAAAGAGAGAAATCAAGCTTTGGTGGGGGGGGTAGCACCTTTAGCTGGGCATTTCACCAGATTTTGTTGAATGTATAACCACTGCTGTATTGTATTCTTAGAGTACTTAGCGAAACCTCTATGTCCCTCATTTCCACTTCCCTCTATTTTCAAGTCATCTTCCAGTGAAGGCTCTATGATTAAAAAGAAAAAAAAAAAAAAAACCCAGCTATATCCCTTTCTTAACCCACCTCGAAGCCCCGTTTGTGTGCCTTTGGAGCAACGACATTTCAGTGATAAGAAATAATTAACGAAGAGCATCTTTGAGGTTTTCCAGCAGTGGCCGTTGTCCAGAGCTCTGGATGTGAGTCTCTGTGTGTCAGGGTTTGACCGTGCATGCACACAGAATGATCCAGGCCCGTTTGTACTTCGGTAATGAACAGCAGGGCACTGAATCTTTTTGGTTTTATTGGTATTGTATACAGTAAGTTATTAAATTTCATCTCTGTAATACACCTGCAGTAAAATAACAAAACATTGCTGCACTTAAGGAACATGTGTGTGTGGTACAATGCCCTCCCCCATCATTTCAACGCCCCCCCCCCCAACAGCTGCTTACAGATTTCAAGATCCATTGTATATAGTCCCTGGAGTCCACCTCTAATAATCGAGACACATCTGCCAATGCAGTGTTAGAAGCATATGTAGTTTTATTGAAAACTGTACCTGTAAAAAAATTAAATAACTCCTACCTCAATTAAATTGGCAAGCTACCTTTTGAAAAGATCATATTGCAGACCTCTTGAGACCCAGTGAGTTCATTTTATTCTTACATTACAAATCACTAAATATGTTGTTTTTATTTAGCCAAGTAACTAGTTTTTCTCATACTTTGATGATAAGTCACTTTTATCTAGTGACCTTTTTTTCCTCCTCTCATCTTTACATATTAAAAAAAAAATTACCACGCAAGCTATAGGAAGCAAACATTGAGAGTCTGGCAACAAGAAACACAGGATAAAGTCAAAGGGAAAGGGCCTTAATGTGCTGCTTAATGCTTCAATGCTTATTAAGCAGCCACGTGTTACAATATCAGGATCAAAATATTTCTTATTATCTTGGAGGAGCCCTGGTGGCTCAGTGGTTAAAGAACTTGGCTGCTAACTGCAAGGTCGGCGGTTCGAACCCACTGGCTACTCTTTGGGAGAAAGATGTGGAAGTGTGCTTCAGTAAAGATTTAGAGCCTTGGAAACCCTATGGAGCAGCTCTACTTTGTCCTGTAGGGTTGCTGTGAGTCAGAATTGACAAGATGGAAATGGTTTTTTGTTTTTTAAAAATTTTTTTTGTTAACTTGTGCTTAGACTGAGATTTCTCCAAGTTTCTTTGAGAACTGTATGATCATCATAATGACTGATAGGAAATAATAGGGGGAGATGAGTTAGTGGATCATACAAAATATATGCAGGTGGAACTCTATTGGATTAAATCCCTTCATTTCACACTTACTCTGTGTTGAAAATTGCGTCAGTATTGGATGTCTATAAAAATAATTTTTACCCAAAAGACTAATAGTAAAATATTAAGTGATGTAAGAAGTTTCTGAGCATAACCTTATTTTGACTTAACCATCACTTAAGGTTTGTAGGGTGTCTATACAGTTCTTCAGAGAGAGTTAATCATACCAGTATTACAGTGATCTAACCAAGAAAACAGTTTATAAATTTGCTTTACATTATCACAGAGCCCTGGTGGCACAGTGGTTAAGAACTCGGCTGCTAACCAAAAGGTCAGCAATTGGGATCCACCAGCCGATCCTTGGCAACTCTATGGGGGCAGTTCTACTCTGTCCAGTAGTGTTGCTGTGAGCCATAATTGACTCAGTGGCAGTGGGTTTGGTTTTTGGTTTTATATTATTGTAGAAAAATCCAAAGATAAGATGCCTACTACATGGGAAGAAAAACATATACCGTTATGGGAGAATAAGGAGATTCTTCATTACATCGTTTCTTAGAAAGGAAGAACATTTGTGCTGCTCAAAAGGGTTATGCATGAATGACTTGAGGGAGTAAGAGAGGACCCCTGCCGCAAAAGCAAGCATAGACTCAGAAAATAGATCCTCTGATGACAATCAAAAAGTGTTTGGTGTTACCGGATGAAATCACAGATAAATACTAGATGATGGTTGCTATAGAGAAAAAAAAAAGTTGCCATTGAGTCAGCTATGACTCATGGAGATTCCTTGTGTGTCCGAGAAGAACCGTGCCTTACAGGGTTTTCAGTGGCTGATTGATAACCATTCAGAATTAAAAATAGTTACGTGTTTAAATAATGAATTTACTTTTTTGAAACAAATACTGATTAAACCTGTGGTCATTTGGTTCCAGTGGGAGTTGCAGGGCCCATGATAGCGCACAGTCTCAGGTATTTTCTACCCCACTAGTGGTTCATAGAAAGAAGTCCTGGTAGAGCGACAGTTAAGCTCTTGGCTGCTATTCAAATGGCTGATGGTTGGAACCCACCCCATGGCCCCATGGGAGAAAGACCTGGTGATCTGCTCCTGTAAAGATTACGGCCTAGAAAACCCTATGAGGCAATTCTCTGTCACGTGGGGTTGCTATGAGTTGAAATCAACTAGACGGCACCTAACAACAGTAATGGTGGTTCACAGGGGTTCAAGATTTAGTGGGAAAAAAAGACAAAATCCTAGATGGAGTTTGTAACTGGGATCTAGAGGAGCCCTGGCGGCATAGTGGTTAAGAGCTTGGCTGCTAACCAAAAGGCTGACAGTTTGAATCTACCAGCTACTCCTTGGATACCCTTTGGGGCAGTTCTACTCTGTGCTATAGGGTAGCTGAGTCAGAATCGACTCACTGGCAATGCGTTTGGTTTTTTGGTTACTGTCCAGAACCCTGAGGGAATCAGGATTCAAGATCTTAAGAGGATTTTAACTTCATTGTATGTATTCTCCCCACACCCCCCAAAAATTCGAAGCATTACGAATTCTAATTACAATCTTCAAGTAAAACCTATTCACAAGCTGGATAATATACCTCAACTCACCTCTTCAGAGCCCCATCACTTGAACTTGCTTTCCTTGGATGTGATTCACTCCTGTGAAAATGCCTATTACCAGTACTTCTGAACTGTGAAGTCTGTCTGTCACACCCAGCTCCACAACTCAGAACTGTCATGTAGAGAGTGACTGGTACAACACAACATCAGTGGTAGTAAAAGATTTGCTATGGACAGTGACATGTGGCAATGAAGAATGTCTACAGCTGCCATGACAATGACATCGTCCCTCAAGGAGTCTTCCTACATTTCTGGCATTTAACTGTCTCGGCCAAAGAGAAGTCACTAATATGGACCTATTCTTCTCAGTCCTGTTCCCAGTTAGCTATCAAGTAAGACTTGCTTGAATTTGTTTTGAAGGTCCATGTTCTGGGTGCCATTTTGGTAGTGGAAAAAAAATTAAGTTTAGGGTTTTGTATGTGGGGGGTGGGGAAGGATTATTCTTTGATTAATTTCTAGGAGAACTTGTTCTCTACTTCCTTTTACAGGTAATACCCACACTCTCTTAGATCTTGGGCTTTAGGCGATCTCTATTTCGGACTTTGTTACAAAGCAGATTTTTCATTCCATTATGTCCTAGGTAACGGCTTTATCCTCTCAATTTTCATAGTGTTATTAGAAACTCATGGATGCCAAATTTGGAGGCTCCTGTGGAGTTCCATCCAATTTTTCATCCAGTTACTTACCTGGTGCAAACAATTTTGCCTGTGCTCTAGATAGTTGTAGAAATAGCTCTAGAAATAGAATATAGAGATCCTAAATCAGATCCGTGGGACCCTAGCCAGTAATCAGTGCATTTGGCAATAGTATATTCCACCAAAACTTCATTTTAGGTGTTCCTTAAATATTCAGTATTATGAAATGGCACCATCCTATGCCCTGCTGAAGGTCAAAATAATTACTATCTAGAGGGCTTAAGTAAATAGCGTAATTGCCTAATTTGAGGCTTTAATATTTATAACTTTATAAATTCATATTCTTAAATCTGCTTGGATATACTTCTCAAGGGGCTTGGGTAAAACCAGTTATATGAGTGTGGAGAAATATAATTCACCTAGGGTATTGTGTTTCTAAACTGGGATTCCATGGAATGAACTTCCCCTTAGGATTAACCTTTTACCTGTGTTCCTTGGGTTAGTCACTGGCTCCTAGCCACCAGCTAAGACTACTGTTTGTCCCACACCACCCATGCATCCTCAGTTTCTAGATCCTGTCCATTCTCCTTCCTAAATACCAATTAATCTGTTGCCTTTCCACACCGCTAATCACCATCATCGCTGTCCCTGCCCCTCTCATCCCCTTACCCTTAGACAGTGTGGTATATAGGCTCTTAGTAGCCTGGCCCCTGTCTTGCCTTCTGGCATTGCCTTTCACACTCAAACCACTCAAATCTTGCACTCCAGCCACACTGAGCCCCTAAAGGGCTCTCTCGTGGTTCTTGCTGACTTTTCCAGGCTCTTCCATTGGCCTGGAATGTCTTCCTTCCTACCCTCCCCCTTTCCTCGCCTTACATCCTTTTTATCAGATAACTCTCATTCTGATCCAGATTCAGTTCATGCATTATTTCCTCCAGGGAAGGGCAGTATTGTAACTGGACTAGAACTAGTTGCTTCTCTTCTGTGCTCAGCCTCTGGTATGCTTTTCTTTCTTAACAATTGGGATACTCCCTACAGCCAGACAAGGAGAAGGAATAGGCCTGTCATCTCTATCTCCAGTGTCTAACAGGAGATACTCAGTAAATGCTTAAGAGTGAATAGATGGATGGATGGATGAATAAACGAACAAACAACTGTAATAAATTACATATGCGTAATATATTTAAGCACTTTCATGTAATTTTCTTGACTTAAATGAATCATACCAATGACCCAAGAGGTAGGAACTATTTTTAATCCCCATTTTGTTGATAAGGAAACAAAGATTCTTGTCCCCTCCCCCCCCATAATAGTAAATGGCAGAGATTGGACTAGGGGACAAAGTCCTTTGACTCCACATTTGCCATTTTCCCCGTTGGATCTCTGGCCCTGAATAAAGTTGATGTAGCTTTTTGTTATAGCAAGTAGCCCACAGAGTCTTCTTATAGATGGTTCTGGCTCTCTTCTCACTGATAACTTAGGTATCCTCCATAGAAGTACTGACTGACTTACTGTGCTGGAACTTATTTCTGTCAGTAAGAAAGACTGTGCATTCCAGAAGAGGGTGTGAAGCACCCAGCAGTCTATATCCAAGAGCATTGTCTTTTCAGAGCAAAAAAAGAGACTATATTGAACTGTTCCCCATAAGTACAAATTGCACACAACATAATGCGTTTTTCTTACATTCCTTGCTACTTGTCTGTACTAGTAACTCTGTTGTTTGGTAATGGTGAAACGGGACCATGGTCCTACCAAAAGTAGAAAAAGGCCATGAAGCGCGTTAGGGAGAAGTTTAACACTCACTACATGTTTTTTCCCAGCTTTCCTCCTCCTTCACTCTCCTTGATCGTCTTGCTTGGCAGAGGGTTGGTAGGGACAGGGAAGAAGTGGCTGAGTTGAATAGATCATGACTCGCTTCTTCGTGTTTTCTCCACATGACTCTTCCTTGCAACTTTGAGCTGGGATACGGAAAAAAAAAAAAGAGAATAGTGATAATGAGCTCAGCTTTTATTCATGTTTATGTTGAAATCCTTAAAGATAGAATTTTAGAGTTCGAAGGAACCTAGAAGTTGTCTGGAACCCCATGCCACCTTGTTGAAGATGGGAAACTAAGGCTCTGAGATGTTGAGAGACTTGGTCAGCATCACAGCGGTCTCGCTCATGTCAACTCACACAATATAATTGAAATTCCAATAGCATGTGACATGGAGCTTTACTCTTGATGTCTTTGTGGACTCTTTCTCACAAAGAGCACAGGGCCATCTTAGATCATGAAATAATAGTAGCAGCCTGAAGCAGCTCCTGAAGAATTTTCTGGGCGAGTGTCCCTTTGTTCAACTACCACTGAATCACACTGTCACAGAGCCAGAGGGTGTCGTTTGCTTGTAAATACTGAGTTTTTGAAATGTCACTGTAACACTGGAAAAATGTTGTCTCAGAAGGTTGCCAAAGTGACAGAATCCCGACATTGTAAATACCAGCCAACACAAGTGCTCATAAATGACAGGAATAAAATATACTTGACTAAATCCATAATAATCACTGATAACACTGTTTACCCTCAGTGACCAGGAGCTGTGAACTTGGATAAAAAGCACATGTGTGCAGATATCATTAATGTGTCTGAGCCCTTAGCCTTTCCAGAATATTTTGATGGAAAAGCTCCTTAAATATGTAAAAGCTTTACAATAACTAAGGAGCCAATGTGTAAGATAGGGTGACAATTGGCCCTAATGGAACTGGAGAGAGCCTGAACTATCTTCGGCACTCTGGAGGACTGATAAGACCTCCATTGTTCTGGTTAGAGCCAAGCTGTGAGCCAGGCCTGGCAGGGTAGTCAATACTCATATTTTCTATAGATTTGATTTCTAGAAGGTCCATTTGCCGCAAGCAAGAGCCTACTCGCATGCCATGTTCTCAAGGGGAGGAAAATGTGGAGTGCACTTAGAGATTAAAAGCCTCAGAGCAACAAAAAGCAGGATCCCAGGAGAATTTGGTACTAGACTTTGACAGTAGGTGGTCAGATAGATGGCTAGACCTCCCTCCAGTCCTAATACTTCTATTAAAAAAAAAAAAAAAAAAAGTGGTGTTGAGCCAGCTCTGACTCATGACCACACCATGTGTATCACAGTAGAATTGCACTCCACAGTGTTTTCAGTGACTGATATTTTGGAAGTAGATTGCCAGGCCTTTCTGCCAAGGTGCCTTTGTGTGGACTTGAACCTCCAACCTTTTGGTTAGCAGCTTAGTGCATTAACCGTTCGCACCACTCAGGGCTTCCTCTTAGTAACTTCCTGTTCTGTGGAAATGATTGCCTCCTTTCCTCTTCATTTCTAGCATAAAAATGGTACCAGGTATCGGGGGCTCTAAGAGGAACTGGATATATCGACAAGCCAGTGCCCTCTTATCTGTCCTCTGTGATGTGGCTTATCCTTACTGCTCAACTGAAGCGTTCCTGTCCCCATCTCCAGGAAAATGCTCAACTAGACATGTGGTGGCTGAAAGAGAGGACCTAGTGACTTATTACCCCTCAGGGAGCTTCTCCCATCGCTGCTCTGAAGCTGTGGGTTGGATTGAACTGGGGCAGCCTGGAAGTACCCCTTTGGCTTCCGTGTATCTGAAATAATTTTTCCTTTTTCCATTCCTATATTGATTTTTTTTTTTTTTTTTTTTACAATGAGCATTACTGTCTTAATTAAAACTAAAAGGCTGTATTCAATATTAGAAATACTCCATGCTGATGAGATTTTGGGAAAACTGCAAAAATGTACATTGGAAATTGACAATTGGCCAAGAAATTGTGGTAATTGTGCTTTTTTGGATTTTAATACTTAGGAAAGAATCCACAAGAAGGAAAAAGCTTTCAGTCAGAAGATGTCCATTTTACTGTTAGCTGAAACAGTGATGGAGAGCTTAAAATGATCTGAACGTCCAAGGCTGTGGCATCTGAGGAGAATGTGATGGTGTGGTGTATTTGGTGGCCGTGAATAGTATCGATGTGGATGTTAATACGGCTTTAAGAGCCCATTCGGGGCGGGGGCAGAAACAGGAGTATCCCAAGCCCTTAGGAACTCAATGGGTTGAGCTGGCAACCTGGAGACACGGCCATTCAACCCTACTGGTCATCCAGCCCTGCCATTCCCTGGATGGGGACCCTGGCAACTGGCAGGGCCTGGCGTTTGACCGATGAGGTGTAAGTGCTGGTGTTGCAGAGATGGTGGCCAGACTTGGGCTCTGCCCTGGCACTGCTCCTGCTTGGGGGTCATGAATGCTGACAGATTGAATAGCTTCTTATATTTCTATGTAAGAAAGACAGCTTTGTCTTCCAGGGATGATCTAAATGGCAGTCGCCATGTGGGCATTCTGCAACTTGGGCACCCAGCAATGACGGTCTGATTGTCCATACTCTCTAGGGACTGACAGCTCTGGGTGCCATCTTTGAGCCTTTGCCTTCCGTACCATGGGAGCTGGAGCAGGACGGTGCAAGCCTTGTGGTAGACCCTTGCCTCAAATTTTGACATTTTAACTCTTAAAGGATACTCATCCCCAACATCTCTTCCCACTTCTCCTTTTCACTCTCTAACGATCTTTTAGAAATTAGTTCATAGAATCATTTGGGGTTTTACTTTGGGCATGGCAGGCAGACTGGCTCTTACTTGGTTGAAGGAAAAGAGCTGAATGAAAGTGGTCAGGATGTGGGGTGGCTGGGAAAGATCCCAGCAAGACATGCTAAGTAAAGGTCAGTTTTAAATGAAGCTGTATTTTGTTCAAGTTTATCTTTATCTAAAACAGACTTCTGCTGTTTCAACTTTTACCCTGTAAGTGGATAGCCAACTCAAGATAGTCAGTAGCATAATAATATTCCTTTCTGAGGGCTGGCAGGCTGGGAAACCCTGTCGGTCCCCACTCCTAAAAAAAAGAACTATTTTTACTATCAAACAAAACAAAACAAACCCATTGCCATTGAGCCAATTCAGATTCATATCAGTAGATAAATATACCTGACCTGCTCTTAAGGCCGCTCTTTAATTGAATTTAGCATTTAATGATTAGCTTAGAGGGGATACCTTTGAGCTTAAGAGTTATCACTAATGAAGAGTATTGGTGTAAACTTTTGGGAACTTAAACTTTTCTGGTCTGCAGATCCCCTTCAATTTTACCTCCTGATTGACTTCATCCCTGTCCCATCCCCATTATTTAAATGCTGAAGTTAAATCACAGAATCTATATCCTCCTCCACAAGTCAGTGTCTCCAGATTGCCCCCTGGTGGCCAGAAAGGGAAAAAACAAGATGGAGGGTGGAAGAAAGGTCAGGTGGATAACTTTGCCTCTTCTCTAATACATATTTCTCTTTTATCTCTATTGGGTCTTCTTTCAGGATCATTATAGATGAGCTCTGCATCGGTTAGTGCATCACTATGTTCTTTTTTTGAGTCCTTTTTGCTGCAGGGGTTTCTTTCCCTCATCTTGTTTTTCCAGTCCCTCTGGTCTGATTTTTGTTTCCATACATATTGCATTGACCGGAGCCTTTCTCACAGAACTAATTAACGCTGGAGTGAGTGAGTGTGTGAGTGAGTGATTTATACCACACTGGTTTTCTAGGCACACTGATTAGCCAAGCACTTGTCACCTCCACTGTGGCTCATGCCCGCTTATTGGCCTATGGAGTGTGAGCATCCCATCTAATTGACAGCTGTCTATTTTCAGAGGGCCATCTTTTCTTCTTTTGGTTTGACTGAACATAACAGAGACATCTGCAGAGCTTTGTAGCCCTGACAGGGTTGCCTTGCCTGCCAGTTCTCAGACTCTGAAAGGAGCTTAATTGAAGAGATCAGAAAGGAATATTACCCCATTAACCATCTTGAACCAGGGTAGATTGGCAAAAAATGTCTCCTTTTGAGGTGACTACAAGGACTGGGCAATGTTTTGTTCTGTTGTACATGGGCTTGCCATGAGTTGGATCTGACTTGATAGCTAACAACATAACAACACAAGTTTAGCTTGGAAGAGGAAATCAGGAGATCCAGTATCAGGATGAATTGGACCAATAGGGTATCAAATTTTGGGTAGTAATTGGCCAGTGGGTTTCAGTTGACCTGTGTATGTGGAAAAGACTGTGAGGTTCATTTGTAGGATAGATCCAGTTGTTCATGGTGGGGTTCAGTAGAAGCAGGAGCTTATCTCAGTGGTGGGCGCACATCACAGAAGGTCGTAGTGGAAGATCTGACTCGTGGATCTACAGTGGTGGTTGGGGTGTGTGTAGTGTTGAATGAGGGCTATTCTTTTCTTTTTTTCTGGCAAGGCCTGATGTTGCCCTTTTTCGGGACACATTCCAGAATCTCAGTGTCCAGTAAGTTATCCTTCTTCTCAGAGATTTTATGCTGTATACTATGGGGAAACCCCTTCCCAAGCCTGCGGGAAATGGACTGACAACCTAGTACATTTCGGATAAGCCAAAGTAATCAAGCTGGACTTCCATGAGGGAGAAATAGTCGAAATAATTGTACAAATGTCAGCTAAGGATTGTACAAATGAATACTCAATTCTTTGCCTTCTCGTAGTATCTCCAAAGGAAGCCTTATTTATTTGTGGATCTGTTGGGGCTGATACAACATGTAGATACACTGGGTTTGGTTTGGATTGAATCACAGTGTGATTATAGATTGAAGGTGCTTCCAGCATTTGGAAATGATTTAGTGGTGTCTTAAGTTTCATGGGAAGAAAATATTTTATTGCATTCATTTAAAAAATGTTATTTAGGAAGGCACAGTGTGTGAAAACATTGAATACATTGTTTTTACCCTTTTTCTTTGTTTTGCATAGTTCTTCTCATTCATTATTTGCAACTTAACAAGCCTGTGTCACCGAACGTAGGTGAGAAAGGAAAGACTGAGAAATCTTGAGTGATTATTTCAGACTGTCTCTCCTTTCAGATTATGTAAATGGGGCCCCATTTTGGGATCATATTGGAGAAAGGTAGAGTCATTAAACTGGTTGGAAAAAATGCAGGCAAGTAAAGACTCCTCTTCCAAATTGTCTCTTACAGATTAGGATAGGCGTCATTGAAGAGAATGTTTGGAAATGAGCAGCTCCAAGACTGGGGGCCGGGGGAAGGGGTCAGATAACTGTTCTCACTTCTACCTTAAGTAGCACCTTTTTAAAGCTCAATGTCTACTTGTGAAAAATGAGGACTTGGCAGAGATGGTTTATAAGATCCCTTCTAGCTCGAGGTGTTGTGAATATCAGAATCGCTAATGAGAGAAGGATAATATAGACTAGTAGCCTTTAGACGTAGCAGAAGTATATGATACATTGCCAGAATAGCACCTATATGTCAGGAATTATTTGCCCTTGAAGGGAATAATAAATTCAAAACTTATTTGAGAAATATACATTCAGCCTCTACTAACTTTTTCCACCTTCATTTCTGTTTAGTAGAAAAGATAAATGATTTCCTTTTTTTTTTTTTTAAGTTTATTATAAAGATGATCAGGGTGGAGAGATGATTGAGTCAGTTGGGACTCATGACCCATGTACATAGTTAAATTCCTCTTGGAAGATGATTTTGTCCTAGACACTGGGAGAGCTGTGTGTCAGTGTCTTCTGCTAACACACTTGATCTATTCTGAGATCCATTTTTTTTTTTTTTTTATATTTTAATATCAGGTACTTAATGGCATGTCAATTTAACTGACAACTTTTTTTATTCTTTCTTGATGTAAATAGATAAATATATGTCTTAAAATCAATAGCATCTTACATTTGATGAAATACAATTCTAAGGGAAGGAAACAAATTTTTTCTTTTTTTGAGAAAAGCTAAGTGACTTCTTTACTTCAACGCTGACTTAAACCACGGAGTGTCCTTTTCCATCACTTTGAAGGATCCGAATTGCCTCAGGAAGGTAATTCCTACACAAAGCTGGCCCTCCCAGCACTCTGCACTTCATGCTCCATTTGGCTAAGGAAGGAAATACGTGCTAATACATCCTGACGTAGAAGGGATATTCTGAAACTAATTTAACAAATTCCATTCCTTGGTTTTTATCACATTTGTCTTCATGGAATTACTCCTGTTCCATTGGGTTAGAAAAACCAGATACCTTCTCCAAGAGGTCAAGAGTTTTTGCCAATTGCTAAGCTGAAATTATTCTCACCTCTGTCCAGTATTAGTCAAAATTGTCAGGAAGTCACTTAGAGCTTACATGTTTTTTTCCATGTACTTTGGGAATTTTTTTTATCTAACCCAGTCCCTCGTTTCACAAATGGTTGAATTGTTGTTAGGTGTTGTTAGCGACCCTATTTACAACAGAATGAAACACGGCCCAGTCCTGCACCAGCCTCACAATCTTTGCTATGTTTGAGCCCATTGTTGCAGCCACTGTGTCAGTCCATCTCGTTGAGGGTCTTCCTCTCTTTTGCTGACCCTCTGCATCACCAAGTATGATGTCCTTCTCCAGGGACTGGTCCTTCCTCATAATATGTGCAAAGTAACTGAGGCATGTTAAATCACTTTTCAGAGGTGGAACCGAGGTGGTTTGGATCTGGATAGAACCGGGTAGCCTGGTGCTCATTTTTGGCATTCTTTCTACACAGTTCCATTCAGTGTAATAAAAACAGGATCGACCATAAAATAAGCATTCCGTACGTATTTTGTTTGTATTTTTGAGTGTGACACTTCTGTTTATATAAATAAATATTGCTGTGTTCCCTTTGGTTAGCATTTCTGAATATTACACTTGTTTTTCTGTCTGCGATACTTTTTAATCTGTTGGTGTTTTAACAGGGGATAGAAGCCAAACTTGTCAAACACAGTTTAATACATATAATACTTTATGGTATAATAGAGACATTTGTTCATTTTTAGTGAACTCTGTGGTTGTTGAGAATGCCAAAGAAGCAGGCAGGGAGATTGCAGTGCAGGACTGTACTTACTTAGCAAGTTTAGCATCACAACTCTCGGTGCAGCTAATGTTACAGTGGCTTACTGCAGCCTTGGCCTGGTTGTGGTGCTTCTCCAATTTCACCTTTGAAATGTGAGCCTGGACTTAGTTTTGTCCAAAAGAAAAAACAAACAAAAACCAGAAAAAACTTTGTTCTTTAAATGTAAAACACCTTAGGCATATATTAATATGATACATGTTTATTATTAAATATTGTTGTAAACATTTTTAAATTTAATAAGTATTTCCCAAGACATTCCACCCTCTTACTATGGATTGAAAATGATGGTGGGGTGAAAAGACAATGGTATCTTAATTATTATTTTTTGGTCAATGTGCAATTAAAAAAATAGAGACAGATTTGTTTCAAATGTGTCATTGAAACAGATGTCAAGAGTAACATAATGCTGACTTAATTTTAAAATGGATAAACAAGTGCCAGGGGATTGCAAAAATACAGAAAATATCTTGGGGATCACTCAGAGAATTGAGATTAATACTCCAAATGAATAACTCCACAGTTTTAACTTTCCCATGTAACAAAACCAAACCTGTTGCCGTCTAGTCAATTCTGACTCACAGTGAGGATCATAGTGAGCTCCATAGGGTTTCCAAGGTTGTAATCTTTACAGAGGTAGATCGCCAGGTCTTTCCTCCCTCAGAGGTATTGGTGGGTTCCAACAGCAGACCTTCAGTTAGCAGCCAAGCACATTAGTCGTTGGCACCAACCAGGGACTCCGTCTTGTACATAACCAAAAAAACCATTGCTGTTGAGTCGATTCCAACTCAGAGGGACCCTGTTGGCAGAGTAGAACTGCCCAATAGGGTTTCTAAGACTGTAATCTTTACTGAAGCAGACTGCCACATCTTTCTCCCACAGAGTGGCTGGTGGGGTCGAACCGTGGACCTTTCGGTTAACTGTTGTGCCACCATGGCTCCTTATTCATTGTATACCTGACCTTACTTCTATTACTATTGTTGTTGTTATTATTCATTACATTTTTTAATGTTTTTGTCTTTAACGCTGGGTTTTAGCTTTCTCAAATAAGAGTATAGAAAATGATGATGAAGCTGAGTAAATTAACTCTTCTGCAAACAGATCTGCTGGACCTGCCCATACTCTTGGGGGCTGGCTGCACTGTTGGGGGCAATACCCCTTGCCCCTGCTTGCCTTGTTCCTGGCGAATCCCCTGCCTGTCCTCTAGCAGGTTTTCTGACGTGGAGGGCCCTCTGTTTCCTTGGAACACATCCCTTCTTGGTGTTCCTAGAACTTGGGGTAGCTACCTACATCACTGTCCCCCACTGAGGTGCAATGCTTGTTCATGATTCTGGCTCTTCTACAGTTCAGAGGCCTGCTGGACTGTCTCTTACTCATTGAGCTGACACATAGCCTAAGGTACAACCTGGCAGACCAGTTTATTAAATTAATAAACTACACTGTGCTCTGTGCCATGTGAATGTAGATGTTTTGCCTCCTTTTCTGCCTTCCTCTCCCATCTGCCTCTCCACCCTCCACCAAGGAAAGAGAATGAAGAAATGTCTCGCACTTCTCTACATTTATATTTTGACATAAATAACTGCTCCTGGTAAATTTAGCCAGAATTGGATGAAATATACTGTTTGTAAGAAGGAAGATCATTTATTGAATTGAGATGAAGTGTATCAGAAAATGTGACACAACTGAGAACATGGCGTCTTTTGTGAATAGGATGTTGAGATAATTTTAGTGCTAGGCTAGTTTGGTAAGGGACATCTTATTTTAAGGCTTCGTTCAAGCAACTTTTGGGGCTTTCACACTAGCCTGTATTCAAAAGACCAATTTCCTTGCATTGTTTCATTGAAATATTCCACATTTGTGTTAACTTGTTCTTGTTTACGCACATTAGTGTGATTAGCAGAAATTCTTGTGTTGCCCGTTCAGTGTAAATCTTCTTCCCAGCTGAAACAGTTTTCTAAAGCTGATAAGAAATGGCATAGTTTCCTGTGAATCAAGTATAAGGGCAGAGGAGGAGTTTGACACATGTTAGGCAATCCACACATTGATTAGTCTACCCCACTGCTATGAGTTGGAATCTACTCGGTGACAGTGGGACTATATGGAGATAAAAGTAATGTTAAAAGGATGTATTAGGTAGTAGTTAAAGGTGTGACACTTCAGCTAGACTTCCCAGATTTCCTGGGTTGGACTCCTAGCTCTGCCAGCCAAATGTCTGGCCTGGGACAACTAGTTAAGCCTTCTATACGTCAGTGTCCTCATCTGTGAAATGGGTTTTTCAAGATTGAATAGTTTAATGTATGTAAGACACTGAAAAGAGTGCCTGGCCCATGGACTGTGCTCAGTACTAGCTGTTATTATAAACTAAAAGTTGTTAGTCAAGCTATAATATATCTTCAACTTTAGGTGAAAAGATCAGGCAGTATCTGAGACTAGGTCATTGTAAAATCCGTAGGTCAAATGTTCTTAGTGAAACTTTTTTTTATTTCAACTCACGACTCCAATGACATTGATTAGTCTTTTCATTTTCCTGCCAAGAAGGTCACCATCCTTTTTCTTTTTTTAAAGTTTTTGAAGCTTAATTTCGTATTTAAAATCCCATTGCCGTTCAGTTGATTCCAACTCATAGCTACTCATAGACAGAGTAGAACTGCCCCATAGGGTTTCCAAGACTGTAAATATTTACGGAAGCAGAGTGCCACCTCCTTCT
This sequence comes from Elephas maximus indicus, assembly GCF_024166365.1. Classification (NCBI taxonomy): domain Eukaryota; kingdom Metazoa; phylum Chordata; class Mammalia; order Proboscidea; family Elephantidae; genus Elephas; species Elephas maximus. Next base: position 64,067,423 of record NC_064829.1, on the reverse strand, counting down.
CCTGCAGAGCAACTGGTGGGTTCAAACCACTGACCTTTTGATTAGCAGTGGAGTACATAACCACCGTGCCACCAGGGCTACCTTTAATTTCATAGTACATGAAAATTACATAGTAGTTAATAAAAAGTTAAATGATAAATCTTCTTTCTCTTCTGTAGAGTAAGAGGAAGAAATAAAGTAACCTTACTAGAGCTACTAAGTGGTGTATAATGGCTAGAATTTTGCAACTTAATGTGTTTTGCTCCACCATATAACACCGAATTCAACAGATTATGGAATTGTCCTTGATTTCAAATGATAATAGTATTTTTTTAATTATTTTTATAGATGTTCAGTGCCATAAGTAAAATGCAGCTTTCTCTTCATAATATGGCAGATGTGGAGGACACACAGTTGGATCCCGCTCATTGAGTTGTGATAACATGATGTTTAAAGTTCTTGAAACACTCAGTTAGGCATGAACAAAGGTCAGGGGGCTTTAGTGACTGACCTCTTTGACTCAGTGACTATTTTCTTCAATTAAAAATAAGCATAACTATTTAAAGTAATATTTGTTCCCACTTGTACTTGAGTATGATTCATATTTTTCCTGTTAATAATAGGATAAAGTGATTCATTTCATTCCATATTCCAAGAGAAATGCATCCATTAGAGGAGGGGCTGAAGGGATTACCTTCGACAGCGGCTTGCTTTACAGCTGCCATGGTACAGGGTAAAGACTGGGTTGGGAGGTGTGATGGTCATGTGTTCACAAAGTAAAACAAGAGTTGCCATTTCACCATTCAAGCTCAACCAGAAGTTGGCTCAATCTTTTCCTCTTGTCGGACATCTCTTTCTACATTTTACCTTGTCAGGCTCACCAAGGGAATTAGCTCAGAATCATTTATAACATGTTGGTGGAGATTCACTTAATTGGAAAATATAAATGGAAGATGAGATTTGGTGAGAGCTGTTGGGTAGGTAGGTAATGACTCTGAAAGCCTGTGACTCTCAGTGTTGAAACTACTGTCACGCACAGCTTAATGCTGTTACTCACCCTTGTTGGACCATTCTTTCTACTGAGCCACCTTAATGAAAGGGGAGAAGTAGCACATCCCTGCTGAAATTCTCACAGGAAAACTAACATGTCCATGACCATTTGAAAGAATGCTTTCTCTAGCATCTATAAAAGACACTGATTAACTATTTTGATGGTGAAACTCGCATGCTTTATTTGCAGGTAAATGGCAGAAGCATAGAGAGGTTCTGGAGGGTGGTTTCTGCAGCAGGCATCAAAGGGCTGGCCACACAGGTTAACTGGAGTGGCTGCCTGTGTGATAAGAATGGATGGCACTGGGATGCCAAAGTCAGGTCTAGAAAAGTGGGATGTAGTATGTGCAAGTGGAAAGGAACTCACTTCGAGGAAATGCTGAAGAGCCATTTGGAAAGCTACAGTTGTGAGTGGATGATAATTGAGAAAGGGCACCTCCTCTTCTGACCCTTAGGTTTCCATAGGGAACAAAGTAACAGGCTTTGTATTGTGAAAGGAAAGCAGGTTGGAAGCTAGGCTATCTGGACTGGAGACCTGCTTCTGGGTTAACCAGCACTGCAACCAAGTTGCAAGAATCTCTTAAGAGCCTCCCAACAGCCACATCTCCTGCAAACCTGTGATAAAACTACACAGAAGTTTCTTTCCCTTCTTATATGTCTTTTAAAAATTATTATATAAAAAAGGCTTGAAGATGTTCTTAGAAGTTCAGACACAAGTATACTGAGTAAAATATGAAAGGGATAACTGTATTGCATTTATAGATTAATTTGGGGACAATTGCCTTAATTATAAGATAGAGCCTTTCTACTTAGGAAAAATTTTCTCCTGCCCTCCCCTATTTATAACAGTTTTCTTTTGTGGCTTCAGTAAAGTTTTTTGCTTTTTTATGATCTTGCATGTTTTTTGTAAATTTTATTATTAGGTATTTTATTTATTTTTCTTTTTTAATACAGGATTTTTTTTTTCCCATTACAAGTTTTAATTGGTTTGCTGATGTAAAGGTTTTTTTGTTGTTGGTGGCCTTCTGTTTTTTTTTTCCCCCCTTCCCCCTTTCTCTCTGTATGTTGATCTTATGACCAGTAACTTTACAGAATTTTCTTACTACCCTCTGGTAGATTTTTAGTTTATTAAGATTTTTTTAGGAATAAAATCATTAGCAAATATTGATAGTGTCTTTCCAGTTCTTTTCCCTTGTGTTAGTATAGTACAAAGACCTCCAGTTAATTTTTAAGGCCAGCTCTGTCTTTTCCTGACATGCACACATTCCCCTAATGTTTCATCATTAAATAAGTTTTCTCTAGGCTTCTAGTAGATTAACAAAACTTTCTTATTCTCACTGGCTCCCACATTATCTAAAAAAGATACTGAAAATACGTTCATTGCTTCTTGAGATGATTGTGTGTGTGTGAGAGAGAGAGATAAAGGAATACAACTTAAAACCTTTATTTTTCACAAAACTTTATGAAATTTCTGGCTTGAATTCTACTTTGCCACAAAAGCAGGGTTTGTCTTAGAAATTCTGTGACTGAATTAATCTCATCCAGGGAGTTTGTTTCAGTCTTCTACCTTGAGGGTAGCTTGTTTTCATTTTTTGTGCTACTTTTGCCTAGTTGAGATCTTGCCTTTTTGGTGCTCATGTAGAATTTTCCTTTTTTCTGTGCCCTGGAATAGCTTATGTGATAGACTACTTGACACTTGTGGGGAATTGCTGGCTCTTCAGAACTGGCTTTTTGACTAGTTTTTAATTTCCCTTTGTGAATTGTTGTGATTGTTTTTATTGTCTTATAAAACACTGATTTTCCAGCCTTTATAATTTCTCAGTAGCTAAGATTTTTATCCAGACATAGCTTGTATGGATTATAACTCAACAGAAACAACAAAAATTCCCACAACTGGACCAATGATCAACGTCACGATAAATGGAGAAAAGATTGAAGCTGTCAAGGATTTCATTTTACTTGGATCCACAATCAACACCCATGGAAGCAGCAGTCAAGAAATCAAAAGACACATTGCATAGGGCAAATCTGCTGCAAAAGACCTCTTTAAGGTGTTAAAAAGCAAAGATGTCACTTTGAGGACTAAGATGTATCTGACCCAAGCCGTAGTATTTTCAGTCGCCTCATATGCATGTGAAAGCTGGACAGTGAATAAGGAAGACTGAAGAAGTGTTGGTGCGTTTGAATTATGGTGTTGATGAAGAATATTGAATAATACCATGGACTGCCAGAAGAATGTACAAATCTATCTTGGAAGAAGTATAGCCAGAATTCTCCTTAGGAGCAAGGATGGTGAGGCTTTGTCTCTCATAACTTTGGACATATTATCGGGAGGGATCAGTCCCCAGAGAAGGATATCATGCTTGGTGAAGTAGTGGGTCAGAGAAGGAGAAGAAGACACTCAATGAGATGGATTGACACAGTGGCTGCAACAGTGGGCTCAAACATTGTGCGGATGGCACAGGACCAGGCAGTGTTCCCTTCCGTTGTACACAGTCTCGCTGTGAGTCGGAACCAACTTGAGGGCACCTAACAACAACAGTGATAAAGCTGAAAGTATTATTGATTGTGTCTCCTCTCTTTCTCTCTGTTTTTCCTTTTATCAGACTTGCTAGAAGTTTGTCTGTTTTCTTTGGTCTTTTCAAAGAACCTTCATTCGGTTTTATTGATAATCTACAGTTTGTTCTATTTTTATTTTATCAATTTCTTTTAACAATGTAATTCTTTGTATTTATTATTTAATGTTTTGGGCTCTTTCTAGCTTTTTTACATTGCAGGCCTTGTTTCATCTAATTTTTATCTTTACGTATTCTAATATGAAACTAATTTTTTAGTTGATTAATACTCTGGCTTTATCCGTGAACTTTTTTGAAATCTGCCATTGCCATTAATTTCTCTATTCTAAATATCATTTTTGAAATCTGTTTAGCCCCAGAGTTATTTAGAGCAGTTTTAAAATTTCCATTTTAATAGAATATTTTTAATGGTGGTAGTAGTATTATGTGTTTTGTTTTTTCTTATTTTATTGCACTTCAGGTGGACAATATGGCATGAATATGCTCTAATTTGTGGTGATTTAGCGAAATTATCTTTGTGGCTTACTGCATTTTTTTTTTTTTTTAACATTCCCAGAAAAATTTGAAAAGAATGGATACTTTCTATTTTAATGTATCAACAATTTATTACTTATTTTGTAATAAAATGCTTATTATTTTATTACAAAATATTTTGTTACAAAATAAAATTACTTATTTTGTAATAAAATACTTATTATTAAAGCAAGCCTACTCGGTTTAAATTTCTGAGAGATTTGTCCTACTCTTCTACTTTGATTACTGATCAATTTCTTATGTATTCATATTTTTAAAAATATACCTCAACCCTATGTCATAAATAATTATAGGTTCATGAATGTTTTACGTTTTTGGTGGACTGTAAGTCATCATTATGAAAGATTCCTTTTTTTTTCTTTTTATTCAGTTTTGGCTTGGATTGGCTTTCAGCTGATAGTAATGTTGCTAAACATACTTTCTTTTTGTGGATTTTACCCTACATATCCTTTTATATTCCATATTATATGACCTTTTTTTTGTGGTGAGGCTGTTGTATATAGCATTTATGTTTAAAGTTTTCAATGTAATGTAAGGGTGTCTGTAATTCAGTTGAGGAGTACAATCTTAAAAAAAACAAAAAAAACCCACAATAAAATAAGGTTATATTTACAATCATTAAAATATTTTAAACTTATTCTTAACACATTAATTTTATATATTTGCAAAGTTATCTTGTTTAATTCCCTTCCTTTACTTGGCTTGATTACATTTCCTCTGTTACTTTTCTTTGTTGCTTTTGTTTCCTAACAGAATGGGAGTTTCCTCATGGAAATTACTCTTTTATTTTTAACTCAGATAATTAAAATTATATTTTCTATTAAAGCCTAAAGTTGGTTAGTATCTATGTCTTTCCCGAACAAGATAAGAAAGAATCTTAGCACATTTTTAATTTCCAAATTTCTTCTTCTACTCATCCCCTTTACCTCCATGTTGAAATCAGTATGCTTGTTTCCAAACGTTCTTTTTTTATTGCATCAACAATTATACAGATTCTACTATAGGGTTTCTTTGCTTGATCTCACTATTTCTTATGGACCATGCTGTTCTCTTTTTTAGGTTCATGTGTCATTGTGCAGTTACACATCCTTGTGTAATTCTTTCAAAAATGTGGATATATTATTTTTAGAGTTGGATTTTCTAAATTGTATTTCTTTCACCCACCTTCTCCAACACTTCAGGAGCTCCCACCCCCTTCATGCTCCGTGTATGTATTGACCCAAGATTGGAGCATCCTGGCCATATCCTTTTACGTTTTGCAGGGTTTTTGTTGTTGTTGTTAGCTTATGATTCTTTTTTTTTTTCCTTGTATAGCTCTAACTCATCTACTTTTATCTTTCAGGAACAATTAAAAATATCTGGCTCACTGTAGATAATCTTTCTTACTTTCCAGCACTGTCTGCTGTGGATATCACTTAATCCCCATATATTTATGCGCACATATGCACATGCACACACACACAAATACACACGCTCTCATTTATGAGGTGTTGGGTGGGAGGGAGGATAGAAGCATATGTTCAGGCCACCATCCTGAGCCAGGCTCCCTATGTAGCACTTTATACATTCTAAATGCATTAAAATACAGTACCTCGTAAGGAAGACATTACCCTCATTTTCTAAATTAAAAAGAAAAAATTGGAAGAGGCATTGTATTCATTTATTCTTATATTTATCCATTAATCTACTTGCTAAATTTGTGTAAATAATCTACTATATATAAGCAGTACTAGTTGTGAAAGACACAAAGATTCCCCAACGTCTAGGACTTCAGAGTTGAGGGTGGAGATGGTTGGATAACAGCACAGACTTGAATAATTCAGTGCTGGGCCATTCTCAGCACCATGGGTGCTTGAGATATGTGTTGGGTGCAGGAGGATGGAGAGAGACATCTCTAAATCACACTGAGTGTTGAGGAGATACTTCTCAGCTGAAGTGACAGCATTTATTAAGCTTCATGCTGTAAGTGTAGGCACAGGCTGACTGCTGTGCTCCCAGCATCTAGTACAGTGGCTGGCATCTGGCTTGGTGCTTGGGGAAAAAAAAAAAGTGTGGACAAAGTTTTCCTGACTTTCACCATGAGATACCTATCTCAGGTGCTACATGTAATCGTCATTCCTCCAGGTAGACCATGGACAAGTACAGTTATCATGCCCATTCCGCAAACAAAGAGACCAAGGTTAAAGAAAGTTAAGTCACACGTCTAAGAACCTGGCAGCAACCCCAGTCCCTTTGACTCTTCCTAAAGGCTATGTTTTTTTTCATCGCTCTCTGGTCGACCTCATCCGGATTATTTTAGCCTCTGTTTTCAAACTCATTCCAGCCTTCCAAACATCCTGTTTCTACTGTTGAAATAAGTTTAACTGTCTGCCTCCTCCAGGAGGTATTAACCAGCATAGAGTAGCCAAAGTCGGGAAATAAACCCCAAAACCTCAGGATTTCTCAATAATACCAAATAGCCTGTCACGCTACATATGAATAAAGCTTGCACTGCCTTTTTTATGCAGCTTATTTATTTGGAATCCTGTTAGGCACTCAGGTTTGAATGAGAGCAAATAATGTCATTTAAAATGGTTCAGCCCAATGCAAGGGTTGTAAGAAGAAGAGAGGCATTTACTGCAAAACGAGTATAGAGCATATTGCAAAACACTTTCTCAGATCATTTATAAAAGAAAAACATTTTGGAGTTTAACCCTGACATATTTATATTTCTTCCCTTCTTTTTTCTGTTGTATGTTCATTATTTCCCTACCTGATTGCTGTGAGTCGAGGGCCAACTGGACAGCAGCTAATAGCAACAAGAAATTAACTGGACTTAAGTTGTTACTCTGTTTGCCTGGCTCCTGCAACTATTTACCCAATCTCTTTTTTCCTGCGGATTGGTATTAAAAGCCAAAATAAAAAAAGGAAACCCTGGTGGCGTGGTGGTTAAGTGCTACAGCTGCTAACCAAAGGGTCGGCAGTTTGAATCCGCCAGGTGCTCCTTGGAAACTCTATGGGTCAGTTCTACTCTGTCCTATAGGGTCGCTATGGTATATTTTATTTTATTTCTGTCGAGACTCCCTTGCTTTTATACCTTTCTTCAAACTCTGAGGTCTGATGAGATCTCCTAGCTCCGAGTTTCCTGGACAGTTTTGCTGCACACCCAGAATGCCCTAAAATCCTCATTTGGGAAATGATTCATTTAATTAGGAGGGGTTGCTAAGTTACCAATTTAAAATTTTTTCGTTATTCTCAGTTTATTGAATATTCCTCTTTTTAACCTGAAGTTGGGATTAGAGATCAGAATGTGCTTGTACCGGGTAAAGCTACACCTTGAGACCTGGAGCTCTCTGTCTTCCTCTGCTGTGCCCAGCAACGGACATGGGCTCGATATGGAAGGCAGCTAGCTCTTTCATTTGATCCGTTGCAGGAGGCGTAAAGAAAATTTGATGCTCACCTTTTAATTGAAATCTAAAAACGCACAGCTCTTTTCTCTTGTGAATAGGTAGGCTGATGTTTGAGCAGTAGCCAAGTAACCCAGCTGAGTGAGCGGCTGAATTTTGACTTTTATGAACATTTAATGAATGCATTTTTATTTATGTCAGCTTTAAAAAAAAATCCAGCTGCTAATATTTGTACTCCCTAATATCTTTTTTTACTTTAGTGCCAAAATTAGACTATTTTAAATATTTTAAATTTTCACGGTAAGCACCTGTGCAGGTGTGAGGGCAATATGGATTCACAGGGAGAGTTTATGAACCTGGTTGGCTTATGTGTTTGCTTATCATTTTTAGCTGCTGTCAAGTTGGTCCCCAACTTGTGGTGACCCTGTGCACAAAGGAACAAAATGCTTCCCAGTCCTGTGTCATCCCCATGGTCCGTTGCGGATCATACCGAAAATCCAAAGGGTTTTCATTGATTATCAGAAGTAGATTGCCAGGCCTTTCTTCTTAATCCATCTTAGCCTGGAAGTTTTGCCAAAATCTTCAGCATCATGGCAACACTCAAGCCTCCACTGAGAGATGGGCGGTGGCTGGGCTTGCCATGCATTGGTGGGAAGGAAATCAAACCCGGGTCTCCCGCATGGAAGGCAAGAATTCTACCACTGAACCACCAGTACCCTCACGTGTGTTTGCTGGGGATGTGTATTTCCTTGTGAGGACTGTAGTATGCTACCCGATTCTGCTTTGTGGGCCTCAGTCATTTCTGCCTCTGGCTTAAAACGGAAAGCAACATTATGGCACAGGGGTGGGAGGACAAATTTGGAGAACTTGTCCTCAAATCAGGTGGGAGCCTGGTTATTTCTGTAATCATCTGCTTGACCTTTAAGCCAGTAACCCCAAAGACTTTGCCTCTATGCTGGTTTTAAAATTCTGTGACTTTAAGAAATAGACTATTATGGAAAATTTCAAGTATACATGAAAGTAGAGAGAATAATAAAATGTACCACCATGTATCCATCATCCCATTTGAAGAGATGTCAGCATTTTTGCCAGTCTTTTCTATGTAGCATCCCTTCCATTTTATGTTTCTGAAATATCTTAAAGCAAATCCCAGATAGCAGATTATCTTATCCATGAATGTTTCAGGAGCGTCTCTAACTAAGAAGTCCTCTCTCCTTTACTGTGTACAGCCACAATGCTCTTAATCACAGCTAGCAAAAGTATTAACCCTTCTTTCATAGCATGCTCAGATTTTTCCCAAATGTCTTATAGATGTCTTTTTACTTTTGGAAAATATAATCAGAATCCAAATAAGGTCCACACATTGCGTTTGGTTATCATGTCTCTTAAGTCTTTTTAAAATCTGTAACTGCTCTTCATCCCTTTCTCCCCTTCTTTTGTCCCAACTGGGTCATTTTACCTATAGACTGTCCCACATTCTAGGTTTGGTTGATTGATTCCTTGTGTCATCCAGCATGTTCTTCTATCCCCTGTGTTTTCCATGAACTGGTATTTGGATTTAGAGGCTTCATTGGATTGAGGTTCAATTTTTGGAGCAAGGCTTCTTCAAGGTGAACTTATATACGTTGTTTTGCCTCATATCAAGAGATAGGTATCTGGTCCTTCTACTTCCCTTTTCATGATGCTTAGATTGATCAGTGAATTCACTGCTGCCGTCCTGATCACTCTATTATAAATTCTCCCATCATCTACCACTTATTAGTTTTAGGATCTATTGATCGTTATTTGATTAGCAGTTGCAAAATAGAGATAAACAAATGATTTGAACACCTAAAAGGCATTTCTTTTGCATATTTGAACAGCTTGTTTGCACTTTGCATTCTTTCTTTTGTCTGAATGTATAGAATGACTTGCAGACCTAACTCATGTCCTAAGAAGTCACAAGCATTTCTGTCCTACTTCACTAATTTGTCTATTCATGTTTTCTTGAACATCCTCAAGTGAAACTTTGATTTGACCATGATTTATCCTTAGTCCTAGAATAGTTCTAGTTTATTTATTGAAGGAATGACTTTATGAACTATATAACCCAACCAGAACTACGTATGTTCTCTAAAGCCATAATTTGCCCTCCTAGGTGCATTGGCGAAGTTGCTACCAAACTGCAGGAGCCTAAAAGTTGGTTGTACTGTGAAAATGCCTTTTTTCCTTATAATTTTTATTTATTTTATTGTTGTTGAGAGTATACATGGCAAAACATATACGAATTCAGGTTCTGCACGTACAATTTAGTGACATTGCTTATATTCTTTCAGTTGTGCGTTCATTCTCACCCTCCTTTTTGAGTTGTTCCCCCCTCATTAACATAAATTCACTGCTGTTTAAGGTTCCTGTATAATCTTACAACTTAGAATTTTTAATTTGATCCCGTATAGATGGTTCTTGAACATAATGCTCAAGGCAGACATTTTTTTACTAGTTAAAATAAACTATTGTTTGGTTTTAAGATGTGAGTTCAGGGGATATTTTTGGTTTAAGGTTATCTCAAGGCAGTAGTTTCAGGGGTTCGTGCACTCTCTGTGGCTCCAGAAAGTCTAGAGTCCATGAGAATTTGAAATTCTGTTCTACATTTCCCCTCTTTTGATCAGTATTCTTCTATGGGATCTTTAATCAAAATGTTCAGAAATAGCAGTGGGGCACCATCCAGTTCTTCTGCTCTCATGGCATAGGAGACAGTTGTTCATGGAGGCAATTAGCCACACATTCCATATCCTCCTCCTATTCCTCTCCTTTCTCTGTTGCTCCAGCGGAATAGAGACCAATCCTTGTGCCTTGGATGGCCACTTGCAAGCTTATAAGACTCCAGGCACTATGCAATGAACTAGGAGGTAGAACAGAGCACTAAACACATTATAAGGCCAATTAACTGGGATGTTACATGAAACCATGACCCTAGACCTCCAAGCCAAAGAACCAAATCTCATGAGGTGTTTGGTTGTACTGAAAATTCTTTTGATACGTCTGAATGTCTTCACTTTTTTTAGCTGCTATTTCCCATGACAGACAAGAAATAGAAGTTTTAAGAGTCATTCTCTATGTTGGCAAAAGGAGGGAGGATAGTTCTGTATGTGTTTCGATGAGGGACAATATAAACAGACAGTAGGTCAGTGGGTGGCAAGACATGGGAAGCTGACCTCTCCCAGGTTGTCTTGACAATTTTATGCCATGTGCTGAAAAACTTTAGAGAAACTTGGCTTTGATCACGTTCTGTGTTAGGGAAGTAGATGTTCAGATGAAGTGAAACTTGGGTGGTTGAACCATCTATTATTTTAGATACACAGAGCTTTCTTCATGTATCAGTGAAAATTAAGTATTCAGTTAAAAAAACCAAACCTGTTGCCATTGAGTCGACTCCGAGTCATAGTGATCCCACAGGATGGAGTATAACTTGCCCCCTAGGGCTTCCAAGGAGCGCCTGGTGGATTCGAACTGCTGACCTTTTGGTTAGCAGCTGTAGCTCTAAATCACAGCGCCACCAGGGTTTCCAGCTGTTCAGTAGTAGTTTCCAAATTGAAACAGCGGAAAATGTGGATAGATATAGGTAGTGTTTCTGAATATGAAAATGCTTTACAGTCAGTATAAACTTACTGAGTGGAAACAAATCAAGTAAAGGGCTACAGTGTCTCTCAAAAGAAGATCTGTTGGGTTTGGGCAAACTGGATGTGTTCAAATACACACACTTAATTTAAGCGTGCTAAGTGTGAATATTCTAAGGGAATTGAAAGCTGTTTTTACTTTAAGTTTAGGTGTTGACAGTGTCCCTAAAAGTAATTAAAAGATTATTGTTACAGTAGATTTTATTTTATTTTTAACCATGCCTTAAGCACTTTAGAGGAAAGGACTGTTACAGGTCTACAGTTCCTTAGTTAGAACTCTTGGGGCTCTACGTGTTTCAGAGTTCAGCAATTATTCGAATTTTAGGAAGATAACATGATTCAGTTAATATGTACTATGTAACACTCCCCACCCCCTCCCAGTGGAGTCTGGAGCAGTATCTACTAATTAAGTAGATGGTTGTTGATTAGAGATGTCCTCACATCTGTTCAGGATAGGCTTTGGCACAGAATGAGTTATAAAAAGTTTTCAGGGCTTTTGGAATATCAGAATTGAGGATAAGGGATTGTGGACCTTCAAATTAACAAATATTTACCTTTTCTGGGGGGCGGGGAGCCAAATAACAATGAAATCAAGTATTGTTAATGGTTTTTAAACCCGTCATATAAATGACTTGCTTCTTTTACTTGGCATAAGATTTAGGAATTTAAAATAAAGAAGGCCTATGTTTTATTTGGAGCCCTGGTTGCACAGTGGTTAACGCATTTGATGGCCCACCGAAAGGTCACCGATTTGAATCCACCAGCTCTTTGGAAACCTTATGGGGCAGTTCTATTCTGTCCTATAGGGGAGTTATACGTTGGAATCGACTCGATGGCAATGGTTTTTTTTTTTTTTTTTTTTACAGGATCTTTTATTTGAAAACTACTTGGCTAGAAAAGTAATAATATTCTGAAACAATTTTAGAAATAGCATCTCCATCTAAAAAACTTAGTCCTTTAGCCTGTTTATCTCTCAAGGCCTGTTTTGTTGCAGGGCTCTGATGGGCTCTCAAAGAAAGGTCTGCTGTTGCTTGGAGAGCATTAGTGAGCTGACCCTGAGGGTCTGAGAAAACCAGCGTTGTTGTGCTTAAGAAGTAGATCCTGCTACGAAGTTGTTCTTATCCACAGCCGCTTATTCAGTGCTTCCATAGGAAATTAACGCGCTGGGCTGCTAACAGAAAGGCTGGAGATTTGAGTCCACCTAGAAGTGCCTTGGAAGAAAGGCCTGGTGACATACTTCCAAAAAAACAGCTACTGCAAAAACTCTGTAGAACACAGTTCTCTTCTGACACGTGACTCAGTGGCAACTAATTACTGGAAATTATTAGTTAAAAACAGTAAGTAAGCTACAACGGAAAAGTAGGACCTGGCAATGGGAGATTCAAGATATGTGTTAAGTTCACCTGTTTCCTATGTGATATTTTTAAAGTGCATTAGTAAATTATAAATAATGCCATAATTTACCTATGAAAAACCAGAATGTAAGTCCATTTAGTTTTCATATTTTTTTTTTCAATTTGCCGATCAGTTTTGCCCCTTTTATATCAACTTACAAGTTTTAGTTTTCAATATATTCTGTAGAATGCTCTGGAATATCTGATAAACTCCTGTGGCAGCCTTCGCCTAGGCTGTGTTGCACAAATATAATGAGATTATTCTTTATCTTGCTATACACAAAATTCAGGAAATATTTCTAAAATGAAGATAATTGTCATTCTGCTGTTTTCTACTATCTGAAGTTAATTTCTACAGCTCTACCCTGTGATGTTAATCATGTATGTTATTTAAAACATAGCCAACAGAATTTGTCAAAAAAAAAAAAAAAAAGAAATAGTGTAGTGAAATCATTATTTGTTTGAGGACGGAGGAATTGTAGGGAATGGTTAAACCTGTAGGTATGCTTTAGAAAATGGGATTACACCCTATAGGCACTACTTTAAAAAAAAACATGCTTCTTCATTAAATGTAGTAAACTTACCATATCATTTCATATTCATTTGTTTAACAAACCACTACTTTTTTTTTTTTTTAATTTTTCTTAAACACAAACTTGCCAAGGACAGCTATACACATGCATTTTTGTATACTTGTTCAGTTATCTCTTATGGTAAAATCCTAGAGCTGAAATTTTGAGGTCAAAGGGTGTGTGCTTTTTAAAATATTGCTATACATTTAAATTGCCTTCCAGAAAGTTTATATGAGCTTATATTCCCAGGTTCAGTCTATGAAAGTGAACTTTCTCACTGGCAGCTTAGAATTTGTCTTATTGTCATCTGCCAAATTTATTCTTTTTGTAAAGGACCAGTCCATGTTCTTTGCTGGTACATTAGTATATTTAGGTTTTTATTCTTGTTGCAATCTAAGAACTTTTTATATATTATACTGTTTCCTTTGTACTGTTTGTTATAATCATCTATGAGTCAGAATTGACTCAACGGCAGTGGGTTATTTGTTGCAAAAATTCCCAGCTTTTATTTTTTGGGGAAGGGTTAGATAATGTTTTAAAATATAAATATGGAGACATAAGTTTCAGCCTGTTCCTTTAATTTTTCTAGATTTACTGTCATAGCTAAGATCTTCTCTACTTTAAAATTAAAAAAAATACTTCTATTCTCTTTTATATTTTTACTTTTGCATTTAAATATATTTTGGCATAAAGTGTGAAGCAGAGATCTTAATTTTTTTTTCTCAGATGCTGAACAAATTTTTCTTGTACCATTTATTGAATAATTTATTGTTTCTTCCTTGAATTTTAAATGACATCTCTATCATAAATCTCTGTACGTGTTCTGGTTGATTCTCTGTCCCATTGTTCTCTCTGCCTTTTGTGGCAGCAGTACCGTATTGTTTTAAGTTACTTTGTTACACACACACACACACACACACACACACACAGTAGGTTTACCCAACTTTCTTCTTTGTAAAAACTTTCTTAGCTATTATCATGCTTTTAGTTTCCAGATGAATTTTATAACCATTTAGAATCCCTTCCTTTTTCCCATTCCTTCCGTTTTTCTCCATTTGGAGTTTTATTTGTCTGTACCTTAAAAGTCTAGTTTAATTTCAGGTCATCAGATTACTTTTATGTAAGTGTTTTCCTAGAAAATAATTGTATGAAAAGGTTAAAGTATCTGATTCCTTTAAAAAATTGGTATGAGATTATTTTGGTCTTTTAGAAGTGTTTGTACTGCTGAATCCTTTCATAATTTTTGCTAAGCTGGCTTGTCACCTAGTTTATTGTGTCGTTTGTTAGGTGCCGTCAAGTCAGTTTGGACTCATAGCGACCCTACGTACGACAGAACAAAACACTGCCGAGTCCTGCGCCATCCTCACAATTGTTGTTATGCTTGAGCCCATTGTTGCAGCCACTGTGTCAGTCCATCTAGTTGAGGGCTTTCCTCTTTTATGCTGACCCTCTGCTTTATCAGGCATGATGTCCTTCTCCAGGGACTGACCCTTTCCGATGACATGTCCAAAGTATGAGAGACGTAGTCTCTCCATCCTTGCTTCTAAGGAGCATTCTGGCTGTACTTCCAAGACAGATTTGTTCATTCTTTTAGCAGTCCATGGTATATTCAGTGTTCTTTGCCAACACCACAATTCAAAGGCGTCAGTTCTTCTCCGGTCACATGCATATGAGACGATTGAAAACACTGTGGCTTGGCTTAGGATCACCTTAGTCTTCAGGGTGACATCTTTACTTTTCAGCACTTTAAAGAGGTCTTTTGCAGCAGATTTCCCCAATGCAATGTGTCTTGATTTTCTGACTGCTGCTTCCATGGGTGTTGTTTGTGGATCCAAGTAAAGTGAAATCCTTGACAACTTCAATCTTTCCTCCGTTTATCATGATGTTGCATATTGGTCCAGTTGTGCAGACCTTTGTTTTCTTTATGTTGAGGTGTAATCCTTACTGAAGGCTGTGGCCTTTGTCTTCATCAATAAGTGCTAGTGAACTGGTTTAACCCGTGTCATAGGATGAATATGTCCTTGGAGAGAAAGTAGAATATTTATGGGTACAAATGCACTAGAGTTGCTATAAGGAAATTTAAAAATTATAATTCTGTTCTAACGTGTAAAGTCAGTTGGTTGCTTGTTTTGATATCACTTTCTTATCAGTATTTAAGGCTGTTTATAAAATTGTGTGAAACTGTTGAGTAAGTTGAATGATTGGAGGCAAGTGAGTTTACCTAGGAAGGAGTTCATGGAATAAGTGAGTTCTTATTGAAGGTTAAAAACTTTCATTGCTTAAGAGGAGAATGAGTAGTGGAGCTCAGGGGTCAGGTCCAAGAACACATTTCTTCCAGTAGAGATGAAGCTGCAGTGGTTAGAGATGAGGATGGAGGGGAAGACCTTGAGTACATGATTTAAGGATGAGCATGAGATGATTGTTCAAGATTTCACATGTGAGATTTCCAGGAACAGTTCGGTTCCAAGAGGTGTAGCAAAGTTGATGGAAGTGACACAGTTTGGTTATTCAGTAGATTCTTCAGATATCCTGGGCAGATGTTTAACTTCTTTCTGTCTCAGTTATCTGTAAAGGAAGGCTAATAAGATACCTCCCTCCAGAGATTATTTTTTAATTTTCTTGTGCTTTAGGTAAAAGTTTACAGTTTAGGTTAGTTTCTCATTCAAAAATTTATACACTTACTGTTTTGTGACACTGATGGCAATTCCACAATATGACAGCACTCTCCCCCTTTCCATCCCGGGTTCCCTGTGTCCATTGTCCAGTTTCTGTCCCTTCCTGCCTTTTTGTCTTACTTTTGGGCTGGAACCTCAGAGGGTTATTGTGAAGATGAAATGAGTATAGTATAGTCTAATACAGAGAATAGAGTCTGAAACATACCGAGTGTTATCTATGTATTTACTGTTATTCTTATGATTGTTGTAATTTACTGAGTGGCATCTCTGTGCCAGGGCTTGGGACTCCACACTGAGGTTTTCCTCATCTGTCAGGGGACCTTCGCTTAGAACAGGCAGGAAGCAGACCTATAGTGCCAGTGCACTGTGATAAGGGTGTAGAAGCCAGAGGAAGGAGGACTCAACTTCCAAGGTGTTGGGGACAGACTCATAAGGAATTGACATTCTTTCGCAGTCTTCATGGTTGTTCGGAAGTGATTTACCTAAGATGGAATGGAAAGAAAGGGCCTTCCAGGGAGAAGACTCGGTCTTTGTAAAAAGTACAGAGGTTTGAATGAGCAAAAACGGAGTTGGGGGAATCACAAGAGATTCCACATTAACTCTCACCCTCCTTAGGCCATGTCTAGAGGAAGATATGGATGAGGAGATGTGATATCCCCAGTTCCTGAAACAATGGCTGACCTATCCCTTAATGTATCTACGTAGACTAAATGTGTGAAAAAGGAAAGAGAGGCCTGAAAAATGGGTTGGGGTCAAATTGGCCAGGGGATAGGAATGGGAGGCTGAGTATTTGAGAGTCCTGAAGTGTTTATGCTTGGAAAGCAGGAGCAGCTCTGGATTTCAGAAGTCTAATTCTTTTTTTTTTTTTTAATTCTAGAAGGCAGAGGCAGTCAGTGAATGTTCTGGGTGGGGTTGAGGTGAGAGGGAAAGCAAGGAATTGAAGATGGCATCTGTAAAATCTCATAATATTTTTGTTATGGCAAGATAATTGAACTTTGAGGATGTGTCCTATAAAAAGCAAAGCACTCTGCCTTTCTTTACCTTAGAACAGAGGTCAGCAAACTGTGGCCCTGGGCCAAATCTGGCCTACAGACGGATTTTGTGAATAAAGTTTTATTAGAACACAGCCACACCTTTTTATCTATGTATTGTGTATATCTGCTTTACCAGTACAGCAACAGAGCTGAATTGTTGCAACAGAGACTGAATGACTCACAAAGCCTAAGCTATTTACTATCTCTTCCTTTAAGAAAATGTTTGGCAACCCTTCTGGGAACACTGTTCTTAGTATTTAGTGGTGCCATTATGGAGAAGCTAGCATAGGCAGAAGAGTTCAGACAGGTTAGTGCATGAATAGTTTACAGAAGATTAGGCCATAGCACTTGCTGTGAAGAAATATACCAAAGATGTTTGTTGTGTTTAAGCTCAGTTCTTAAGTTCTTGCTTTGATTATCTTATTCTAGCTCTAGTCCACTGTGGCTATTCCTGTGACTTTAACCCTATCTGACCCAGCCTGTCATCAGTATTTAAGAAATAGAATCCACCTGCTGAATATCATGTTAAGACTTCATTGCTACCTACAAAGGAGAGTAATTTCTCAGCCAGGTGTTTTAAGTTCTTCCACCTTGTTTCATATGTTCTGTTCCCCAGAGTAACTATTCTCTTCAAAACACTCCACAATCCATCCCTGTGTCTAGCCGTTGTTTGTTCCTCCCTGGTGCAGTGTCTTCTCTACTGGAGGTTTGTGACATCACTTAATCTCTTACTCCTGGTAGTGCCTTCATTTCCTCAGCTGTTCCAAGTTCTCCCGAGTCTGGCCTTTTTAGGGCTAGCTACAGCCTAACTAATTTAGAGAGGTCCAACCATTTCTCAATCAAAACCGCTCATAAATATAAACACAGGGAAACCATTGGATGTGTGTTTAGAAAAACATAACATTCTTCACAGACTTCACGATTGCTGACTTTTCAAATAAACTTAAAGAACTGAGAGAATAATTAGGAAGCAGTAGAAGTGGAAAAAATATGTTGAGCCTTTTGCATATTAAGGATCAAATTTTAGTGTTTTTTTTTTAAATGTTTTTATTAAACATTTGTGAGATGGTGTCCTTAAAAATCGCACCAGAGGCATGGAGAAAAGTTGAGAGCAAAACTGAATATACAGACGTAGGAGTTCTCTATCTGCTGGAATACAGATGGAAAAGTTATCTTCACTATGGTACCAGTAGAAATCATATAAGCATATTAATTAATGCGATTGGCATTTATCGAGGGCATATCATGTACCAGGACCCACTGTGCTAGTGCCAGGAGTCCAGAGATGATTAAGCCTCACTTTCTGCCCTTGAGGAACCCACAGTCTGGAAGGGAAAAAAAGAGGTTGCATGAATGTTAGAGCAGATGAAGTTTTCAGATGAAGCAGAAGGAAAAGGACCGTAATGTGAAGAATATCTTTGAGAGGACTGGGGGAAAAGAGATAATGATAAAGAAAAAAACAGTAATTTGATTGTCTTAGAGATGATTGATCACACTGTAGAAGTTAAGGTTAGAGATAAATGCCAAGAGGCTATGGAAAGCAAACGCAAAGGCGGTGCCATGGAAGAGAGATTCCAGGTAGAAGAACTGAGATTTCACTTATTCAAGAGAGGAAACGGTTTTACAGCCAAACACTTCCTCAGCATGTTAGAAACATATGTAGTATGTATATTACTTATATATAACAATGTATTATACTATTATATATAACTTATTAAATAATAATATAGGATGTGTTATTACATAATAATATATAATATGGCAATATTATATATTATATGTAATAACTAGTAGTATAATCTATTGTTATATATAGGTAATATACATACTATATATGTTTTTAACATGCTGAAGAAGTGTTTGGCTATAAAACCATAATTATATAATTACCTAATTATATAAATGATTATATTATAATAATAAGTTATTACATAATATATATTTTTATATTATTATATAAAACTTATATAATTATATAATTCTAATTATATGACATGTATAGTATATTATTATATTACTATATTTGCAATATAGTATATTGCTATATAATATAGTATAATTATGTATTTTATCGTACTATATTTTTTATGTAGGATAATTATATGTTTACATATTATAAAATACACGCTGACATATATATGCATATATATATACATACACATAGAGAGAGAGAGAATAATCCTTAGTAATAAGTTGGAGCCCTGGTGGCACAGTACTTAAGGACTTGCCTGCCAACCGAAAGGTCAGCAGTTCTAATACACCAGCCACCGCTTGGAAGCCGTATGAGGCAGTTCTACTGTCCTATAGGGCCGCTATGAGTCGGAAGTGACTCAACAGCAATGGGGTCTCAATTAGTAAAGGCTTAGTAAGTGCTAGGAACTTTGCTAAGCACTTTATATTATCTAATTTAATCCTTACCATGGATAGGTGTTATTATACTAACATTTTCCAGACAAGGAGACTGAAGCCTGCAGAGATTAGACAGATTGTTGAAGGTTACCCCAGGAGTGAATGGCACACAGATGGAGCTCTGTCTGGCCACTGAGTTAGATCAACTGCTGTGGAGTAAGTTTTAGGGAATACTCTGTTCACTGGTATAAAAATGAATGGAAGAGAACCTGAGTGACTTCCTCTAATGGCTGATACAGAAAGAAAGAGTACACAGAGGGAGGGGACATGTGTGGTAGAAGTCACGCATGGGCTGTGAAGGCAGGTCTAACTGAATTCCTGTCCTGCCTCTGCTACTTGCCAGCCACATGGCATTATTGGTCAGGTCACCCACCCAGTCTAAATGCCTGTCTGTACAATGGAGGTGGTATCATCAACTTTGTTAGCATGTAAAGGATCTCAGGGGCACATGGCACTTAGAAGACACTCAGTTACAGATTGCTGCTACCACTGCATCTTCTACCCTTTCTACTACTCTGTTATTCATCCTCCTCATCCTCCTACTGTTGTTATTAGCAGCAGCAAAGGCAGCTGAAATGGCAAAAGAAATAGGTTGCTGCTTAAAAAAAAGTAATAGTAGTTATTTAAACCCTAGATTCGGCCAATGTTAATCGTTGTGTATTTGTTTTGGTATTTAGTTGAACATTTGTCATGGCCATGTCTCTGGACCAGGCACTCTAGGGAGTTAAAAACGAATAAGTCATTTCTTCTTTGAACTGCTTATGAACTAGTTTAGACTTCAAGCCACACATTGTTGATAAGTTATGTCTGCAAGAAAGAGAGAGAATCTTGGGCGGCAATTAGTCAGTGGGCATTGAGAGCAGACCCCCTTGTAGGAGGAGGCCACGCACAGCTTCTGAAAGGATTGTCAGGACTTAAATAATCTCAGGATGATTTGAAGATTCCATTATAATGTACGGCTTCTCTGGAAGTATCAGTTTCCCTATTTCATACATCCTAGGCCTTTCACATTCACATTATTTTCAAGTTCATGCAGATATTGGGGCACTTGATTTTAGCAAAATCCTGCACAGCCGCCGGTTAGACTTTAGTTGAGCACATATGTGAGATGCTAGGTAAGCCAGGTTGAATGCGACCCTGGTCCCTGCCATCTAGGAAGACAGTCTCTATGTGAAAATGGTATTTATAGATCTTTGTTCAGAGAGGAAGACAGTTACAACAACCTCCAAATGGGGCTTTCTCCATCAGATATGATTAGGACTGATGTGTGACAGTTTCATATTCCTTTATTTTACTAAAATAACAACCTGGCCAAATATACTTTTCAGTACATTTATTATAGCCACATGTTTATATTTATAGGAGCAGTGATGCTAACCCCCTAGTATGTTAACAGGTCTTATTCAAATTGTTCTATTTTTACTTTGAAGCAAACTTGCTGAAGATATTTTAAGGAAAGTAGTGATTATAGCACACTTATCAAATTATATATTAAATAATTTCCTGAGCTGAAAAGGAGCATAAACTGATAAGGAAGTAGTTATCCTAAATTCTGTTGTTTACATAAGATTTTTTAAAATCTAATTTCATCGTAAGTTACTGATTGCCTTTAGTGTTTCTTTTTTGCTAAATTTCTACCCTCCCACCAACACATATAACCTCCTTTTTAGTATGTAATAGATCTCCTTGGATTTTAGAATGGATTTTCAAAAACCGTAAAAAGACTTCCTAACTTTAGTGTATACAATAAATAATATATCTTTTTTTTTTTTTAATCTCAGAGGTAGTCAAATAAGTGAATGCATAAATCTTGCCAGCCCTGGGCAGTTCTAATTTCCATACCAAAATGCATGAGTTTTTACTTGACCATTACTCTATTAAGTAATAGTTACCATGGCAACTTTTGCATCACATTATAACATTTAGATATAAGGTGTTGTATTTCTTTATAAGGAAAGAAAATATTTGAATTTTTGAATGCTTGGTGAAATATAATCACTGCTGAAACAATAATTTTGTTCAAGGTGAACTAAATTCTTTGAGGATTGTACAAATTTTCCAACCAAAACCATGGAGTGCATGTACTTATTTTTTGTGATTCCAGGGAGGAAGTGAAGATTCTAAGTAGTATTTGATGAGGATCACATAATACTCATTTTTTAAATAGTACTTCAAAGCTATCACTAGAATTGGCCTCGAAAGGGGAAAAACATAAAATTGAAGTGAATTTGAAGCCATTTACTAGTTTCTATGTAAAAGTGGTTAATGCAGTAGTGAGGGTTTGAATATACTACATGATTGATAAAATTTCATCATACATAAATCATTTGCTATTTCTGTGTACTTAGTCATTTAACTGACTAGTTTTGATTTCAAGTATAGGTGAATTAACAGTGGCACTTTGCTCATGTCTGCAAAAGCAAAATTAAATGAGCCACTGAAGTAATCCTGTGGCAGTTCCAGGAGAATGGTCATTGATGCTTAAATTTTCGAGATTGATTGTTGGCCAATTTCTTTATTAAATATGGAACAAAACTAGCCATTTCTTGTTGCCAACATAGCTCTAGGCTTTGAGGCGAGGCTATTATCACTGCCTGTGTAGACCCCAAATGAACTCTTCCTCAGCTTTTCATATGACTTTTCAGAGTTATTATCTCAGTGTTTACTTTTTAACTGAAAGTAGAGTATCTGACTGACAGTCATTCACAACTTTTGGGACATCTTTTAAAATAATTACCAGTGGACCATCATATGGGACTCTCTGTTGGGGAATAGCAGAAGGAGGGTAAGCTGTGTGGTAGACACTTAATGTGTGTTATTTCATCTTTTTCTGATAACAGCCCTACATAGAGCTTTTATTATTCTCATTTTACAGAGGAGGGAAATACGTTTTAAGACAGTTGCCTAACTCCAAATCACATTGCTTTATGTGTCTCGGGGTTCGAGATGATCTGTCTGGCCGTAAACCCTTCCCTCTTTCTTTAATATGTCTGAAATTTACTGCTGACTTTTACAGACAAATGTGCATTAAACATTTAAAGTGAAAATAAAAAACATTGACCAAAAGCCTTTGAAATATTTGCTAAACGATAATTTTGATAATTTGCACTTTTCTGCAGCGTAGTAACAGTCTGGGAAGTCCCTGATTGTGAAAACTATCCTTGCCATCTTGTCTTTCCCAGTTTCCTGAGTTTTCTTTTGTTGAAACCAAGAGTACAAGCATAGGACAGAAATAAAAATAAATGAAGGTGCATTCTTGTATCTTTAGATATCAGGAATAAACACTGCCCAAAACTGACCTTCAGTGTTGAGCGTTGAAGTTCAAAAGTGGACAGGTGGAAATACTGTGTTCTTCATTGCCCTTTGGTGCGAGATATATTCTACGTTACAGAGTAAGTGCCAACAGCAGCAAAATTATTGCCCCCTCCTGCTACTGTAGAAAGTCAGCAATGGCCCTTCTGTGGTCAAAATGGCAAATTCAGCAGCAGCTATTCGATAGGGATTTGCAAAAACTTCCCCATGGCTGTTAGGAATCTTATTCAGCAGTGTTTTTGAAAACTTGATTCTGTGCAGAATTAACTCTGTAGAAATGACCTCAGTTGTGATTTAAAAAAAAAAAAAAAAGTGCTTTAAACAAATTTGATTTGCAATTTTTGTCAATGCGTATTTTTGCCCTTAACACTGCAAAGCCTGTTAGACACCTACACATATATCCGGCATTCATAGCTTTTACAGTGGTTCAGAATTTAATTCCATACTAATGTAAAGCCTCCCAAAATGCCTGGCTTTATGGAGTCAGTTCCCCATACAAAGCCACTATACATCACTTAGGTTTGTGAGGAAAGAATGGAATTGCAGCTGTGTGAGTACTAGAATACCCAAACATGAATTAGGCTCACAAGCATTTGGCAATAGTTCAGAAAAGGAGCTTAATCTGGTTTCATCTGAGACTGGTTTTCTCTGTTCCACAACATCCCCCAAGATGTTGTGTCTGATATCGGATCACAACGTAATGGGGGTGACGCAAAATCAGAGAAAGCCCTAAGAAACCAGGGACACATTTGTTTTTCCCCAGAGATTTTTTTCTTCTATTCCTTTTTTTCCCCCCCTCCCAGGTTCCAACCCCGAAATTCAAGGTCTTTCACCTATTAGATGAATTAATTATAAGCCAAAAAAGCAGCATTCCGGGTACTCTGATCTCACTCATATCTATAATTAAGGGTAAATATAATCTTCCTTTTTAGAAATGTACCACCCACCCATTACATTTAAAGTGCTGACTGAAATGAAATAATAGTTCAGAGCAAGATGATTTTAGTTTAACAAGAAAAAAGTTGATAATTTAAGCTTGAAGCAGTTAGTTCTATTTTTGATTACCATTCCGTTATAAATCTAATTTGAGATATATGCTGCTTTTCTGTTACTCAAGTTTAATTCATGGTTTTTGCATTCTTGGTTGCATAAGCAGAGTTCAGTGGTTGATCAAGGGTTTTTAAAGCTCCCCCCTTCAAGGAATGGGGGCAGGGTTGAGAATGTAGTAGAAAGACCGTCTGAGACCCAGATTTGATGACAAACAAACAAAAATCTTAACTGAAGAGACCCTCCCAGAATGCCTGCATTTGGCACTTGAGTGGGTATAGCAGAACTAGGTCTTTGCAGGAGAATTGGTTCCACGGGAGGGAGGAACCCCAATACTTTCAACCCTGGTTGACAAAGTCAACATATGCTCCTCTTTGGTTGGGGTATTTTAAGTCTTGAAATTGTTTCCCCTTCAAAGAAAATAAGGAGTGAATAAGGGGAAGGACACATCTCATCACATTGCAGACAGTTAAGCAAAATGCTCAACTCTGGGTTTAAGATTTACAGGTTAGCTCTGCGAAATGCCACATCTTGTTTCCAGTGTTTCCTGGCGGACTCTGGCCGCTTACTACTGGGACCGGCATAACCGCAGAGCATGAATTTGCACAATGTGAAAACCCTAGAACCATTATAATCCTATTACAGGCAAGGATGCCTTTGCCCATTCTGAAAGTAGACTTAGCTTTCAAACTTCACTTTTATTGAGCATCAGTGTGTCTTCAGAGGTATATATTAATGTAGGTAAATTCATATAGAAATGAATGCCTTATCCGTTTTGTGCGGTATTAAATTGAAGGCCATTAACTTTTCTAAATTCGCAAACTTAGTTTTTTTTCACCCTGTGGAAAATATTTTATCTTTCTTGTTGCTACAGAGAGTTAAGTATCTGACGTAAAGGCCAAACAATAGTAAATGGTCATTGTTCATTCTACAAGTGTACTCTACAATGGGAACACATATATTCTTATCTTCATTTTCCCTAGCGGGGTGATTAGGGCCCCTTTAAGTGTGAGGAAATGCTTATTTTTGTTGCATTAGAAGAACAATTCTATTGTCCGAGTGAAAAAGAAAAAGGAACAAACAGGTCTGAAAAAGAGAAACAGGAATGTGCTTTGTGAAAAAAATAAAAAGGTACAGGAGTCACTATATGCTTGTACGTGCTGTCTGGTCTTCGTACTGTATCACTATACAGAGTTCATGTGACTGAACATGCATGAGTTAGATACATGATTTATTTATAGCTGGCCCATGAAATAATTTTCTTTTAAATTAACAGCAATAAGGTCAGTCACAGCCAGTATCTTCCAGTGAACATTATATATATTTTAACAGCTCTGTTGTGAATGCTGCAAAAACACAATATAGCAAGCACGTTTGTTTTTATATAGACTTATTGACTACATCTACTTTCTTGGGAGTGAAAACCTTTGCTACCAGGACCAACAAAAATTAACCAGTGGTTAAGCTCATTAAAAAGACAAGCAAGCATTTCAATATATTGGCTCTGTCCTTATCTGAAGATTTTATATATATTTTTAAAAAGGGAGAGATTAAGAAATAAGGATAATATCTCTGTAGAATACAAAGGTCTTAATAATACTGTTTCAAACCCCTCTATGACATGCAATGAAGACTCATTTGTAGATTTACCAAACTCCTAGGGAGGTTGTGGTGTGAAATAACTCACAATCTTATAGGTGTGTGGAAATTTCAAAGAAAACATGGACTTAAAGAAATACAGACTTCTATTACTAAGAATCACCAAAAGTGGAACTTTAGGTTGAGGTTTAAAAATTTTTGACCACCACTCCTAAAATGCTAAAGACATCATTTGATGTTATGCTACTGGGTTTCTGATTTATAGAAAACTTTATAATAAAGGACTCTATATTTCAGTTTGTCATTGTGTAGCATTTTGATAGCTTTTTTAAGTTCTGTAGAGGCAATGGTTGAGTATAGAGATGCCAGGTTTTTATCAGCCATGTGGTAAATACTAAGATACCAGCAACGAGTTTATTGCCCAAAATGTGCTGTCAACCTAGAATCACACCCTTGAAGTTTTATTTTCAAGTATTGTTTATTATGTATTCCTTGAAAAAATCTCTTAAAAGTGGAATCGAAGAAGGCGAGTTTGTCAGTAACTGATTAGTTCTTTTATATATTACTCATCCAACAATCCAACACTCACAAAAATCCCTTGGAACCGAGAGGTTCCCTTTATGATATTTAGCTATATGGCGATGGAAAGGGGAGGTTTTCATTTTTGATTTTCCAGCTTATGGGTCATATTTGACCAACTGCTTTCACCAGAAGACATGCCACTTTGTTGAGCTATTTAGGAATCAAAAAGACTGTCTTAATTTAAAACAAGGACCCTTTGTTTTAGTTGGTGACTGCCTTGTGAAATTTTTCAGTTCTCAGCGGGTTAACCAGGGAACAGGGGCAGAGTCATAATTGGCCTATTTAGAGTATTTTGCATGTGAATAGTGTGTTAGTGAAGCATCCCTAAGTCTGTTGTGAGTGACATGGTGATTAGAATTTAGATTAGGGAAAACACATTCTGTACTTTATCAAGGACAGTAATTAGTTCAGTCAGTAAAAGTTGATTACAAGTAACGATAAAGTTAGATTTTTACTACTTAATTTTAAAATTTCTTTATTAAATAGTAAATTTGTTCTTAATATAAATGGCAGCATCTACACTTGTTCTATTACATATCAGAATAATTAAAAGAACAATGTGTTCAAAGCAGAGTATAATCAGGCGATTTATATATTATGGGTAAGTTTCTATGTAGCTTTTAGAGACTGTAATATTATTGTGTAATCTTTCTTTTGTCATCATATTTGAAAGTTTAGAATTTGACACACCGTGATAAGTTAATGATATTTGTGGAAGTTTTCTAGGGTTCAGGGAAATGTTTAATCTGTGGGGATGTATTTTAGCTTCTAGTAGTCCTCAAGAGGGTATTCTGAAGTCCTTTAATCTGTGCCTGTTAGCTTAGGCTGCCTACTACTCCTAAAATTTTGGAAGTTACTGTGAACATTTGCATTTTCTCTCGGTTCAGTTGGCATTTTATCTTCTGGTACGTTCGTTGAGGATCACACTGTACCGGTACAGAGCAGAGTTCTCAGCTCAGTGGAAGGGCTGCATCCACCCTCAACCCCAGTAGGATTAGCCTGGAAGTTTTGTGTGCTCGAAAAATGAGATTCTTCCTGGGTCTGGCTAAGGAAGGGCAGGAGTTGTTCACAGATAGGAGCCTGCGTCTGGATAAAGAAAACACTAGTCTTACGTAAATGCCATTCGCTTATCAAATTAAAATGTTAGTCCTCTGAAAAGATTTTTTAAAATATTGTTTAAAGGGATCCAACACTCCCAAAAGAATTTTAAAGAATTAAAATTCAAAACCTTTGAGATAGCTTCTTAGACTGCTTTTTCTTTCTTTTCTTTTGGTTTTGTTTTGTTGTAATTGTTTCCCTTTGAGCAGATGCTGTTTTCTTTATTGCATTGGTTTAAGTACTAACAATCAGTTGGGTGGTGTTGCAAAAAAAAAAAAAAAAATTAACCATATATGTTTGTCTTCCCTTTTTAACCTTTTAGCAGAGTCTCCTTGGAGGTGACATGGATATGGGCAACCCAGGAACCCTTTCGCCCACCAAGCCTGGTTCCCAGTACTATCAGTATTCTAGCAATAACCCCCGAAGGAGGCCTCTTCACAGTAGTGCCATGGGTAAGTGAGGGTTCTCTGTTTGAATGTCTGAGTGACTACTGTTAGTCTTTTTCTTTCCTTTTTTGTTAATGCCACCCTCTCCCCCAGTCTTACCTCCCCGCAAAAACCCCATAAAATTTTGATCAGTGGTCAAGCTGGTGACTCCCCCCAGTAGTATGCTGTGGGAGTAGGTTACACCTTATAGTAGCAGAACTATTCCTGTGTGTAGATTCATAAGGAATCCTACAAACAAACAAAAACCAAAAAACATCATTAAAAAGTTGAAGGCTTCATATTTAACAAAGTAGTATTCTGATTTCTGCCAGAAAAAAAGGAGATAGTAGTGACTACATTTTGCTAAGGTAGTGATATTTAAAAAAAGAAAAAAAAAATCCATTCTAATCTAAATGGCTTCATGGTTTAATGCATTTTTGTTAGAAAAATGGGCATGTGACGAGCTCACAGAGTGCTTCCTTTTCTTTCAGAGGTACAGACAAAGAAAGTTCGAAAAGTTCCTCCAGGTTTGCCCTCTTCAGTAAGTACTGCTTGTTTCTGCTTTGTATATTGTTTATTTTGTTCTGTTTTGTATGGATGCAAAGGAGATAGGAGTAAATGAGGTTCCCGGCTTCCAGAGCAGTGCATTTATCTAGGATGTGGATGAGGTAGGAATAACCTGCACACCCAGCCACTTCACCCACCTTGGAGTGGTTAATTGCACGTCCTGGAAAAGTGGGCAGTTACGTTGATATTCAGCAGGTTAAGCTCTGAAGAGAGCCTTGAAAAGGTGCCTGAAGTTCGAGGAGTTGTACCTGTACAGGGCTTTCAAGAGAATGAGTATTAGTTTCATGTGTTGGTTAAATTCTTTGTCAGTATTATGATGATTTTATGGATTTGCATGCGAAAGGAGATTTGTGGAGAGGATTTAGGAAAAAAATTTACATGGGTTTCAGCGGAGAATGCAGGGAGAATGTCTCTATTTTCTAGAGAGGTTGCTGAGTAAAAGCTGCAAATGTAGCTGCATCAGTAGCTGTGTGTGTCTTTAATACCAGGTGACAACTAGAAAAATCCAGCTGTAACCAAAAGCATTCTGGGTCTTTTTAATAGCTGGAGTTATTGAGGTTTCCCCCCTCCTCCCCTCAAGGTAGTAAAAGTTGGTTGTGATCACAGCATGATACCTTATGTGGAATTCTTACGTATATTTTCAAATTTGTGTTCCTAGATTGTTTAGTTTTCTTTCTTTAGGGCTCAGCTATTTCTAGTCATTTTTTCCTTACATAGAATAAAAATGTGATGTCCTCCCTTCCTTGCTTCTTCCTCCTTCCTTTCTTCTTTGTTTCCTGTGATATATATATAATTTAATTCAGTGATCTGCAAGGTATCAGTGTTCTTTGAAAAGAATGCAAATGAACCTTATTAAAAGTTTTTATACTTTAAAATAGAATTGTTTTCCAAAATATATTACCAATTGATGCTTCTATATTAGTTTTACTTCTTTTTGTTGTTGTTGTTAAGTATAGAAGAAGAATGGGTTTTGCAAATGTGCTAAGTTTAGATTACCCAAACACCTGTGTATTTGACTTGATTTCAGTTCAGCTAATCTAAAAAATTATTAAACGAATGTATTAGAATGAGTCCTATCAGGAAAAAAAAAAAAATTGCGTTCTGATTATCATAGGCTCAGTATATTGGAGAAACATCACAAAATTATTGATACATGTAAAAATACTGTATAAATAAAACTGCTAATAGTGTATAAAATTTTGCACTAACAAAAAAGTCACTTAAAAATGTACTGAGTAGTTTATTCTTTGAATTTCCATGTCATATTGAAATTAATATCCACTTTGGTTTTTATAAGCATATTTTAAGCTTGAACTTACTGGTGGATTTAATTTAGATGAAACTTTAGATTTTAATAGCTTTTATGACAACTTCCAATGATATAGTCCTCACAACTGTTTGCATTTTAAACATGCCTGTATATAACACGCACAATATTATGCGCAACAAGCGGACCTTTGAATGTTCTGAAATGATAGAATAGCTCTGTTTCTGCTGTAAAAGCCACGAAAAAACTTGAAGCTGTAGTACTGTGTGCTTCATACTGAAATTAACTTTGTTTTTTCTAGTGCTAACGTTATGCAGAAATCTGTGTAATATCTTAGCAGTGCATTGATGAGGCATTAGATATCTGTATGCTTAATCATTGTCAGCAACAATTTTTCCTAATTGTCTGTAAATTTTCAAATATTTACCTATAGCTAGCTGGCTGCTATAGAAAGTTTTACTGCTATAGTTTTGTCTTTGCTATTAAGACCATTAATTTGTTGCTGGTATGTTATGAATATGAAATGCTCAGAAAGCTGAAAGTATCTTTCCTTTCTTCACAATAAATAAAAAACTGAGGAACTGGAAACTTAGTTTTTACTATTTAATTTTTAGCCTTTAATGGTTAGTTTAGAATTTACTCTTCTTGGATAATTTTTTTTGGCTAAATGTTTTAATTGCCCTTATAGAACATTTTGGGTAAATAACCTTTTTTTAAGAACAAGGAGGAGAAAATTTTAATTACAAACAAGTTTTGTCCTTGTTTTTCTGTTTTTTTTTTTTTTCTTTACAAGGAATAAGAGAGTTTGGATAATTTTAGAATCCAATCACCAATTTATGATTGTTAAAAAGATACCTAAACTCTGTTTTAGGAATAATTTAAATTGTTTATATTAGCATTTTTGTGTATTAATTGCTTATTATAATGAAATCCATAACAGCACAAAATTATATTTTAATTTGACCCAAAGAGATATCCATAATAGACACCATAACCCATTTAACCCAGTAGCTCTGTGTGTCTATATTTTTAGACCTCTGTCATGCTTGTTCTTCTTTTAAGCACAAAGAAAATCATGACTATTCATCTGATAAGAATTACTTCTAAAACTTGCTTTAATATGTACAAGTATTTGTATATCAGATAATAAAAGTTTGGAGATAATAAAAGGTTTCTTTTGCAGTGCTTATGAATAGATAAAGACATTTACATGTTTTTGATACATATTTACCATGATAAATAGTAATAAATCTGCCACAATCTGTTGTGTCAACTCACTTTTTTTCCCTCTTTTTGAAATGGGCCCTCTCTCTTTCTTACATAAAACAAAGGCAGTTTAAACTGTAGCATTCCATAATCAGATATCATTTATGATGTGACTCGATGTAGAGGCTGGACTTCTTTGGCTGCCATTGAGCTGGGTCATCACCGGAAATCAGGAGAGCGAGGGGATTGTCTTGCCCTGTTTTGAAAACACGGCAGCATCTGTGGAAGAGAGAAAGCATAATGCCGACATCATGCCTTGGATCTGGCAGGATCCATGAGTGTGTGTTCGTACTATGCACTGCATCTAGAGACCTCAAGCCACTTTAAAAGCATGACTTTAGGATAGGATAGTGAAGAACCCTCCTACAGGCCCCACCAGAATGAAGGGAAGGAAGACTTCACCTCTGGAGAACACAAGCGTGTAGTTAAGGCTAGCGTGATTTTGTGTGTGTGTGTGTGTGTGTGTGTGTGTGTAAAGACTTTGTAAAATGACAACTAAGTGCCCACAGGAGCTCCGCTTATTACTGCACAACATTTTCATGTTCTCTCTTCAGATTTTAGTATTTTGCTCTTTTCCCTGTAGCCCTCATCCTTTGAAGACTTTAGTATTGCTTTGTCTCTTGATGCCAGAATTTATTTTGCATGCCTGCATTTCAAATCTACCTGTGAACTTCCTGTTTTGTTAGATTCCCACTTCTCGGTTTTATTTTTTAAGCATATTTCATCTTAAAATTAGTATTTTACAAGCTTGTTGCACTTTCCAGTAAATTTCTTGTCTTTATATTACCTAATAATCATAAAAATTGAATTCATGTAAGCCCTAGTTGCAGAGAAAAATGCACCATATTAAATCATTTGTTTTTTGGGGGGGGAGGGGAAAGATTCGTATTTTTTAACGTAAATTAACATGAAAGTGTTAAAATCTAGAAATTAGCGAAATAATTTCATACTGTGCTGTTTTAAAATATTCTTATCAAACACGGGAAAATACACTGCAAAGAGATTGTCTTTCAGAAACATTGTGCTCACCAAATTAAACACATAAAACCTTGATCTTCTTGTAATTTGGAATGTTTCAAAATGATACACATTTTACCAGAAACTATTAACAACTGCCGTCAAACGTCGCTGGAATTTATTTCCACTTCTAATCTGGTTTGAAACTTTAGTGACGATCTCACCCTTATTCCTCAGTTGGGACCCCTGGAACTTTAGAATTCTCTGGAAATAGGAGATCTCACCCTTAGGAATAGTTTAGGAGCTCTCTTTTCATCAGTGATCATTTTTCAAACAGCACTTTTCAGTGAAGTTCATTTTATATGTTGTATCATAGTTTGTTTTGTTTTTAAATTAAGGAGGATGTGGCAAGCTTTGTATCAAGTGGTCAGAGTTAATTTGGACACATGGATCATAAGGAAAATGACCTCTATTACTGTAAATAAAGATTCTAAACTAGAGCTCGAATGATGGAGGAAAATTTGAGACCTGAGTTAATCATTAAGTGGATATGAAAAATAAAAGCTCAATGTGTACAATGCACCAGGTTTATCAATTTCCATAAGGAAAGAATTCCTACATAGAATTAAATCTTAAAATCTTATGAGATGTTCTTTTACAGAAGGGATTATTAGGGGTATCAGGAAAAGATGAATAATGCTAATGGCATTAGTTGTCCTGTATTGTTTTTATTATATAAAACCTTGTTATTTGAAGGTTTCACAATGGTTTAAGGTCTTTTGGAAACATACTTTTTTTCCACCCCAGATGTTTGAAGAAATCACAATTTAAAAGAGAAGTTGATAATTTTCCCCCCTTATTAGGGGCCTAGAAATTATAAATTTAAAAAACCTTGTATATAAAATACATAATTTCCTCTGTCACTTTTGAAAGTGATCATAAAGAAATCACAATCATGCTTTTTCATGTCAACAAAATTTTAACTTGCATGATAGTACAACTTGCTTGAAAATGAAATTTAGATTAAAATCTTACATCATCTTATCACAAGTAAACTAAGTGCCAGCTGCCTGGGCTCCGTCCTGCCTAGGAAAGTGGAGAAGTATCCAATTGTGTGATAAGGAGGGGCCTCTTCGAGGTTCATTACTAGAGAGGTAGATACTTGGCGAAGAAGTACAATTCTAGGTATTTACATCAGAGTGTTGGGATAGTGCACAATATTCTACTTGCAACTCAGCCTACCCATTTTCTAATTAATGTTTTTGAAAGATGAGTTTTTGGGTTTTTTTAATCGTATATATTAATTATGAAAATTTATAGGCAGGAACGAGGTTAAGGATGATCCAAATAAATAATTTCAAACAAAACTATATTTCACACAATTTACACGGCATATGTAACACGATATTGGGGGATGCCTTAAAAGTAAACGTTCATGACAAAGTATTTATTTTTGTGAACAGTTAATACTGAATTAGTCAAACCAAAAGACTTCAAATTCAGCAATACATTGTTTTTTTTGAGAACTGATCTTATCCTCTCCATTTGCACTTAGGGGCTATAGAAATCATGTTTTTTATTAATTGCTGGTATACAAAACAAATATAGGAGGGTCTCTGTATTTTAGTTTTCATTAGGCATTCTTAGTCCATTAAAAGTATTTAAAAAAAACTCACAAGGTACATGCAGATATACAACATATATACCATTGGACATTTTCATATCCCAGAATTTTGCTGTAAGTTTTGTGTATTTTTGTTTAGAATTTTGGATTGATAAGGTTCACCATCCTTCTCCTCTCTGTCTTGAAACCTAATCGTGTCCCCTTAAATAAAAAGTTGTTCTCTGGTATGCATGCTCTAAATACAAAGAGAGAAGAAATGTAAAACCCATTGCCATCCAGTCGATTCCGGCTCATAGCAACCCTAGAGGACAGAGTAGAACTGTCCCATAGAGCTTCCAAGGAGCACCTGGTAGATTCGAACTGCTAACCTTTTGGTTGGCAGCCATAGCACTTAACCACTATGCCACCAGGGTTTCCAAAGAAATGTAAGTGAGAAGAAAAACACAAAAGTTAACTATGAATGAAAAGTTGTATGTGTCACTTATTCTGCGATGATCTTTACATATGAAAAGATCAAATGCCTGAAACACTCAAACAAAACCCAACCATGTCATTCCCCCCATCATAGAGATGCCTTCCTGGCCAGTAGAATCTGATTGTTTTACTCAGCAAGCTCTTTTAAGGCTGTGTTCATGATACATTCTGATCCCCTCCACACCTATGCACACATAGTATGTGTGTTTTTATTTATAATCAGGTGTTCAATAGACTGTTCTCACCTGCTAAGATTTACCAGTACTTTTTATCAAGATTTCAGTAACCAGAACAGTAGTATTCAGTGTAAAACTGAGCATATTTGTTGAGAAAGGAAAAATACATTTCAAGGAACTATTACTTTGAACCTTATTTTATCACTTTTGCTGAAGAGTATATTTTGGTGTGAGGTCTTAGATCCATCCAAGTAGTTTAATTACTGAGAAATCTAAGAAGCCGTTGCATGGCCACTTTACCTAGAGAGAGCATTACAACAGAACTGGCATGTATTTTGAAATTATAAGAACTTGTTCTGTAGCATATGGCTTAACTGTGAATTTATTTCATATTTATGGACTAATACAGATGCTTGAGTCAATATTTGGTCGAATACTGTTTTTTAACTTAAAATTTCATTGATACATGTTATATTTTCTAACATAGCAAAGTTTTTTTTCCTTCCAACCACTGACAGTTACTGTATTTTCGAGGTATATCTTTCTGCTTTGAAACAGTTCTAACGTTTTCTTTGAAATTCATAAATTAGGATGTAAATAAGATTCTCTCAGAAAATGCAGAAATAATCCTAAATGAATGAGGAGTCTCCCCACAAGTAACCGAGTTGTATTTTCTTAAGGCAAATTAAAATACCGTCAGGCTGTTGACAGGCACCTGCTTTGTTTTGTTTTTTAAGTAAATGCCACTGAATTCTTAAAGGGAACGTAAAGTTGCATTTCAGAGCAATAGCGTGGGATTCTCAGACTTGATCTGGGCTGGCCCAGGGTGTGTTTGTGTACATGGGGGTGCACATTTTAAAGGAACAAGAGCTTTTAGAATATGCAGTGCGAAATTTAAAGTTTTAAATACTCAATTATTTTATCTCAAAACAGCAGCATGTAAGTGATTCTGATTTTTTTTTTTTTTTTTTTTTTGCAGCTGTTAACCTAGGTGTAGAGCTATTTGAGGAGTTTGATGCTTTGCTTGAGCGCATACTCCCTCTTCAGAAAAGTTAAGGTAGTGCAGAAAATTCTGCAGTTCGTAAAATTTCAGTGAGAGGTCTAGATTTCAATGCCGAAAGACAGTGCAAATTATATTTTGAAGAGAACATTTTAGAATGATTTTAAATGGTTTAGCAATACCTACTATTCCTTCTCTAGACTAACATTGTCATCAAATTAATTAATCATAAATACGCTATTTGGGTAGATCATTGATGTATGTAAGCACTTACTTCTAGCGTAATCAGAAGAGAATCCGTGTGTGTCTTAAACGTCACTAAATTTATTTCGATTATTCCATGGACGGAAGAATCACAGCGCCATTTCTTAGGGAAGCCCCGTTCACAGCAAATGGTAAAGAAAATATCTTAGCGTGTTGTGTGTGTCAGTTGTGTTTTCAACTGTCTTGATTGAAGAGCATGACCTTTGTGAAACATGGACTCATACTAGAATTACTTATTTTTTCCCCCAGGAGAATGACCCTTGAGGTACATCAAATCATTAGAACTAGTGTTATTCCTCACACACACATATAAAAACTGTCACTGTCACAGTTGCTGTTACCATTTAGGGATTTTAGAAAAATGCTAGTTTGGAACAATTATTTTGATATCATCTGAGAAAGAGTACCTAATTGTCTACAGCAACCCCTTCCCCCTGCCCCATATCACTCTAAATATGCCTCCTGGATTGTACTTAAAATAATATTGTAATGGCTTTCATTCTACCGATTGGCACAGTATATCATTATATCATTAGCTGCTATGAGGAAGCAGTTTCAAGAAGGTGGCTGCTTCTTAGCGTTAATGTTTTCGAGTAACCCTGTTTGGGGAATTCGGTTACTTCACAGGTGCTCAGGTGTATTGACAGAGGGCACAACAGTATTTTCTGGCTTACTCACTATGAGATAAACTTGAAGTATAAAATAATTCAATAATAAGTAGAGTAGAAAAACTGGGGCTTTATTTTAAAAGTATTTAATGACTTAAGAGTTAAAAGATGAGATGAAAATAAAATGTAGCTAAGGGTGCAACAGTGCTTAGCTCATTTCTCCTTACTACTGAAGCGGAGATCTTACAAGACCACTCAGGATCTGCTCGTTAAGAATTGTAGAATTGGTTCAGTTTTTTAAAAAACAATTCAATAGAAAATAAACCTATTTGTCTAACAATTATACTGCTCAAAAGTGTTTTTACATCATAAAAAGGTACAAATTCTGCCATTTAATATTAAAGCGTGTGCTTCATGAGACAGATTTTATTGCCAAAACCTTGTGAGTTCCTCAGAGAGTGCCTTTCTGTGAATTTTATTTTTAGATGTACACAAGAAGTTAGCACATAGGACCTGTGCTTAATTGACATGGCTGAGCAAAAGAAAACGGGATTAAGCGTATTTATTATGGGCAGTTATAGTTAGAATTACAAAATTCAAACCCCAGTAGGTAGTTGTTTTACTAACAAATGCTGTTTTGTTTTTTTCTTTTATAAATTGCATCAGTAACCTACTTCTTACACGAAACTTTATGATAATAAACTGGAAGCACTCAGGTGGGAGAGGAAAAAAGCCTTTTCAGAGGTTTCATTCATTCACTAGTGTCTTTATTTATATTCATTCAAAGCATGCTTTTCAACTAAACTATAAAAACCAGACACACCGTGTTACACTGAATATTTCTTTCTCTTCATTGTACTGTGTGTAGCCTTTATTTCAATTGTGAAACTTCACAACTAAGGTTCTCCGTGTGTAGGAAAATTCTTGTGTTTTGCCACTAGAATCCCAATTTGTGGGAAATAATCTTAGCCTTTTAAAGAGCATAAAATCTGGCCCTTTAAGAAAGTTGATGTTGAACAATGAAATAAACAACCGTGTAACTTATGAACTTTGTATCCATTAAGCTTGTTATGGATGCCCTTGATCTTCTTAATTGTAACCGCTTTGAAGCTGTAAGGGCCATGTTTTACAAGTAGGTCTTTTTTTTTTTTTTTTTGTCACAAAGAAGTGAACATGCCTTAAGCAAATTACTTTGAAATGTATTTCCAATGAATGAATGTAACAGTGAAAGTTGTATAACCCAAACCCAAGCCCACTGCTGTTGAGTCAGTTCCGACTCATAGTGACCCTGTAGGACAGAGAAGAACTGCCCCATAGGGTTAACAAGGCTGTAAATCTTTATGGAAGCAGACTGCCACATCTTTTTTTCTCCTGACGCCTTTGGTGAGTTTGAACCACTGACCTTTTAGTTAGCAACCAAGTGCTCAACCATAGTACCACCAGGGCTCCTATAAAAAGCTGTATGAAACCCACTGCCATTGAGTTGATTCTGACTCATAGTGACCCTATAAGACAGAGTATAACTACTCCCTAGGATTTCCAGAGAGTGGCTGGTGGATTCAAACTGCCGACCCTCTGTGCTGCTAGGGCTTCTTAAAAAAAAAAAATTTAGAAAAAAAAAAAGTTGGACTAGAAATAAAGAGACCTTCCTAATTTCATGTCCGATTTCCTCTACTTACGCACCCAGTGATCTCGGTCACATCACAACCTGTTTCATTGTCTGCAAAATAGGTGTAAATGGTGCCTGCTCGACTTCAATGAGGTGGTGCAGGTATTCTAATAACAAATGTTTAGCATAGTGCTTATGCTGTGCCAGGCACTGTTCCAGGCACTTTGTATATTTTAAATCATTTGATCATACAAAAACCGGAGGAGATAAGTACCACTATTTATGCATAGATAAACTGAGACACTGAGAGGTGAATAAACATGCACAAGGTCACACAGCAAGTAAGTGGCAGAGCTGGGTTTAAGTCCTGGCAGTCTGTCTCTAAGGTTTCTGTTCTTAATCATACTGCTTATAGCAACTCAGAGCACTTTTAGGACCAAAAAGCACTCCACAATATGGCTCCTGTTAACTTAGCAAGTATTTGACTATCTAGAATAAATCAAATATTAAAAAGTTTCATTTCATTGTGGAATGGCCCTCCATACTTCTGCAGTGCGCTGTTCGTAATGTACAGCTTCTTCTGCAAGGTGATTGGCTGCAAAGGCTAGGTGAGCAAGGATAGCATTTCTTTAATAGAGACAGTATTGCCTAGTGGTTAACAGCATGCAACCTGATCAACTGGGCTTTAGTGACTGTGCCCCTTACCACCTATGTGACCTTGGGTGCGTGACGTAAAACCCTTGAATTCTTCTCTGGAAAAATGAAAAATATATATACCTCCTTTGGGTCTTGTGATAAATAGAGGTAGTTCCCAAGTTAGGATGTATTCCAGTTACAACAAACCACACTTACGAACTGCACTTACAGCTTTTTTTTTTTTACATCTTATCGTTGGTAATATGTGTGTACTACATACAATGCTGCAGTGC
Source organism: Elephas maximus indicus (assembly GCF_024166365.1). Classification (NCBI taxonomy): domain Eukaryota; kingdom Metazoa; phylum Chordata; class Mammalia; order Proboscidea; family Elephantidae; genus Elephas; species Elephas maximus. The sequence continues at coordinate 64,029,354 of NC_064829.1, read as the reverse complement.
ATAATTTGCTGATGTCATTCTATCTGTAAGTTATGCTTATCTGTATGTAATGCTTCCAACCCCAAAAGACAATTAAATATCATGTAATGCTTCCAACCCCAAAAGACAATTAAATATCAGATTTAGGAAGACAGTGATAATAAAAGAAGTAATAATGAAAACTTAAAAAAAAGGCATTTGGCTTATTTCGGAACCAATTTATGATGGAGTCTTCAGAATGGAACCGTGCCGTAGGTCGGGGACTACCTGTAAATGACAGAATATATATAATATGCTTACCACAGCCCTGACACATTGTAAATACAACAGTGACAACCGTACAGGCAATGCTAATATCAGCAAAGAGCTAACTGCCTTTCTTCTGGCACTTGAAAAAAATCTGACCTGCCGCTTCCTTGAGTAGTTAGCAGCAGAGTAGAAACTAAGACCAGGCTCTAAATTTTATGTGGAAGGGTTTTACCTAATGGAGGGTCGTTTCCTTTCCTGAAATGATGAAATAATAACAAGTCCTTTTTGTATCTTTTGTCCTTACAGTGCCGTCCCTTTCAGGTCAAGAACCTAGTCCGCCTTTTTAATCAGTAGACTTGCTGCTCTGCAAAGTTTGTGTTGGACACATGTGCTCCCATCTCTTCTCTTCTGAAATGAGCTCCTCATCATACGATTCCCTCTGCCAATAATTTGTTTATGCCTAAATCAGCCCTGCCTTTAAGTGATAAGGAGATGCATGCTTTTTCTTTCAAATTATATCCGTGTTAGTCTGTAATTGGCCAGAAGTCGGTCCCTCTGAGTGATGCCTGGGTTTACCGTTGTGGGGTTGGCTCTGGTTCCCCAAGCAAAGTGAAGGTGAGGGCTGGAATTTTAACTTCCTACTGGGTTTTCCTGCAAAATTAACGAGGTGGACTAGGTGGGCCTGTGTGGCAGATAGTTATTCTTATAAAGTAAAACAGAGTGAGTTAAATTTCTGTAGGACTATTTAAGTAAATTCCTGACATTAGCAGGAATATTTGTACAGATGTTTTAAGATAGTCATAGAGTTGCAGGATTCTAGCTTTTGCCCCGTTGTGATGTGCCTTGTCTTAATGCCATTGCTGAATTCATGAAAAGTACTTTTGCTCATCCGCTATGAAAAACTTAAAACAAATTTTTAAATAAGGACTGATGAGTTAACCCTTGCGTTTAAAGAAAAAAAAAAATCTCCCAAAAGGAAAAAAAAAAAAAAAGTGTAGTTTCTACATTTCACATGAATATCTTTCCCCAGCCAATTTAATTTTCAGAAAACACAGTCACCAAGCTTGATTCCTCAGGAAAGGTCCCTATTGTCTGGTGAGCCCTGGTCCACTTCCTGGTGCCCTTCAGCCGCCTCTGAGCCGGAACCATGTTGTGGTTCACAAAGATAGAGTTTTCTCTGGGAAGCCTGACAGATCCCACTTAGCTACCCCTCATTTGTAGTCATTGCCACCTTGTGGATTACAAAGGATATTGGTTTTCATCAAACTTCCATTTCAGTTTGGCTGTTTTTATGGCAAGTGCACTTTGGCAATGGATTGCTTATATTCCTCACCAAAAGGATCCTTTGGTTTGCTCAGCAACACCTCATTTCTCTACTCACAGTTCATTTATGATTCTGATGAGAGTGTTTTTTCAGGAAACACACATTTCACTTTTTGACCTAGGAGCATCTGTTAGAATTTTTTTTTTTTTAATACTACTTTGGCATTCTGAAAGTGTTAATGTCTTTCATATCTGTTTAATGCTATTTAGGGATATTTATGATCACCTCTTGGTTACTCAGGGTAAAGTGTGTCGCAATTTTTTTTAAACAGACAGGAAAGCATTCACATGAGGAAACAGATTGCTTTAAACATGTGCTTCCTGTGACAGTAAAAAGAACAAATTAGATTTAACACTGTGTAATGAATGCATAAATGTGTACATTTAAGTTTTTAAAAGCTTTATGTTCAGTTCTGGTCAAAACAAAAATTGACTCACCTATTAAAATGGAAAGATACCTGGGTGACTCTCCAATTCCTGAAACACCCAGAAATTGAGATCCTCACCTGATCATGCCGCATTCATAGGAATAAATCACAAAAGCATGACACGCTGGAGAGAACCTTACGAGGCACAGTCAGAGGTTAAACTAGGTTAGAGTCTGAGTCTGGGCATTTAGCAAAGGATTGAGAATGCGCTCGAGGGTGGGGAGGGTTCTGCTACCGTCCTACCATCTCTGGGTACCGTCCTACCATCTCTGGGTATAGGTGACAAAAATCCATTGTTCTGAACTCCAGATATTCCCTAGCCTTTCCTGAAAGAAAAACTAGAAAATCTGATGCTTACTTACTGATGTTTATAAAAATTTAATTATATCAGGAAAAGGCTCCCTTTCTTATATAATTCGGTTTGCTCACGTGTGCTGGCTGGCAGGGAATGAATAGAATGTGAGTTAATATTTCCAGTTAAGCTTGAGTGTTGAATTGAGGGCATGAATTCTTCTCCCTAAAAGAAGACGGAGCTCATCGCCATTTCTGTCTGAGTCCCGCTGATGGTGCCTTGCCCTCCCCAGTGCTTTCAAAAAGAGAGATTTGTGGCATGCTCTCCATCTCTCTGGCCAAGGAAGGCTGGGACAGAGGCCCTCAGGGGAGGGCACGTAGTTTGGGGACATCTGACTCTCTTCTATTGCATACTGAGGTACTAATATCAAAACAGACTGCTTGTCGTTGCACGGTGGGGCAGTGCTTTTTTTGGCTGCCGTGGTCGAAATGAAATGGGCAAGCTGTAGTCCTCTTGGCATCAGAATGGGCTAAGGGAAGCTGGGAAATCAGAGTCAGACTGTGAATGCAAGTAACAGCCAATGGTTAACTTCCTTTTTGTGTGTCACTTGGCAGCGATGAGACTGATGGCGTTTTTTTTTTTTTTAACGTGGGTGAGAGTTCAGTGCCCTGGGAAGAGCCGTGGACGCTGTTATTGTGCTTCCTCATACAGTTGACTCGTGTTGATTTCTTGAGGCCACTACAGCTGTTCCAAGTGCCAGCTCCAGAGGCTGGATACATGGTTGCCGGGCTTCCGATGAGAAAGGTAATCAGATGAGAGGTGATCCACAAAGTCTTGCTGCTGGTCACTAGGAAGTCATAGGGAAATCAGATTCCTGCAGAAGGCAACAGTGCCAAGGGGTAATATAGTGCGCTTGAACGAATGCTCACGTGTATACAGACACCCAAAGATATTTTTACATTATCACCACTCCACACCCCTCATTGCACATAAAAGATTGAAATCCATTTTGGACTGTCTGGAAAATGCAGGGCTAAAAATAGCCAGATTGAATTCAGATGAAATTACCTTCTGCTTTTCTGGGTTGTTGTTGCTCTTTGGTTAGCCGTATTATTTTCTTTGAAGATGCATTTGGATGAGAGTTTGGGAGAATCTCTAACCTCCCTCAAGATTTTCCTTCCTTTTTTCTGTTTGCAAAGAGCTGTTCCCCAAAGGCAAAAAGAGCGAGTTGCCATCTTGAGAAGTGAATTGTACGTTTAGTGAACACCAAATGGTCTCAAAGTTACCCTGGAATTTGCAATTTATCTGGTGGCTTTCAAATACTATTTATGCCCCTCAAAACTCCAAACGATTTGTGCAAGATATCAGTGAGATGACCAACTTCTGGCAACCCCCAAAACAAGGAAGGAGGCTTAGAAATAGAATACCATTTGTCTGGTAATTAGAGTGTATGTCTTAAGAGTTCGAGAGAATTCTGATTAACCTTTCTGTTCCCACATTCTCACATAAAATTAGCACACCTTTTAAATTATTGTCTAGTTTTTAAACACATGTTTTTGAGTCTTCTTAATGCAACAGGTTCTGGAGACACTAAAAGTGTGTTATAGGTTTCTAAAAAACTTCATTTTTCTTACATTTTAAATGTTCTGTTTGTGCAAAATTTCGAGAATCACCATAAGGGCTTCTTTGCATTTTTAATTTAGTAACTAACATATGAATAAATTTGCATATTAATTAGTTGCAGATTAAATCATGCATACATAATTGCCTCCTTACTGTGTTTAATGTTTGTCAAAATCTCCAGCCTGGTTTGATGGATGTCGTATGAAAGATTACAATTTGATGTACCCTTGGAAGTATTTACACCAATAATGCAAGATTCTTAATATCAGAATTCTCTAGTTATATACAGTTACTAATAAACATGTAAGATAGGTACATGTCCCTTTGACTAAAATTTTTTCTTTGCACCAAATCATTTACTATTCATAATCATTAATGCATCTCCTAATTATACAGCATATGTCTGTTAACCCTTTCATTGCTGGTCTTCAAGTGGTAGCGTCTTTCTTTTTCTCCCCTCTGAAGAAAGCAAAGTGTTCCATAGTGTTCTGAAATTACTGTATTGTCTGTTACGTATTTCTCACTAGTATATGGACACACCTTCTCTTCTGTTTATTTTAAAATACAGCTGAGAATTATGTGATCACTTTGTATTTTGTAGTTAAAGATCAAGAAATGACCTATGTACACATACTTTGCAGCTGATGGGCTTTTGCCTCTCTTTACCAGGGCTCAAGAGAATTAAGAAAAAATGATGTTAAAAAAAATTCCTATTTAGTAGGGCGACTGTAGGATAAATAAAATTATTTAAATGGTATTTTATTTCATTTTGAATGGTGTGCTATATCTAGTATATTGTCGTCAAATATAGATTTTTTTTTTTTTGGTAATAGCATTGAAATCTCTGCAGTAGAAACTGACTACAGAATGAATGTTCCTGATTTGACACAGTTAAAAAAATGCATATCTAACTTTTAATTAATTCCTCAGGTATTTAATTTTTTTAAGCTTAATTTTACTCATTAAAGTGAAGACCAACTGGATTTTCTTTCTCTTTTTTTTTTTTTTTTTTTACTATTTTGATGTCTAAACTCTTATCACACTATATTACCCTGCATCAGTGAGTACTCCTATTGTGCAATATTCCATTAAAAATGATGGTGTGAATGTCATTTTTAATTGGAAGTGTATGCAGTCAAATTTACAGTACACAACAAAAAATATGTACATAGTTCTGCTCCAAGCTTTTTTAGGCTTTTGATCTTTTTGGTTTGAGTGAGCATTCTTATCACTCTAAATTTGAGTATTTGGACAAATATCACTAAGTTCATATTAATACCATTATTGGTTAGAGAGGGAAACTAAGGCACAGGACAATTATAATGCCTTTTAGTTATAAGAGGAACAAATATAGGAATTATTGAGAATACATGTTTAAGGATTCCTTTTAAATATATAAACTCACTGTCCAGTTTCGCTAATTTTCCACAGAAGTTATAATACCTGACTTTTGTCTATTTTACTGTTTGATGCCTTACATTATACATTTATATGCCAAGTAAAGAGACAAAGGTTAAAAAGACATAAAAGAATAAATAACTGATTTCCTTTATTTGAATCTTATATAACAGAAATAGTACCTCCTGGTCACCTCTCTCAGGAATTTTTTTCCCCTTAGTCACAAGGCAAAATGAACTATTTATTGATTTAGCAAAACATTCTTTTGCAGCACGCAATATTGCATTAAATTATTTAGCAATGTGGAAAATGGAGTGAAAGCTGCAAAACATATAAAGGAAGAAAATAGACCCGAAACATCATATTTATCCACAGCCATTGTGCCTAGGTAATTCAGGGCATATGGTATGTAAATGATGTTTGGAGATCCTTGCCAGATCTGCACACGGCGGGATAAATTAAGGACAGGTTTCCCTTGGTGTGAGTCCCACGACTGTGGCCAGCACTGTCTTTGCTCGGATGTGTGTGCTCCGTTCTTTGAGCAGGAGCATCACACAGCATTCAGTAGCCAGATCTGGATCTCGGCTGGGTTCTAAAACATTATCTTTAATTCCCAAGAATTGATTTCATGATCGAATTTAAAATACAGTGCCGGTTCACCAAACCTTCCTCTTGCCCCACATTTGAAAAGTAAAATCTGAATAATTTATCAGTATGTTTATTCTGATATTAAACCCGTTTAAATGGGTCTCTTTCACAGTGGAAATTGAGTGCCTCTTAGCCACTGAGGAAGATGTTACTAAGTAGTCACTTGTCTAGGTTAGGATTAAGGTGTTTTCTAGAATAGGCAGTTAATTATTTTGAAGAATTATTAATAATTTTAGTTTCAAGCTAGCCCAGTCATAATTTCTGAATTCAGTTTGGCAACTCAAATTACTGATATCTTTTGATGGGTCATGTGCTTTATTTCTGAATTATTATTTTGAAGTGTACGCTTCCATTTCCAGAAAGGTGGAGGCACTGTACTTCCATTTAGAACTGTGTTTTGGTAGCCAAAAGGTTATGATTCCTATTCTCTGAAAGGAATTTTCTTGCTGAGTGTTTTTGCCCATGGTTTTTAATGCTTAAAATTAAGGTTCATTTTGATTTATCTTGGAACCGTGTAATTGGAGATTTTGGTTAGAAACTGTGGCAGAACTTCTCCTCCTGTGATAATTCATCAGAATATACCTGAACAGTGAATTACTAGGAGGATTCAATTCTGAATACAAAACATAAACCTTATTAATAAGTGTTATTTCAGAGTATTTTCAAGTATGTAGAATATGTTTTATTGTTTTTACTATTAATAATAGTGGTTTTACTAAATAAAGCTGATATATATGTGTCTGTATATATTTATATGTATATATGCACATGTACATAACAACTTTATTAAGAACATTATTCTCAGTAGCAAAAACTGAGTTAGCAGTTTTTGTCCCAACTATTATCATTTTATTTATGGAACATAAATAACATGGTAGTTACTGGATGAAAAAATGAAATTAGGCTCAGCCCTTGTCCAATGCTGTGTAAATTGAGTAAAGTCAGGAAAGAAAAAAAATACCTTGAGATTAACCTAAATCAATAATACTTGACAAAGATCCAGCTAAAAATTCACGCAAATGGTCTTGGTTCCTGGTTCCGGAGAAGTTCATGTAATTATTATGTAGCCCATGGTTTGTGAACTCAGGGCGAAGTTCTGAGGTGGTTATCCTATGACTATGCCTTGGTTCATTGAGGCCACTTTGCATGGCTGTGCTCCAAACTCAGCAACAGAAAGCAAAAACAATATTCACTGGAAAATTAAGCTCAGTCAGCCTTTCGGTTTAACTGGGGCCTTGCAGCCTTGAAAATTACAAAACAGATAATCACAGTTCAGATTACAGACAGTCCGGATTAAATGTATTACACAGTGGGGGTGGCATGGCCGAGCTTTCTTCCAAGGCCCCAAGCACTGTGAAATGTCAACATGTTAAGCATCATAGCCGTTTTCCAAGATTTTGTTTTTAAATGTCATTCACTGGGCCACGCTTGAAATGAAGCACCTGCATTTTATTCAGAGAAATTAAGGTATATTGGAAGATGCGGAGGTGAGTTGAGGAGTTTTTTGTTCCTGCATTTCTTTTTGGCAAGAGCCATAGATAATAACGATAAAACATCTCAAGTATTAAGACAGTCTATTTCTATGTACGGTATGATTCAAAATGACTTAGCAGTTCTGAATTTTTTGTCTTAAAACCATGTAAAGAGAAAGATGAAATTTGCATTTGTACAGACAACTCTGCATAGCAAATTTAAGATTCTTGCAATTTCCTTTATAAACATCTGAAAATTAGGAATTATAAAGGAAACCTGGGCAGATCCTTAACTATTGCAGTACTACCAGGTGTCTCTGTGATAATATCAGTAAGATAGGGAACTTAAAAACAACTAGGATGATAACTTATGTTAAGGTCTGCTTTCAGCCAAAATACTTTTTAGTTAAGGACATTTAAACTGTATTAACTGTTTGTATACCAAAAAACAAAACAAAACCCAATCTTCCCATCCAGTTGATTCCGACTCATAGTGACCCTATAGGATAGACAGAGTAGAAATGCCCTATAAGGTTTCCAAGGAGCGGCTGGTTAGCAGCTGTAGCTCTTAACCGCTGCACCCACTGTTTGTTTATACTTTGTAAAATTTTGGTAGACTTAACCCATTAAGCTTATTTCTTAAAAGACATGGCTTCTGGGTATCCAGGTGTAACATTATATAAAGACAGGTGTAACCTGTCTTTACATAATGTTAGTGCCATTCTTTTACAGTTCTAGTTACCAAAACTCTATTCATCAAATGTTTATATCACAGAGGTAACAGAGGCAAGAGAGTATATTATCTATCAGATTCTCAAAAGGGGTCTATAATTCCCCAATAAGAGACCCTGATCTGATGACAACAAGAAATTGTGGGTAGCATCACATACTCACTTAGCACTTCTTCAGCTTAAAGCTCAAGTATCAAATAAAAAAAAATCAGCAGTTACTAAGTTTTGCTTGTGTAAGTTCCTGGGCCAGGTGCTAAACAGGAATACTTCAGCACATATTTATTGAACACCTACTTGGAGCCTTGGTGCCATGGTGGTTAAGAGCTCAGCTTGCTAACCAAAAAGTTGGCATTTCAAATCCACCATCTGCTCCTTGGAAATTCTCTGGGGGCAGCCCTGCTCTATCCTATAGGGCCGCTGTGAATTGGAATCAGCAGGTTATGTGCTAGGCTTTCTGGATGGGACACAGCAGTGGACCCAAGTTCCTGCCACTGTGAAGTTTTGTACAAAGATATATATGACCATGAGTAGGTGTCTGAGGAAGAATTCATTTTATAATACTTTATATGGCCCCAGCACCCCTGATCTGCCTTGGAGACTAATAAATACAGAGATTATAAAACTCTTGAAAGTTCAATAATTGCGAACATATTCTAAAGACTGTAAGCACGTAGCCCATGAAAGCAATACAATATATAATATAGAGATGGAATCAACCATGTGATTTATTATAGTTTTTAGGTGAGGTTCTGCACTATCAGCATATTTCTATTAACAATGAAACAAAAGGAGTTTTTTGAAAAAATTTTTTTTTTTTTTTCCTGCAGTGCCTAAAAATGCAGTGTTTTGGAAGGAACAACAAAATAGTTATGTATGTGGAAATGACATGGAAAGCACCTGCTCCTTTGTTTTGTTTTCTTCCAAGTCATTAGGAAATAATGCCCGGCCACAGGAGAATACGGTGTCCCTCTAAGAAAATGTTGATAAAATTGAATTTTAAAAGTACAATAAAGATTAACTAGGTAAGGGGACCTTCCAAGAAAAATGAAGGAGTATATGAAACAAATAGGAGTCTGCATCACACATACTAAGTGGCATAACAGTATCACCTCTCAAAAGTGGCAATGCTTGTATCCCTTTTTATATCTTTGGCATATTGTTGGCACTATTAATTATTCCATGGAGAAAATAGGCATACCATATAAGGGAAGGGAAGGTAAATTAGATGCTCCAAGCCCCCCGTCTGTGAAGTGTACATGTCAATGAGTATGTCCTCTGCCAGCCCAGCAAGTAAGACTTGGTCCATCCCTAATCTCAAGCAGCAGTGGGGCAAGGCCAGGCTCGGGAAATGAAAAGTAATAATTAGGACGTTTAAAGAGTAGGGAAAATTTTATCATAATTGTTTGTGTGTATGTTTTATCGACGGCATTGGGCACTGGGTATGTTTTATCAGTGTAAAGTAGACATAGATCTATTTGAAATCTTGTGTCTAATTATAAGCCTGTTTTTTTCCATTTCGTGAAGACTTGACTTCTCAAATTGGAGTTACAGCTGGCTATAATATTGTGTTTTTCTGACGAATCATCATTTCTCTGGGCTTGATGCTTCTTGTCATTATGGAAAAACAAAAACAAAAAACAAACTCGTTGCCATCGAGTCTACTTGTAGAACAGAGTAGAATTGCCCCATAGGGTTTCCAAGGAGCGGCTGGTAGATTCAAACTGCCGACCTTTTGGTTAGCGGCCTGAGCTCTCAACCACTCTGCCACTAGGGCTCCCGTTATGGGAAGGAAGGAAATAAATCTCTTTTTGTTCCTCAGTCACTTGATGAGCAAAAATGTGATCGTACTCCTATTATGTGCATGTTATTATGTTGGAGGTTGGGGCAAAGAAAGCTTGTCATCTTTTCTCTTTATAGTATTTATTTACATTAGAAATTTATGATTTGGGGCAGTCAGGTAGATGCATGATTTATTTAGCAAGAATTTGTGCTATTAAACTGTACTGGAGAATCCTACGTTCTGGCTTGGTCCTTATCTGGAAGTGACTATAGAACTAGATGCTGGATATTGGAGAGTTGCTGATCTAGCATAATTAAGACAATGGCCACAGATAGTCAGATGAGCTTCTGTCTAGCTGTCTCCTCTTTGGAAATCACAGAGACTGTCGTTGAGCTCTTGCTTGGTCAACTCCAGAAGCAACTTTCAATTGTCTTTATATTTTCAGAGATTGATTATCCAGAGATATTTCAGTATAGTAAAAGCATAAGTCACAGAATTTTAGAATTGGGAAAAAAAAAAAAAATCACAGTTACAATTTAATGCTTATTTATTTGAGGCTCATTTATGTATAATGAAACTAAAATTTAGATAAGCTAGAAGTTGCTCAGATTTATACAGCTGTTAGAAATTAAACCAGAACTTAAGCGAAAGTCTTAGCTTATCACCTCTACATCATCTTCTGTGGTCTTGTGCCGTCAAGTTGATTCCCACTCCTGGTGACCCCATGTGTTATAGAAATAGAATTGCTCCATAGGGTTTTCTTGGCCGTAATCTTTATGGAAAAGAGTCTTGGTGGCACAATGGTTAAGTGCAGGCAACTAACTGAAAAGTTGGCTGTTTAAACCCACTCGTGGCTCTGTAAGAAAAAGACCAGGCGGCAACCTGCTTCTGTAACAGTAACAGCCTAGGAAAGCCTGTGAGGCAGTTCTAGCCTGTCACATGGGGTCACTATGCATCAGAATTGACTCGACAGCACCTAACAACAACAGCGATCTTAACGGAAGCAAATGGCCAGTCCTTTTCTTCTGTGGCACCACTGGATGGGTTTGAACCACTAACCTTTTGGTTACCAGTCATGCACAAACTGTTTGAACCACCCAGGGACCAGCCACCACCACAAGAGGGCAGGTGGTAAGGAAGGGGGTCTCATTCTCACTTACTAGTTTGGTGAATCAGAAATGTTAGCTCTGTTGGAAGTCTCTAAAACACAAAAAGACAGTTTAATTAAATTTTTTTCTCATGTTTAATTAAATTTTTTTCTCATGTTTAATAATTATCATAAATGTATACTCACGCATTTAATAATTGTATTGATAATGATTGAATACAGAAATGTTTAACTCTTTTAGAAAACATTATGGGCACAAAAAATTTAAATTTTTAAAAATGCACATACATATTTTATATTTTTATTGCGAAAAGTATGAGAAGTCGATCAGTTAAAGATCTACAAGTCAGCTTTACTAGCAAGTTTGAAGGACATAGCCCATGTACAAAAGGGGTATGGCTTGAGGAGCTCTTGGGTTTATTTTATTTTCTGTACCCTAGTCTTGCATGTACATGTTTTCTCTATGGTGGAAATAAAGTTAAGTAGGTGCTCAAACCCATAAAGAACATGGCTTGCATGACCCTGTGAACAAATGTCAGAGAACTTGTCACATTCTGTACTAAAGGAAATTGTCAACTGGGGGTAGGGATGGAGGAGTTCACCTCTTTGGGATTTTGACTCATACAAAGAAACATGTAAGTCCTATGTTCTGAATACATTTGAAAATCATGTTTGAAGAAGGCAAAACACTGGTATCTTAGAAAACAAAAACGCCTGTCAAACAAAGAGGCAACTTTCCTGCCTCTGTCAATTTGACACTGTTAACAGTAATGCCAGTTGATAACTGTGAAGACATTTGTTTGAAATCAGTTTTTGCCCAAGCATAAATGAATGGAAATAAGACCATTACTGCCGTATGGTTTTAATGACCTTTTTGACACTTCTGACCCTGGAAACCCTGGTGGCATAGTGGTTCAGAGCTACAGCTGCTAACCAGAAGGTTAGCAGTTCAGATCCACCATCCGCTCCTTGGAATCCCTATGGGGGCAGTTCTACTCTGTCCTATAGAGCTGCTATGAGTTGGAATCCACTCAATGGTAGTGGGTAACCTACACCTGAGTCAGTTGACCTAAGTTTTTGCCAAACAATTCCTATTTTAATGCTACTTGGTTCAGTGAAAGCTTTTGAATCAATTTCTGTTTAATTTAGAAGCCCAGAGTTTTCCTCAATTGCACCTTTTTTTTTTTTTCTTTTAGGTTCCTCATGGAATATGCTATTAGCTCTTCTCTGTTAATGGATGATGATGCAACCTTTCTTTCGCTTGTCCCTTTATGATTGCCTCTGTGTTTATGGGGGGAGGGGTGGGTAGGTATTTAAGTGCTTAGATTAACAGCATGAAGATTTTTTTTTTTAACTAAGTAGATAAAATTCAAGGTCATTTTGAGTCAGTGTTGTATGAAAAACAGCAGTTAGGTCAGGAATGGAACAATGATCAGCTTAAGCTTTAGGCTGTCAACCATCCGTGGGTGAACTTAAATCTGCTGCATCTTCTTCCTTGAAATGCCATCAATTCTTGCTCAAAGTGGCTGGTTTCCAGTAACACAAAAGAATATTTTGGGCAGAAGCTTTATAAAACAGGAACTTGAAATAGGCACTTAAACAACGGATGTTCATAGGATGCTATCCTTGTATTACCACTTACTTCCATTTTAAAACGTGTTTTTCATTCTTTTTACCTACTCTTCTCATTCTGAGTGTTTATCAGAGATAGTCATGAAAGTATTTGAAAATTATTTGTTCACTGCCCAGCAATTTGGTGTTCTACTTCCTCTACAATGTCAAACAATTAAATGTAATCAACAGTTAAAAACCTCAGGAAATTGTTAGAATTCTCACCCCATAGGGGGTTTATAAACCCTAGACAATTAGTCTATTTAGAATGAAAATTATTTTCATTGTGATTTTCCATTTCCCCCTGATCATTGAGTAACGCATTGGGAAGCCCAATATTTATTCCAGATTTTTAAAAAATTGTATACATCCTGTGCCCGGATTCCAATCCGCTTTATCAATCCATGTTGTCAAAAGTTTCTCAAATGGAATTCTTCATCCATGCAAACAAACATACCCAGGATTTCCCCCTTCAACTTTTTGGGAATTCATTTTACATGTGCACCATTTTGACGGAAAAAACAATTCTTACCTCCTTTCATTTGATTCAGGTGGTTGTGGTAAGCCCACCAGCTCTCTGCATCTAGGAAGTGCAGCAATCTGAGTCAGCTTCCTCCATCCCTGTTCTTACATTGTCCAGTGTGATGCTACTTCGTTGTACCAAAATAGAAAAGGTTTGTTTTTATGTCAGACTTGGGGACTCGATATGGATTATACTGGGTTAGGATTAAGTTTTTTTTTTTCTTTGAGAACATTCCACATATCTCAGGGGAAAGAGATTGATATCCCACAGAAAAATAAAAAGAGTAATGAAGTCTTTTCTCCTTAAATAAAATGTGTCTTGTAGTCTTCAAAAGTATCAGTTGTACTATCTTTGCCTAATTTCATTAATATTTGAGATATTTGGTAGTAGAGCAAATTTATGACTTTGAAAATCACATGTCTTTGCATGAAATTGAGGAAGGGAGAAGTAAAGTTCCATGTGTATTTAAATATAAAAAGGTCTATAGAGTCTGTCCTTGAATTGTTCTTTCCTTAGGGTGTGCTTTTCTCAATGTGGTATCAGCTTAGCCATAGCACATATTCCATTGTATACATGTTCCCGTGCCCCATTCCAGGGTGATGCCATTTCAAATCTCTGGCTTGTTGTGTTTTGCAGAAGGTAGTGGTATAGTGGTATAGTGGTTAAGAGCTTAGCAGTTCGAATCCACCAGGCAGTCCTTGAAAGACCTATGGGGCAGTTCTACTCTTTCCTGTAGGGTCGTTGTGAGTAGGAATCGACTCAACGGCAACGGGTTTGGGTTTTTTTGGTTATGTTCATGGCGTTAATGGAATATACTCATTGTATTCTTTACCACAGAAATGGAAAAATATGTGGAAAAGTCGGGGGGGGGGCGTGGAAAGTGAATCTAACCAGATTTAATCAAATATAAGTCAAGACTTTGGCTTTTCCATTTATTTTGCATGCTGCTATATTTCTCCAAAACGGTATATGACTGTGTAAGTTTTTATTGGTATAAAGAAAAATGAGAAACTTCCTTTCTTCTCAAGGGAAACAGTACCACAGAAAGATAGGAGTCAAATGTTTATGGAACCAAACCAAACCCGTTGCTGTCGAGTCAATTCCGACTTATAGCAACCCTGTAGGACAGAGCAGAACTGCCACATAAGAGTTTCCAAGGAGCTCCCGGTGGATTCGAACTGCCAACCTTCTGGATAACAGCCATAGCACTTAACCACTATGCTAACAGGGTTTCCATGGAACCAAAGTCTGGTTTAAAAAAAAAAAAAAAAAAAAGCCCATATCACTTAGACCTTAGCAATCAGCATGAATTATAGTATAATTGGTATGACTACAAGCTATCTGCTCAGCCACAAAAAAAAAAAAAAAACAAAACTTGATCATGTGATAAACCATTTGGATGGCTGCATAGGAACCCTGTCCATTAAAAAAAAAAAAAAAAGAGCCAATTTAAGATAACATAGGAAGTTATCGATAAAGCTACAAATACAAATTAGGTTTCACAGTCCATGATATTTTGATACTTTTCAGTGCTGGAAGCATCGTCCATATTAAATTTGTCTGTATTGTTTTTGTTGTGTTAATGTTGGGTGCCATGGAGTTGGTTTTGACTCAGAGATCCTACTTATAACAGAATGAAACGCTACCCAATCCTGCACCATCCTCCCAATTGTTGTAATGCATGAGCCCATTGCTGCAGCCACTGTGTCATTCTATCTCATTGAGGGTCTTCCTCTTTTTCTCTGACCCTCTACTTTACCAAGCATGATGTCCTTCTGTAGGGACTGATCCCTCCTAATAGCATGTCCAAAGTAAAAAAAAAAAAAAAAAAAAAATAAGATGAAATATTGTCATCCTTGCTGCTAAGGAGCATTCTGGCTGTACTTCTTCCAAGATTTGTTCATTTTTCTGGCAGGCAATGGTGTATTCAGTATTCTTCACCAACATCAGAATTCAAAGGCATCAGTTCTTCTTCAGTCTTCCTTATTCATCGTCCAGCTTTCCCATGCATGTGAGGCAATTGAAAATTCCATGGCTTGGGGCAGGTGTACCTCAGAGCTCAAAATGACATCTTTGCTTTTTAATACTTGAAAGAGGTCTTTTGCAGCAGATTTGCCCAGTGCAGTGCATCATTTGATTTCTTGAATGCTGCTTCTATGAGGATTAATTGCCAATCCAAGTAAAATGAAATCCTTGACATTTTCAGTATTTTCTCATGATACTGCTTATTGGTCCAGTTGTGAGGAATTTTGTTTTCTTTATGTTGAGGTGTAATCCATACTGAAAGCTGTGGTGTTTGATCTTCAGCAAATGCTTCAAGCCCTCTTCACTTTCAGCAAGCAAGGTTATGCCGTCTGCCTGACACAGGTTGTTAATGAGTCTTCCTCCAATCCTGATGCTGAGTTCTTCTTCATATAGTCCAGCTTCTCCAATTATTTGTTCAGCATACAGATTCAAAAAGTATGGTGAAAAGATACAACCCTGACACATACCTTTCCTGATTTTTAAACCACACAGTATCTCCTTGTTCTGTTCAAGTGACTGCTCCCTTGGTCTGTTCACAGGTTCCGCATGAGCGCAGTTTAAGTGTTCTGAAATTCCCATTCTTCGTACTGTTATCCATAATTTGTTATGATCCACAGAGTCAGATGCCTTTGTAGAGTCCATAAATATACTAAATATAAATCATAGTTGTTTATTAAAAGAACATAGTTACTTTACATTCTGTAGGTCTTGATATCAGAACAAATATAGGAATTTATATACAGGAAGTCTGTTGGTATTCACTGTTAGATTGAAACGATGGCTCAAGATACAGTCCTTAGAAAAAAGTCTTATTACAATGTGTCTATCTTTCACTGTGGTGTGTGTCTGTGTGTGTGTTTGTGTGCGTGTGTCTGTATCCTCCTTTTGACAGTTCATTCTTTCATAAAGTTTTATTCTTACTTAATAGGGGTTTTTCCTGTTGTAGTTTAAGTTGGATATTAAACATTAACCACTCCTTTGGTATAAGCTATCATCATTCCTTATAAAATTTTGTAATATTCCTATGTGTTTACTAAATAAACTCTGAATTAATTTAGTTTGGGGATTATATGTCTTGTTTATAGTGACTCCTACTGGACAGAAAAAAAATGAATTTAGCTTCCAAATAAACTATGCTTTTAATACCTTCTTTTTTCAACGGGTAAGGGTAGTTTAGATAACCTAATTTAACTGATTTAGCAAATTTCAGTAATCACTTATGGGCAAATACGGGAACACAGACTTGGAGGTTAAAGCACCAGTAGAAATTTTTTTTTTCAGATCTAACTGTATGTATTTCTCAGGGCAGTGGTGAGGGATACTCTTAAAAGATGTGTGATTTGATACCATGGCTTGGTAGTAAGAGTTTAGCATGGTGTTATATTTTTATACTTTTTTTTTTTTTCCTCAATCTAGTAGGCTTCTGTTAGGTAAGTCTACTTTAGTTGGAGGTGTTTTACCACTGCTCTTGAAGGCACTAGAGCATAGAAGGAGCGCAGGGGGGACGTCAAGGAGGTGCACAATCATGTGTGACGTGCCTCTGATCTATCTGTTGAATAGGTGTCCTTTCATTGAAGTCTTAAACACATGTGTTAAGTACAGGAGGGAACCCAAACTGAAGCCTGTGATATAGCTTGTCCACAGTCATATTGCAGGGGAGTAGTAAGGTTGTGATGCTCACACAGATACCTCTCACCCTCAGTTTTATAACCGCTCCTTTCACGCCCTTATTCCACCATCTTAGTAGCCTTGTGGTCTGTGTAGTGTGATGTAAGCTGCTTTGAGCCTTCATTCTCTATCTTTAAAGTGGGAATGATAATACCTATTACAGACCAGTGGTTATAAAGATTAAACAAGTGAAGGCATTTGTGTATTCTTTAAATTGTGTATCACTATTATTTATACATATATCGCTATACATATATTACTGGGCCCTTTTTTTTTTTTTCTGGTGGTGTAGCGGTTAAGCGCTTCACCTCTAACCAAAAGGCAGTTCAAATCCACCAAGCTGCTCCTTGGAAACCCTGTGGGGCAGCTCTACTCTGTCCTATAGAGTCACTATGAGTCGGAATCAACTCGACGGCATTGGGTTTGGTTTTGGTTTACATATATATATATATATATATATATTAAGGTCCCTGGGTGGTGCAAATGGTTTGTGGTTGACTACAAACCTAAAGTTTGGCGGTTCCAGTCCACCCAGTGGTGCCATGAAAGAAAGGCCTGGTGAACTACTCCCGAGAGATCACATCCATTGAAATCCCTGTGGAGTCCAATTCTACTCTGACACACGTGGGGTCACCATGAATTGGAATCAACTCCACAGCAACAGTTATACATGTATTAATTACTGTTTGATTTGTCAGATGTTTCGTTGATGAGGTAGATATTTACCTTAGATGATAATTTATAGGATTGCTGATTCATATTATGTAATCATTGTATATCGACGAATATCATTATTTTCCTTGGAGTACGTTGTGTAGATACGCTAGGCAGAAGGGATCAGCATTACAGAAATAAGCAAGTGTTATATGGAAAAAAATAAAACATAATCAGAAACATGGAGTTGTTCAAGTTCTATATAATATTCTGGAGGGAAAATGGAAACCCTGGTGGCATAGTGGTGAAGTACTATGGCTGCTAACTAAAAGGTCAGCAATTCAAATCCACCAGGCGCTCCTTGGAAATCCCATGGGGCGGTTCTACTCTGTCCTGTAGAGTCGCTATGAGTCAGAATCGACTTGATGGCAATGGGTTTGGTTTGGTTTTTTGGAGGGAAAATGATATTTCCTCCTCGTGGCCATCGTTCATTTATTCAACCCATATTTATTGAGCACCCGGTCTATTCTGAGCATTGAAATGCCACTGTGTATGGGGGGACTCGGGGCAGGGATTTGTTTGAGCAGTAACCACAGTAATGCTTCAGTCTTTATTCCAGCCAGTGTTACAATCACTTTAAAGAGATCTGTGGTTGAGAGTGAATAGTTTAGTTCTTTACCCTGTAATGGTTTCTTGTCCAATTTGTTTAATATATTTCCAGTTATCCCTACTTAAGGAGCCCTTGTGGCACAATGGTTAAGTGCTCAGCTGCTAACCAAAAGATTGGTGGTTTGAACCCACCCAGGGGCTCTGAGGGAGAAAGACCTGGCAATCTGCTTTTATAGAGATTACAGCCATGAAAACCTTTTGAGGCAGTTCTACTCTGTCATACGGGGTTGCTATGAATTGGAATCAACTGGACAGCATCCCCACCCCTACTTCACAATTAAAGCATTATTCTTCAGCCCTAGTTTTCCATTTCATGCAAGGGCTCCACAGTCAGACCTCTGAGGCCAAGAAGCTTGGTAGACATGTCTCTTATGCCTGTGCACTCTCAGGATAGGGCTTACCCCAGAGTTGGTGCTCATTAAATAATTGTTTGTGAAATGAATGAATATGGAAATCTGAGGCTCTTCACTCAAGGGTGTAGAATTTGAATCTTTACTTATTTTTTAATGCAGTCACTCATCCATTCCACACATTTTTATTGCTGTGGCACTGTACCCATGACGTAGAGACACTTCTGGTCAGATATCCCCCACATTTCTTGTAACAGCTGCAGATGCATGCCCCCTATCCTATCTCACCTCAAGCATATCTGTCAGGGACTTTTCAGAATATAAAAAAAAGTAACTGTAAAATTTAGATTTAGAAGAAGGTAAGAATAGTGTGGATGTCTTTTAAGACGTCAGTACTTCTAAACAATCAATTTTAGTGTAAGACATTTTCTTCCCTAAGTAGCAGAGAAAAATACATGCCTACCACTAGTGTCTTCAATCATGCTTTGTAACCAACCACCACAGAGAGCGGTGGGTTCCTGTTTGGGGTGGCTAACCACCTAGTATTCCCTATCATTTTGATGATACAAATTGCTCTTTTGCTTAGCTACTGCTAGTTAGGTAACTTGCCAAATTATACACTGATGTAAACCAGTGTTTATGAAACGACAGGCCAGTTCAAGGCCCCTTAAGTATTAAGACTTCATTTAAAATTATTTTAAAAACACATGGAATTATGCATATAGCTTCAGTTGTTCTTATAGTTGGGTGCTTACTCCCCATGCATCACACTAAAAATTTATCATGGGTGATATTTTTGTCACAAAGAAAACTTCTTGTCTCAGTTGACAAGCCACTGATTTGAGTACTGTGATTGAAATGTACTCCAAGGTCAGCAAACCAAAAGCCAAACATAACTGGGGGATAATATGTTTAGTGTCTCACTGGCTGTAATTCCTAGATTAGCTTTCAAAGTAGTAGGTCTCGGTCATTCATTGTACATTTTTACTTTTGAAGTTTCAGACTCCTTTTCATTAGTTAATAAAGCCCAGAAGCTTAATGTTCTAGCCCCAGTTTAACTTTGGAGTCTACGTGCTCTTTTTTCAGGCTTTAAAAAATCTATTTCATCTTGGATTAAATATTTATGTATGTGTTAAAGATATATTAAAAAGAAACGAGGGATTTAATTTTAAAAGTACGAGTTGTCGC